>NC_072041.1:1011321-1320304 GCF_027791375.1 Indicator indicator
AGCTAAAACCTGAGCCTATTTGTGGCACAGCTGAACACAAGAAATACACCAAGCACAACAGGTCCCCACGGAGAGAGCTGTGGGAGCCCCCACATGAACCTGGAGCAGTGCTGGGCAGACCTGTGCAAGCAGACACAGGGGCTTCCTCCCCAGGGATGGAGCTCTGGGAGCTACAGTGGATCCCTGAGGATTGCTGTGGGCACAGTTGTGTTAGGGAATGCTGCTTCCTGCCTGCCATTGAGCAATTCCCTTCCTCTGCCCAGCCGAGGCTGTGAACCTCAGCGTTTACTGCCACACATGGGAGGATTGGCTTGGAGAGAGCTCTGCTTGCTTGAGAATCTCCAGATCTGCTCTCAAGGTTATTAAAAATTACAAAGAAAACAGAAGATGCTGATTTGCTACCAGACAAAACAAGGGACTGCAGAGGGAATTAGTCATCAGAATGCTCTGCTCTAATTCCGCTGTTCCTTGGTTTTAACTCCCACCCCTGCTGAGACAGCAAAGGTGCCCGGGGGGAGCTGCTCTGTCGTGTGTTGGGGTGGGATCCTGCCAGGGGTGGGATCCTGCCAGGGCTGCCCCCACAAGCTGGGGGTTCAGCCTGACCCGTGGGGGTGCCCAGGCCCTTACCTGCAGGTGTAACGCTCCTTGCCCTTGCGCAGGATGGGGTCGGAGAGCGTGGGTGGTGGGGATCGGAAGTTGAAGGGGTGGTGTGGAAGGGGCTGCAGGGAGCTGCCAGTGTCTGCCTTCATGGCTGCAAAGCTCTCCAGTTTCTCCGTCATTGTTTCTATGGCTGACATCTAGGAGCACAAGGCAAGACCTCGAGTCACAAACCTCATGGGAAGAGCACTACCCAAAGCACCAAACACAGCTTTTAGCACCAGGGTGATGCTCAGAGTCTGCTACTGACCTTTGCCCTTGCTCTCAGAAGCAGGGAGAGAAAGTGGCCTCTGAGAAACCAGGGAAGACACTTGGCAAAGCCATGCAGTCAGCATTAAACCTCAGAAATGAGGCATCTGGTGACCTGCAACAGCCTTGTGCTTACCATCAGCATTTCAGAGTAAAAATACACTTCAGATAGACTTGGGGCTCCCTGGTCCCAGGGGTGACACTGAAATCAGGCCCTGCAGCCAGCTGATGGGTATAGAACTCACCACCCAAACCCTCTCCTCAGGTCCAAAACACTGGAAAGCAAGAGGCTTGATTTCTCCTCCAGCATCCATCACCCTTGCATGGGCGCAGAGGGACAGCAGCAGTGAGCTGTGGGCAAGGCAAGGCCAGAGAGGATGGAGACTTTCTGGGCAGGAGAATCCAGAGTGGAGAGGGAGTGAGCACAGGGGAACATGTAACCATGATCAGAGAGCTAAGCAGAGGAGAAAGTGAGGCTGGGGGTGATGAGGGAGCAGCTGGGGAGAGGAGTGAAGATCAGACTCAGGATGGAGTGGGTCCACAGGGAGTTTGCCCAGAGAAGGGCCCAACATTTTAATTTGATGTGGGAACAGCTCAGAAGCCAGCAAGCATGATGGGAGGATGGGTGGGAGATGGTTGAGCTGAGTAAGGTATGGTCAGGACCACCACAACTGGAAGCAGGGTGGAGGCTGCTTGGGTGGGGGTGGCAGGCACAGAGGACTGGAGATGTGACACCAGACAGGAGGCTTCTGGGTGCCTTTGGCAGCTGTGCTTTGTCCACTGAGCCAGGGCCACCTTCCACACACACTGCAGGAAATCCCACAGCAGAGAGAGGGACAAGGGGAAAAACCTGGAGATGCAGGAGAAGGGGAGAGGCAACAAACAAACAGGGAGGAAAGGAGAGGCAACAAACGAGGAGGAGAGGCAACAAACGAGGAGGAGAGGCAACAAACGAGGAGGAGAGGCAACAAACGAGGAGGAGAGGCAACAAACGAGGAGGAGAGGCAACAAACGAGGAGGAGAGGCAACGAAACGAAAAAGAATGGAAGGAAGATAAAAAAGGGTGGAAAAGGAAAGAAAAGAGCAAGGAAAAAAGGAAAGAAAAAAGCAAGGCAAAAGGCAGCTGTGTGCAGAACCAGCCCTAGAGCAGCCCAGTTTTACTTTCATTAGAGCAGAACAGGAAATCCGAACCCGAGAGAGCAATGCAGCTCGCAGGACCACGCTGACATCCCCAACCTTCCTCTCCGTGCACTCCTGAGAGCACTTTTCAAGCCCCCGAGCAGCAGAGAGGGATAAAACAAACAAGGCAGCAATAAAGCTGCCTTCTTGCTGAGGATGACATCAGCAGGAGAGGAGGCAGCAGTGGGGGGAGCAGCAGCCTGGCTGGAGCAGGCAGCCTGAGCTGGGGACAGGCAGCGAGCGGAAGGCAGTAGGAAGCCATCTATCAAAAGGAGATGCTCTATTGTGGAGGAAGGGCTGACCTTTTGCACGTTTACACTTTATTAAACTGGGCTGGAGGGGGGAGGAAAGAGAGCCAAGATATTGTTTAAAATGTAGGACTATTAAATAAAAAAAGGAAAAAAAAAAAAAAGGAAAAGAGTTGTCTTAATCACCCCCAGAATACATTGTGGAGGGCTGACAACCATTCATAAGCTGTAAAAGAATAAAAGAGAGGAGTAGTAAAAACCCCATTTGCCCATAATAGATCCACAGCCCCTTGGTTGGAGGCTCCCAGCCCATGATAAATAGTAAGTAACACTTAGCAGCAGCCACTTGAAAAGGTTACTTGATCATTTCCAGTGAAAGCTCTGCCCCAGCTGCCAGTCACGTAACAAAACCATCACGGCAGAAATGCTCTCTGGATCCTTCTGAGCTGTGCCACTCAGCCCTTTGCTGCAGTACCTGCAGATCTCCTTTGTTGTGCCCTGTTCTTTAGGCACTTAGGCAGGAGATGTTTGCTGCCTGGGAGAGTCGTGGGCTCGGCCCCGAGTGCCAGCAGCAGAGGCACTTTGCTATTTAGGGAACAACTGCCTGGTTATAATCATCCAGGAGAAAGGGAGAAGAAAAGGAACAGAACAGGTGAGGAAAAAAGGTCCTCCATTAAGTGATCATAAAGTTACACCATTCATTTCTGTTGTCCAGAGCCTCATGCAAAAGAGACAATGGAAGAAGGGCTCCTGGCGGGGCAGAGGATCTGCTGCCGAGGGCTGGCTGAGGAGGGAAATGTGGCCTGAAAGTCATTTGGAGAAAGCATCTTCTGAAGGCTCAGTCCTCAGCACGGCTTCTGGTTAGGTCACATCCCACACAGGGTCCCCTGTGGGGGCTGAGGAATTATGCACAGAAGGAAAAGAGCAGACCTCCCTCCCTAGGGGAGTTCAAGGCTAGGTTGGAAGAGGATTTCAGCAACCAAGTCTGGTTGAGAGGTGTCCCTGCCCATGGCAGAGAGGTTGGAGCAGATGATCTCTGAGGTCCCCTCTACCCTGAGCCATGCTGTGATTCTATGGGTTGTGCTTAGAGTGACCTGGTGCTGGTGCTAGTGAAGAAAATGGAAGCAAGGAGCCCATGAAAACACAATTCCTTAGGGCAAGATCCAGGACAGTATTGGGTGGGGAGCTGGTAGCCAAAATCTCACAGATTCTCAAGCAAGTTCTTCACTGACTTCTCAAACTTCTTCATTGAAAGGGTTCTCAAAGCCTGGCACAGGCTGCCCAGGGAGGTGATGGAATCCCCATCCCTGGAGGGGTTCCAAAGCTGCAGAGATGTGGTGCTGAGGGCCATGGATTAGCACCAGCCTAGGTCCTGTTAGAGAATGGTTGGCCTGGATGATCTGAAAGGTCTTTTCCATCCAAAATCCTTCTGTGGTTCTAGACATGAGCTGTGCCTGCTCTCTGCATCTGCAGAGCATGGGAACAGCAGCTCCCAGACCGAGGGATCCTCACACAACCCACGTTAGTAGAAGTCCCTTCTCAGGAAGCTTGGGGCTGGAGTGATTGTAAATGTTCAGCTCCCCTGTGTGATAAGCTGGTAGAGATAACCAGACCTTCCAGGTCTTTTCCCTGCCATGGGAAGAGGACGTGGTCAGGCTTTCAGGAACAATGTTAACAACCTCCCAGCCCAGGGCTGCTCCTGCTCGGGCTCTGTGTGTTTCTCATCGTCTCTTGCTGGGTGGCTGTGCCACTCCAGCTCCTCCCTGCTATCAGCTGCTGCACAGGCAGCCATCCCCACCATTCTAACTCACACAAACACAGGATGTTCCTGGCCAGCCTGTCACCATTATCCAGCCTCTGCGGAGGAAAAATCAGGGGAAGTTATTAACCAAACTCTGAGGCTGATGTGAAACAATGAGGGAACTAAGTTTAGCTGTGAAAGCCACCAGGATCCAGCTTCCACAAACCTGCAGGGTATTTATCTAAGGTGGGAAACATGATCAGGGGAGAACAATGCCTGTGAATGTGAAGGAGAGCAGAAGAACAACCACAGAGCCCAGCTCCCAGCAGGAGAGACTGAGGAGAGTTGGTGACTGTCACCCTGGAGAGGACATCAGGCAGGACTTGCTCCACTGTCCTTATAGACTCATAGGATTGCTTCTGTTGGGAGAGACCTCCAAGATCATCCAGTCCAACCTTCAGCCTAAGACCACCAAGGCCACTGAACCATGTCCCAAAGTGCCATTATGGAGGGAGGAATCCAAAAGACAAGGAGTGACACTGCTCTGGGGGAGTTCAGCTACTGCTTGCAGGATCTGGGGTTGTGTGAGCTGGGTTGGCTCTCATCAGTAGTTTTGGCTGTGCCAGCCCCAGCTATGCCTTTCCAAGGCCCTGGATAAAGGCCTGGCCCAGCTGCACTGGGGGCTGCTGGAGTGACATTCCCAGTGCACTGCAAACTGCAGGCCAGCAGCAGCTCCCACTGCCCTGCAGTGACTCAGGGCTGCAGGAAATGCAGAGGGAGCACATGTCTGGGAGCTGCCAGGAGCAACTGGGCAGGAAGGACAGGACACAAGCTCCTTGGCACCTTCTGGAGCAGGCAGCTGACCCCTGGCTCCCCACAGGCCTGCACTTTCACACTTTCTAGGTGATGTCAGTGAACATCAGGCAGGTGGAGAATGCTACTGCTTGGGGGCTGGGCGGTCCTGCTCTACTTTGCACTGACACGAATGACAGCACCAGGGGTTCTGGAGGAAAAATGATGTAGGCAAGGGAAAGAGGAGATGGGCAGAGCAGTGGAGATGTCCAGACCTCATCCCTGCTTCTGTTCACACACACAAACAAACCCTCAGCAAAGCATAACAACCACCACCCTCAAACCAGCTGTGAAACTAAATGCATCTGAAGGTAGCTGATGGAAAACAGAGGAGCTTCCCATCAGGTCCTTGGAGGAGAAAGACTCTGCCCCAAGCAGCCTGTTTGCACCTCAAACCTCCCAGCATTCAACCCAGCAGCACCCCATAACACCTCTGCTCTTACCTGGGGGTGAAAAAGCAGTGGGGAGGGTCGCAGGTACTTCTCCTTGAGGGCACCCACAGGGTCTGTCACCTTCCGCTTCTCCACCCTGCTGGACAACAACACAGAGGGTTACATACCAACCAGGGCAGCTCCAGCAGCCACACCACCTGCAGCTGGCTAAAGCAGCCACAGAGGGCTGCTCTCCCCTGGACACAAACATCTCTCTCCCCTTCTGCTGGATACTGCAAGTTCTGACCCAGAAGTTGTCCTGGAAATGAGATGGAAACAGATCCCCTCCCTTGGGGGGGACCTCACAGCCATCAGACTGAGGCATAAGGAAAGATCTGGATCTTCCTAGGTGAAAGCCTCTGCTAGAGTGGTTCCTGAGCCTCTGTTGTGGTGCAAGGTCATGCAAAGCCCTACACTGACAGTCAAAGCCACGGGTAAGTGGGAGAAGCTCTGGAGTCCACAGCAGGCAGCCACTGCATGGAAAAAAAAAGGTGTCTGAGAGTTGGTCTTGAGATAGAGAGTTGAGCCTGGGCCAGGCTCTGCAGCCCCAAGGCTGCTGGAATCATGAGGTGTTTCATACTGATTTCCTCCCTCACGGCTGAGAGAGAATTTGCACTGAGTTTCTTTGGCAAGCATCTGTGGACAACAGCTTACAAAGTTAAGGATCCAGAGGGACATCTCCAAAGTGACTTCAGAACCTGAGTTCTTCTGGGGTCCCTTTGGTCCATTCCAATATCTCCTGCTCAAACCCTTCCTGTGCAGACGAGATCCTTGCAGCTTAGGCTTCTGCTTTGGAGAACATTGGCTCTGATTTCACCAAAGATTCTCCTTGCAGGGAAACCCACAGCATGGAATCACCAAAAAGAGAAACTGAAAGGTCCTCTGTGGGGGAAAGAAAAGTGTGAGGGAAGTGCCTTCAGTGGATGCAGCTGCATCTGTCAGTCATGGACTGGAGGCCACCTCAGCTGAGCCAGCACCAACCCAACAGCCAGAGAGATTTGAACTCCATCAGAAAGGCAGAGGACAGCAAATGGTTCTGCTGCATTTCAGCTGATTGGTGTGGATCAAATCACCCCTGAGCTTCACAGACCACTCATGCAGAGTGCTGCCTTTAATCTGCACTGGATTTCTCTAAGTGGAAGAAAAGAGGAGAGCTGGGAGTGCAGGGCAGTCAGAATTGCTGTGCTGTGGAAGGTGTTTGTGCTGGGCAGGAGTTCTCAGAGGAACAGCAGCTTGTGGAACCAGGCAGAAGGAGCTTCTCCCTGACACAAGGCAGAAGAGCAAAGAGGAAGGGGAAAGACTGGTTGCAAGGGGCTGTGGGGATAGGACAAGGGGAAATGGTTTGAAACTGGAGCAGAGGAGATTGAGGTTGGGCATCAGGAGGAAGTTCTGCACAATGAGGGTGGTGAGACACTGGAACTTGAGGCCCCATCCCTGGAGACATTGAAGGTCAAACTTGACGTGGCCCTGGGCAGCCTGCTCTAGTTGGAGATCACAAAATCACACAGAATGCCAGCTTGGAAGGGACCCCAAGGATCACCTGCTGCAACCTTTTGGAGAGGTGTCCTTGCTGACTGCAGGGGGGTTGGACAAGGTGACCTTTGAGGGTCCCTTCCAACCCAATGCCATCTGTGAAGTGCTTTCCCCTCCCCAATGTGCTGAGCCCAAGGTGATGCCCGGGGGCTGCCCGCTGGACCCTGGCAGCAGTGTCAGGAGGGACAAACCCTCCTGCACCACAGATGCAGAACCTTGCATGCAGCTCTGTCCTCTCCTGCTGTCAGGCAATGAGAACACCACCAACATCCTCATGTCCCCATGGCCTGGTCAGAGCCATTCCACAGCCACTGCAGGATGGAGTGGAGCTGAGCACATCACCGTGCCCAGCCCCAGTTGAACGCTGCCCTGACCTCAGGCTGTCTGACTGCATTAAATTAGATCACCAGCAGAAAATGCCAAGGATTTAAGGGGCCTTTGGGAGCAAAACAAAGCAGCCAAAGGATGTGAGAGAGGCTGATAAGGAGAGGTTCAGAACCCAAGCATTTTCCTGTGCTTGAAGCAGGGTGCTGGGAGCTGCTTACAGCAGGAGCCTGCTCTGAGCAGCTCCACCACTGCTTTGCTATTTTAGTGCAGCACTGAACTCCATGCATGCCTTGGAATGCAACCAGTGATGTCCCATCCTTCACTTCCCTCTGTCTGCTGGACCTTCCTGGGGCTGCTGTTTGCATTGGCCGCAGCTTTTCCAGCCCATGTTATTGCAGCATTCTTGCTGAGAATGCCCAGAGGTGGCAGGGCCCTGAGCTCAGGCCAAGCTTTTCCCTCCTCTATCCATTTTTTTTCCTCCAGAAGTCCTTCTTACACACATCAGTGTGGGCCTGTTTACATCATTCCTTCCTTTCTCCAAGGGGAGATGACCACAGAGGGTCCCAGACAGAATCCTGTGCTGTGCCTGTTGCCATCACAGACAGAAAGCAAGAGCCACAGCAGCAGCCCCCAGAGCTTTGCTAGCAGTGAGCAGGGAGGGCTCAGTAATCCTCAGCTCAGCTGACAGCTCTCTGGCCTGGCCAGACATTGACATCATTTTTTCCCACAGTTATCAGCCACACACCAGCAGCATGGCAGTGACATAGGTGCTGCTCTCCTGGACTGCTTGTGGTGGAGGCCACAGCAGTCCTGCTCGTTCACAGCCCTCTGAACACTCAGCCTGGTGCTGACACCCTGACTCTGTGCTGTCCATGAGCATTTCCAGCTCCTGCAGCTTGTGCCTTCACCTTCCTGAGGGCTGGAGGACAGCAGGACTCACCCTGCTCACACAGAGCTCAAGGAACACAAGGACAAACCACCTGCTGCAGGAGCTGGCTGGGCAATGAGGCACCAAATCCAGGAGCCCACAAGACTGGCCTGGCTGCCAGCACCCATCTCCTACAGGAGAATTAATTGCCCTGTTCATGTCTAAATCAGACTGGTGTGGGACACCTTTTCACCCTGGACCTTGCTGAAAAGTCTGGGCTGTATTTGCTACATGACCAGAGCATCTCCCCTGCAGCTGGGGGGTACCAAAGCCAGTGCCAGCACCCAGCTGGTAAGACACAAACTTTCTGGTACCCTCCCCATGAACTTTAGAACAATGATAGAATGGTTTGGGTTGGAAGGGACCTTAAAGATCAGCCACGTCCAACCCCCTGCCAGGCTGCTTTACACCTGCAGCTCGTTCTGGGCATGGCAGAACATACTGGGTCTGACTCCAGGTTTGTTTGCAGCAAACCTAGAAACACTTTGCTAGCTCCCAAGCAAGGTAAGTGTGTAAGCAGTGTGAGACCTGGATCACACCACACTCCCAGGTGTTGTTCACACACTCCCAGGTATTTACACACCACTTCTTACTCCAGACTCATTCCAAAAGGCTGGGCCCACAGCAGCAGCTCCTACCAAGTGAAAAACTCCACCACAGGGAATCAAGACAGAAAAAAAGGGGGGGGTGGAGAGGAAGAAAGGTGAAGCAGCTGACAAAAGGCCATCAAGTCAGTGGGAGAGTTGCATTTCCAGGCTCCCAGGGCTCCTGACTCATTCCCAAGCCATGAGAGCCCTGGCTGGAGGCAGCTGAACTCTGCATTCTTATCGAATCAACCCTCTGGAATTTCCCCAGCAGCAGAAGTGCCATCTTAGGGCTGGCTCGTGGGAGAGGCCTGAAATAGGGCAAGCTCCTTCTGTATCAACATCAGGGGGGGTTCTTCACACACATCCATCAAGAGACCTTCCCATTACTCAGCCTTTCCATCCACAGACCTCCAGGTGCTGTACCAAGGGCGAGAGGAAGGCAATGGACTCTTCCTCGACACCTCCCAGCCCCACCTGCCTGCAGAGGTGCTGGCAGCTGCAAAAGGAGCTGGTTAGAGGAAAGCCTTAAGGCAGGGTATGTTAATACCTGTAGATGGGGTCCATGAAAAAGGGTGATGGCTTAGCATAGTGCAGGGATGGCTGCTGAGGCAGTTGAGACTGGGAAATCTTGGGTAAGACTTCACTTGCCATTAGCTTCCTCTCCCCATAGATGTGGTTTTTCCGGGGCTCTCTCCCTCCATTCTGGCTGGCTCGGATGCGGTTGCCGATGCTCAGGTCCAGCGGCTGCTCCTCCCCCGAGGAGGGGGCTGGCAGGACCTTGGGTGGGGGCAGGACTGGCTTAATCTCTTTTGGCTTCGTGGTGAGATCAAAGGGCGACTCTGAGCTGGTGCTGCCTACTTTGTGAAGGTCCCTGGGTGACTTTGGTTCTGCCTTGACCAGCAAGTTGTGATTGAGGGTCCGCTCCGTGAAAGGGTAGAGGGAGTGGGGGAAGTTGGGGAGGAACTGGAAGGGGAACATGGAATGGTATGGAAGCGAGCCCATCTTTTTCTCCTGCATCCCCATGAAGCCAGGCCCAAAATACTTCTCTGCGATGGAGGCGATGGCTTTGATCGAGTCATTGGCTGCTCCCGTGGCGGGCAGCAGGTGCTCCTCGGGGGGAGGAAAGAAGGAATGCTGAGAGTAGAAGAGAGGGATCTCCCCTGTGCTGTTGGTGGAGCTGGCAGACACAGAGCTGCTGACAAAGTCTGCCTTGCTCTCCGTTTGCTTGCTCTTCTCTTTTGCTTTGTCCCTGTCGCTCTCTGCATCGCTGTCCAGGTCAGAGCCGGTACCGGTAGTGGTGTCCAGGTCCGTGCCGGTGGTTGTGTTGACGTCCTCAAAGTCACTGCCGTCGGACATGTCGCTGTTCCTGGCTTTTAGCTTCTCCAGGTAGGAGTTCTCCAGGCTGCTTTCGCATTTCTCCTCTCCTGGAGTGGCCTGGTTGCTGTTGCTCACTGCAGAGACCAGAGGAAGTGCTGGGTTCCCAAGGGGGCTGGGGAGCTTGGCGTCGGGCGTGTGGTTGAGGGGACTTTTGAGCAGCTGTGTGGGAGGTAACAAGGGGGGCCTGGGGTACAGAGAGGGTGGGAAAATCCCCGGGAACCCCGGGGTGAGGGCAGGAAACGCTGGGGGAGCAGGCGAGAAGGGAAGACCCCCGGGGTGTGGGCGGGACGGAAAATAATCATTAAATCCCAGGCCGGCGTGGTTGAGGTTGGGAGAGGGCTTGGATTTGTCCATGATGGAGGTGGGCGTGAGGGGGAGGCCGGGGGCAAACATGCCCCCCGGGGGGTAATGGTTCTTGCCCTCGCAGAAGCGCCGGTGTTTGTTGAGGGAGGAGGTAGTGCTGAACATCTGCCCACAGTCCTTGCACTTGATCTGCGTGCGGCAGTCGGCGTGCATCCGCTTGTGCCGGCACAGGTTGGAGAACTGCGTGTAGGACTTGTGACAGACCTCACCTAAAGCATCAACAGAAGCCAAGCAACAAGAGCAGTATGAAATTAACAGCATGAGGCCCCCAGTCCCCCCAGTCCCCCTCCTCCTACCCTGAAATCCCTGCAGGCAGCTAAGGTGAGGCACAGGCTGTGCCTGGTGGGATGCAGCGCTAGGAGCTCACCTCCACCTTTCTCCTGCTAAGGCTTCCCTCCAGAATCATTAAGCCCTTAAGGCCATTGATCCAACCAGCAACCCAACACCACCATGGCCACCAAACCAAGTCCCCAAGAGCCATGGCCATGCAGTTTATAAACACCCCCAGTGATGGGGACTCCACCACCTCCCTGGGCAGCCTGTTCCAATCCCTGACCACTCTTGCATGAAATTTTTTTCTTCCTAATCTCCAACCTAAACCTCCCCTGGCACACCTTGAGGCCATTTCCTCTTGTCCTGTCACTCACTGCTTACTCAGGAGAGGTTACTTGGGAGCAATGGGCACAGGGTTTAGTCTCCTTGTGCTTCATCTCTCCTGGTATAAAATCAGGGCAATGAGTGCAGCTGACCTCTCCAGTCCGCATCAGTGAGGGAAAAGCTGCTTCCCTCTTAAGTCACATATGAGACACAGCCCCACCAAGCTGTGATCTTAGCTACACTCAGAAAAGGCAGAGGCAGATCTGGGAATCCACAAGGAGTGGGCTGGAGCAGTCAAGAGCAAGTGATGCTCTGTCTGAATCCCAGCATTGCCCAAGAGGCCACATCCCAGAGTTGCCTTTCCCTTGGGATAAAGCTCCTGCCTAGAGAAGCCCTCAACAAGAGACTCTCTCCAGAAACCTGAGGAGTTGTGCTGCAGACACCTCCCAAGGGCAGCAGTGGACTCCCCTGCACTGGTCAGTTTGAAGCCTCAGCTTCAGAGCCTGCTGGGCCAGCTCATTGCAACTCCACCACCCAGAAAGCTTGGAGCAGGTGATCCTTGGGGTCCCTTCCACCCTGACACTCTGAGATCCCTCCTCAAACATCTCTGGGGGGTGGGGGGGGATTTTCAATGGAGACAGCAACATTGATGCTAACATCCATTGACATGAGCTGAGCTGCTGGCCCTGCTGTCCTGGCATGGCAGGGGAGGCTGAAGGGAGCAGACCTTTGCCTCATTGAGCCAAACCTGCCCTTTCTTGAATGCCCCCATGGGGATGGGCTGGAAGTGCTTTGCTCAGGCTGAAGCAGGGTAAGACCTTGCAGTCACTGCATCAGCAAGACAGCCTCAGCTCAACCCTGCCTCAGCCTCTGCTTTAACGACCTGCAAATGCCAAGCTTTCAGAGTGAGAGCTTTTATGACCTTTCTCACCTGCAAACTTTGCTGGTGTGGCAGGAACTGGGCAAAGTGTGTGTGCGTGGGGGGGGGGAGTGAAAAAAAAATCCCACCCAAACTTTTCCAGGTATCAAAACACCCTGAGTTTTTATTATCTGCTGCCTCTTTCAAGGTAGGGACAAATTCCACTTCTCAGGGAATTAACACACTTCTGTCACCAGAGAGCTGCTGCTAGCACCACTTGGCATGAGAACTGAGACACAGGGAGGGAAGGGACATTGGTGGCAGCAGGCAAGGACCAAATTCAAATCCTCCAAGTACAACATCATAAAAACAAACAAACAAGCAAGCAAAAGACCCTCCCAGAACCCAACTCTTTCCTTCCTTTAAGGGGAAAGACAAACTTCCCAGCAAGGCCCTCCTCAGGGCTCCCCTTAAAGCTGCTAATGGGTTCCATATTCCCACATGTGACTGCAGCTGGCAGGGCTGCAGCAGGCAGGACCAGCCTGCAGTTGGCTCTCACACTGATGCAGACTGACAACTCCCTAATTCTTATGAGGTGAGAGTGAGGAGATTATGAGAAGGAATCACTCATCTGGCTGCAGCCATGCTAGGGGATCCCAATGATCTCTTTCATGTGCCCGTCACCAAGTGAAGGATTCAATCAAAATGAGCAAGAAGAGTCTTTTTTCTTCCTCTGCTGACACCCAGCTGATTACCTCAGAGCACACTAATGAAACCACTCTCCCAGGACACTCTGCCATGCTGTTCCCATTACACCAACAGGGAAACAGCAGAAAAAAGGTGGGTTCAGTGGCTTCCCCAGCACATCAAAGCCAGGAATCAAACACAGATCCCCTCCTGTGCCTGAACTCTGCTTGCTGAGGAGTGGCAGGAAGTGGTCCCTAAAGCTCTGAGAGCTCTCTTGTGACACAAGTCCTGCACAGCTCTCCCAATCCAAGAGGTGCTGTGGCAATTAACATAGCACACAGTCCTGGGAATGCCAGGAGAGGAGCTGAACAACCCTCGCAGCCTTGGCAATGTCAGGAGAGGAGCTGAACAGCCCTGGCAATGCCAGGGATGGAGCTGAACAGCCCTCACAGCCCTGGCAATGCCAGGAGAGGAGCTGAACAGCCCTCACAGCCCTGGCAATGCCAGGAGAGGAGCTGAACAGCCCTCAGGGGAAAATGTCCTCCTGGAAATGCTCCACTGAAGGGAGCACTCAGGACATGGTTACCTGCTCTTTATTGGGCTTCCAAGCATTATCTAGATGAAACGTGCAGCAAATAAAGAAGGACCCCCCCCCCCCCCCAATCCCCTCCTTTAAAATACCTTCCCCCCACCCCCCTTCTCCTCCTTTCTATTGACTATTTATTGCGACTATTTCAAACTCTTTACAACAGCTGAGGGATTTGAGGCACCCCTGAAACCCATTTGGAGCAGGCTTGTGTCAGCTCTTTATTTATGTCCCCAAGGTGAAGCATTCAGAAATTATTAAAGAAAAAAAAAAAAAAAAAGGAGAGAGGGAGAGGGAGAGAGAGAGAGAGAGAGAGGAGTGAAAGAAAAGATATGAGGACTGCTGAGAGCCTCAGCTTTTAACTTGTCAAGAAAAGTCAGAAACTGCCAGGAATGTTTACTGAAAAAACAGGGAGCATGCAAAAGAGGGGAGGGGGAAAGAAAAAGAAGAAGGAGGAAAAAAAAAAAAAACAAAAACAACAACCCAAGAAGCCCAAATCGCAGCAGAATTTCATCCTGCGCTCTGACCTATACAATTACAGCCCCTCCCCGGGGCGGGGGCCCGCAGGATACAGGCAATTACAGGGCAAGCTGGAGCCGGGTGATGGCCGTGACAACTTACATATGAAAGGTTTGACAGTGCTGTGGATGTGCTTGTGCTGCTTGAGGCCCGAGGAGGTGGCGAAGGTCTTGCCGCAGTCGGGGCAGGCGTGCGCCCGGGCGCCCACATGCTGCGAGCGGATGTGCCGCTGCAGGTTGCTGGGGTCCGTGAACACCTGGTGGGGGGGGGGGGAAACACCTTCAGGGAGGGCAGGCGGAGCCGGGAGAGGCACAGAACCGTAGGAGAGAATGGGCTCAGCTGGAAGGGGACTTGGCAGATCGTTGAGCACAGCCTGGCGTCTAGGGGAGAAGCTTGAGCGCAGCTGAAAGGGTTCTGGAACGGTCTGCACAGGATGGTGGTGGAGTCACAGGATCAAAGGATGTCAGGGGTTGGAAGGGACCTCTGGAGATCTTCCAGTCCAATCCCCCTGCCAGATCAGGACCACAGAATCCAGCACAGGAACACATCCAGATGGGTCTTGAAAGGCTCCACAGGAGGAGACTCCACAACCTCTCTGGGCAGCCTGCTCCAGGGCTCTCTGACCCTCACAGTGAAGAAGTTCCTCCTCGTGTTGAGGTGGAACCTCCTGTGCTGGAATTTATATCCATTACCTCTTGTCCTGTCACAGGGTGCATGGTTTAGTGGTGACCTTGCAGTGCTAGGCTGAGGGTTGGACTGGATGAACTTGAAGGTCTCTTCCAACCAAAGATCTTTTGTGACTCTGTTTGGGGGTTTGGCATCAGCACCCCTGGATGGTCCCTGCCTGCTGCATGCAGATAATCACAGAATCATGGAATTGTTTGGGTTGGAAAAGCCCTCTAGGATCATCCAGTCCAACCATCAACCCAACATTCCCATGGCCATCAAATCATGTCCCCACGTGCCATGGCCACAGGCTTCTGGAACACCTCCAGGGATGGGGACTCCACCACCTGCCTGGGCAGCCTGTTCCAATCCCTGACCCTCAGGCATCAGGGCTGAGCTGTGTCCTGCCATGCTCCCCAAGGTGCCCTGGTGCTCACAGTTGGACAGCTCCTGGCTTACCCACATCTGCCCCCCTACAAGGCTCCCCCACCACCCCAGCAGGCTCCCCAGTATCCAAGTGACCTGGGTTTGGACACTGGGAAAGGCCAAAGGTGAGTTGCTGGGGGCCAGGCTGAGCTCCACGTTTAAAGGGAGGTGCAGAGGCCAGCTGAGCACAACTGTAACCAGGCTCCACACCACGGCCAGGCCACCAAACCATGCCAGCACGGCTCACCCATTCTCCAGGCCCCTTTGCCCAGGCCCCAGCACCCTCTGGCAGGCACAGCTGTGCCCCTGCCCCGTACCTTCACACAGTTTTCACATTCAAACCGTTTTCCGCTGTCGTGGGACATCTGGTGTCGAATCAGGTTGGATTTCCAGTTGAAAGCCTTGGGGCACTGGTCACACTTGTACTCCCTCTCCTCTGTGTGGATCACCATGTGCTGCTCCAGGCTGGGGAAGACAGACAGCCTGAGCTCCTCAGCACCCACCTCAGCTGGGCACCAACAGCCAGGGCAGACAACTCCTGCCCCGTGTCGGGAGGTTTGAACCAAGGGAGGTGATCAGGGATGGTGACAGAGAAGCCCTGGGGGGGATGAGGGGTTCCAGAGCTAGCAGCTCCCATACAGGAGGACTGCAAAAGCCTCTGTGAAAAGGAGGTGAGGAGCACACTGACCACGAGAGGTGCAGCACCGTGCAAACACCTTCTCTGCTGTTGGCATTTCCTTCAGAGGTGGAAGCTGCCCCAGGCCCCTGCTCTGCCTCAAAGTGCCCTGTGCTTGACGCTATTTCTTCTAGATACCCAAGGCCATTTACAAGTAGGGAAAGGAAAACCAGCCCTGACCCTGCAGGTTCCTGAAGGGAAAAATGAGCACTTTGTGACCAAGGCTTCTGTGGCATCCCCACAGGGAAAGACAAGAGATGAGCTGCTGCTGCTGCTGAGCTATCCTGGTGCTGTTTTCACAGGCATGAAGCCTGCAGCTTCCCAGAACACAGCAACTGAGCATTGGAAAGAAACCTGATCAGGTGCAAACACATTGCACTTGCAAACGTCAGGCATCTTTCAGTCCTGAACAGCAATTCCAGCCTCTGCCAACTGGCAGCCTCCTGCCCCCAGGAGCACGATGGCAACCTGGAGTGGCTGCTGGAATGGGGCCAGGGCAGGGAGGGCTTTCCAGGCAGAGGGATGCTCCACTTCTCCCAGCACCATCCTGCCGCATCGGCAGGCAGCTTGCTGCTGGGGACACCAAATGATGTGTGGCAGCAGAGGAAAGCCTTTGCAGGTGGCAGTGGGGCAGGAGTGGAGACCAAGTGATGTAAAAGGTACCAAGCAGGCTGGAAATCCTGCACCTCTCAGGTGGCTTCGCTTCTCTTAACCCCTGCAAAACGGACCCAAGGCCACTGCAGGGGAGCCAGGAAACACCCAGAGGCCGCTTGGAGGAGATGGCAAACACATTGCCTAAATTAACATCAAAATACAGAGTGCTGGGAGCTGCTGTGGAGAAAACCTTGAACGCTGAAGGCTCAGAATGCTAAACCCCCACAATCCTACAAAGACTGGAAACAAAACCCCACAACTTCCTCAGACTGGCTCTGAACATTGAACCATTTAGAGCTCAAAAGTGATAGAATGCACAGGGTTGGAAGGGACCTTTGAAGATCATTTAGTCCATCTAGATCTCTGCTTTAAAGCAGCATTTGAAGACTATCAGGTTACTCTTGGAAGATGCAAACCTTCAGTTAAAAAAATTATTGGGCCTACTTTCTTTTTTCCTTTAAATAAAAAGAGAGAAGTTTAATTCTTGTTTAGAATTGCCTCCGTCAGTAAAAGCAGGAGCTGGAGAATAAGCTGTCTTGGGTTTTGCCCCCTTCTCATGCTTGCCTTACAGGTCTAGCAGCCTGAAAAAGTCCCAGGGAATTCAGAAAACAATAATTTAAACTTTAAATTGCCATTAATGTCCCTGTTGCTGCCAGGGGGGCTGGAACTAGATGATCTTTAAGGTCTCTTCCAACCCAAACCATTCCATCAATGAACTGTGGGTTCCACCACCGAGTGATGAAAAGCATCATCCTATGAAACCAGGGTGAAAACCAAGGCTGTGCAAGACTCAGTGGCACTGCAGGATCCTAAAAATGAGATTCTTTAACGCTATGGGGAAACGAAAGGTCTAGCTCTGGGATCTGTCCCCAGCTCCACCTCGGTCCCACACTTCCCACCACCGGCCAGGGTTGTGCAGGAGTTAACGGAGAGGGGAGAGGCCAGGGGAGGGTCTGGCCACCCTCTGGTACCTGTATTTATTGGGGAACATCCTCTCGCAGTCCTTGCACTCATAGACCTGCCCATCTCCAAGCCCTTCTTGCTTGATCTCCTCGTTGAGGGTCTCGTAGAGGGAGCTGACAGCACTGCAGGAGTACTTCTTGTGCCGCCGCAGTTCCAGCTTGGACTGCAGGAGTTCGTCGCAGTCCTCGCAGCGGAACGTGTGCTCCTCTGCAACAGACAGCACAGGCCTGTGGCTGCTGCACCTGCAGCCCCAGGGCAACCTGAAGGGTTTCACCCAGCACTGGGCTGGTGAAGAGAACACAGTCCTGAGTGGGGATCTACCAACAGACACCCGGGGAGAGGACATCTGCGAGTGACAGGGGAGAGTCAGCGAGGCAGGGCTGTGCCACCAGGCTGCTTTCACTTTAAGCATCGAGAGAAAAAAGTGAATCACACAACCAGGAGAGATCTTGTTCTGTGGCTGAGGTGTGCAGACCCACAAGGATCAGGAGCTACACCGAGGAGCAGGGCTGGGCTGGAGTTCTGTGGTTGCAGTCAAGGGCGTTTGAGCTTTTCCTCAGAACAAACAAGAGCAAACCACCCTCAGGCAAAGCCAAGGGGCAGAGCACAAGCCTGGAGAAGGTCCTTCCTAATGAGATCTCATCCCAACATGGTCCCCACACAACTGCAGAAGCAGAGTGTGCCATCACAGCTGAGGAGTTCAAACCCTGAGCACCACAGAAGGGAGGAAAAGAAGGAGCCACATTCTTTGGTGCTGTGCTGTTTGGGGCTTTTTCTTTTTTTTTTTTCTTTAAAAGAAAAGGCAGGCAAGGCTGCAATGCACATCATAAATTATTGTAGTCAAGGTCAAACAAATTAAAAAGAGGGCAGCTATTATTAAGTTTACAAGGCAGCATCCTGACCATCCTGCCAAGCCAAACAATTGGCTTAGAGCTGTAAATTTTCCAGGAGAACAAACTCTGGGAGGGAGTTGAGGATAGCTCTGGGTTCCTCCACCCTGCAGCCAGCCTGACACAGCAGCTCCCAGCCACCACTCCTCGCTGGGGCCGTACTGCCCTGTTCCCCTCTGTCCCCCTTCTGTCCCCCTCTTTGGCTTAAGCTTGAGCCCTTCTTTCTGACAACGTTGCTTTCAGAAGGAGAGCTTGTGGTAAAATTCTAAAATGGGTTGGAAGGGACCGTCAAGATCCTCCAGCTCCAACCCCCTGCCATGGGCAGGGACACCTCCCACCAGCCCAGGTTGCTCAAGGGCTCATCCAGCCTGGCCCTGAACACCTCCAGGGAGGAGGCATCCACAGCCTCCCTGGGCAGCCTGTTCCAGTGTCTCCCCACCCTCACTCTAAAGGGGGAATCCATGACCTACATCGGAGCTGTCCAGGGAGTCTGTGGATGTCTTCTCCCTGGAGGTGTTCAGGGCCAGGTTGGATCTGGGCTGGTGGGAGGTGTCCTTCCCCACGGCAGGGGGGTTGGAACTAGACCACCTTCAAAGTCCCTTCCAACCCAACCCATTCTAGGACTCTATGCATTACAACCACCTAGGCTGTGCTGTAAGGTCTGCAGTGGGGGTTTAAATAAATCAGGGTGAATTTTGCTCCCTGGTGTGAGCTGAGCACGAGCACAGCAGCATCACACCCAGCGACCGCCCGTGCTCGGGCACCGATCTCTTTCCTCTGCTGCTCTCAAAGAAGCTCTTTCAAGCCGAGGCTGTGGTTTTCGCCCTGTGCCCCTGCACACACCATCAGCCTGTGACTTGCTGCTGTGGTGACTGAGAAAGAGGAGATCCCCCAAGCTGCTGCAGCAGCAAGCTCTGTAGGCAGATGAAAGCCAACCTGGTCGCACCTACACGGAAAGTATCGACGTGCCCACGGGCTGGGAAAAGTCAGACACAGCTGAACAGAGCAAATAGCACCATGAGAGCAGCAGCTGAGCCCTGCTGCTTATCCAGCAGCATGTCCTGTGGTGCTGCACCCTGAATGAGTGAAATCCAGAGCTGCTCCAGCAGCTCCCGAAGCACAGAGGAGAGGGATGTAAAGAGAAATCCAATCCAGCAGGGTGACGTTCTCCTTTGGGAGGGGAAAAGGGATTGTGACTAAAAAAGGAGAGCTAAGTGAAAAAACTGCCCAGCCCTGTCCCATTTCAGCTCCTTCTGACAGATCAGATCCTCTGGAGCTGCTCTCAGCCGCCTCACAGCAGAGGGGATCAGGCCCTGCTCTGCTCCTCAGAGAAATGCTGGCGTGCAGCATTGTGCACAACAGCACCAGAATTACCTCATGCACTTAATGTCCCTGGGGAGGGAAACCTGGAAATCAGGATAAAAAACCCTCCCTGGCAGTATCAAATACTGTGTATAACCTACCATTAAAACAACCCAACCTGCTTTTCATGAGGAAAGCAGAAAGAATTGCAGCATCCTGGCCTGGCTATTGCCTTGGACCTGTAAGAGCAGCACGAAGCTCACACCAGCACCCAGCACCATTTCCCTGCACGTTTATGCACCAAAAACACTCTCAGCATGAAAGCAGCAAGTGAGGAGGGGCCAGGGCTGTGACTAGGTGTGTTTGGTACCTTCTCAGTCCCCACACGTCCAGAGCTGGGGTGAGAGGAGACAAGGCTGACAGCATCAAGTGTCCCCAAGGCAGGCACTGCAGAGGCTGAGGCAACAATCTCCTTGTGCCATCTCTCCCCACATCAGCTCTGAACCAGGGCTTTATCTGCTGCAGCCTTCACTTTTCACAGCCTCAGATGTCAAGCTGTACTCCCAAGTGTCACTGGCACTAACAAATGTGACCTGATTTCTGTTCTCTCTTCCACTCCTAGAGAAGGAGGTGGGTAGGAGCTCATCTGACTCATGCAGCCCATGGGCTGTGGAGTACCAGGATAAATCCCTCCCTAACTGCAGCCAGCGTGGGACTGCTCTGGCACCTCACAGCCCACCCCTCAAATCAAATGTTTCCCCCTTGCAGACACAGAGATGGCTCAAGGTGAGAATGATCTCCTGCAGAAGTGACTGGAAGCCCTCCAGATGAGAACTTCACCTCTTAAGATGCTCCTACAACCCCCCAGCATCTCTCCAGCTCAAACTGGCAGCTCCCCACAGCTGGAAACGTGGAATGGAGGAAGTAGCTTTACTCTGTTCTCTTCTTTTTACCTCAAAGGCATCACCTCTGCAAACCCATATGGAATTCTTCTTACTTCAGATGGAGATTTAAATGATTAATTTTATCTTATTTTGCCCAACATACCCTCTAGAAACCAGAAATCCACCTTGAGTTTGGAAGCCATGGAGAGTAACTTACTACCTGCCCAGCTGAAGATGGACAACTTCCAAGCCCCCTTCCAAAGCAGACCCTTGGGCAGAGCACTGCCTGCTACCAGTGACATCCTTCTGTCCCTTCCAGGGCATTACAGGGTAGGCTGAAACACATCAATAACCTCAGTAATAACTATTCAGAGATTTTTCTTCTAGCTTTCCCTGTCCTTTGTCACACAAGTTAGGTGCAGTTGGTAGAAGCTGAGGAGCTGCCCCACCAGAGGTTGATTGTATTGAACTCTGCTTTGTCCAGGCTCCTATTGCAGCAACAACCTTCCTTTGCCATCATCCAACACAACAGCCTGGGCAGAGGGGGAAAATCTTCACAGGTAGCATCAGGTTGGAAGGGACTCCTGAAGGACATCTTGTCCAGGCTCCTGCACTCAGCAGGGACTCCTCCAACTAGATCAGGCTGCCCAGGGACACATCCAGTCTGAGCTTGAATGTCTCCAGGGATGGAGACTCAACCACCTCCTTGGGCAGCCTGTTCCAGTGTCTCCCCACCCTCGCTGTGCAGAAATTCCTCCTGATGTCCAACCTACACCTCCTCTGCTCCAGTTCCAAACCATTGCTCCTCATCCTATCCCCACAGGCCCTCCTGAACAGCCTCTCCCCAGCCTGCCTGTAGGTCCCCTGCAGGTCCCCTGCAGATCCTGAAATGCAGCTCTAAGAGACGGATGGTAAGAAAAGAAATGCAACTGCTTCAGAACATTTGGCTTTGGGAAAAAACCCAAAATTTAAGTGAAAAGATGACCTAAAGAACTGATAGAAATCTGACTAAAAGCCTTGGGAGTCCCAGGCAGACTCCAGAAGACCTGGTATCTATTTTTGTGTCTATATCAGATCGCCAGTTTGGAGCCTGCAGGTTCATTAAAGTTGAGGTTGGGGTTTGGGAGTTTTATGGTGTTGTTTTTTTTTGTTTTGTTTTGTTTTTTTTTTTTTTGTTCCATTTCTTTAAGTACCAAAATTAAAAATATTGCCCTTGAAAACAAGTCCTCATTAAAGTTTTCCCTCTTTCTTTCAGCACCACAAATGCAAATGCTGCCCTTCACAAAAGGTTACTGCTTTTGGTATCTCACAGGGAGAAGGGGATAAAAAAGAAAAGGAAAAGAGGGGGGGAAAAAAAGGAAACAAAAAACCCCAACAAACAACAAACCCAAGCCAGCTACACAAAAATTGCTGCCTGTTCTCATGTCTTGTTTGTCGAATCTGTGGTTGTGTGGTGCCTATCTTAAGTTCCATCAGTAACACTCAGGACAAAGCAGGAATGTAACAGAAAAAAAATAAATCAGTGCCTAATAGCTTTCAGAGAAACCAAGGGGAACACAATTATGTGGCATCTACATGCTAATCTACCAGACTCCAATCTCAAAGGAGTTCAAGTGCCCTACTCAAAATTCCTGCAGTGATAAGGGGTCTGCTGTGTTTGGCTGGGGTTTGGATAAAAGATTTCTCTCCTTTTTTTATTTTTTTTTATGATAATTATCTTTGTGCTGAACAATTTGGCATTTTCTTTCTCCTTAATTTAAGGCTAGGAACAGGGGTGTGCAGAGGCAGCAGGAAGATAGCATTGGCCAAGGTGGGGGGAAAAAAAATACTAAGAAGTCAAATATTTAATGTTGGCTCGTTAGAATTTGGAAGTAATTATGTGGCAAAAGGAGCACACATGGGCAGGAAGACACAGATGAATGTTAGGTAATGAGGAGGATGTCAAACCAGGAGCACTCTTGGCTTCTTCAAATAAAAGCGTGGGAGAAAGGGAAGTGCAAAGCAGTGCTGAGGGTTCTGAGTTCTCCCTGGCATCAAAATCCAAACCAAGCCTGGGTTACTGCATCCCTGCAGGCAGAAATTATTAATCTCTCTGTCTTGGCCTCAAAAATCACAGATTGCTTTGGATTGGAAGGGACTCTCAAAAGGCATCTATCTTGTCCAGCCCCCCTGCACTGAGTAGGGACATCTCCAGTTAGGGCAGACTGCTCAGGACACATCCAGTCAGATCTTGAATGTCTCCAGGGATGGGGCCCCAAGCACATCCCTGGGCAGCCTGTTCCAGTGTCTCACCACCCTCACAGTGCAGAGCTTCCTCCTGATGCCCAACCTCAATCTGCCCTGCTCCAGTTTCAAACCACTGCCCCTTGTCCTATCCACACAGCCCCTTCTGAACAGCTCCTCCCCAGCCTTCCTGTAGGTCCCCTTCAGATACCGAAATGCAACTCTGAAGTCTCTCTGGAGCCTTCTCTTCTCCAATAATAAGAAAATTATTAATTTTTTGGGGGGAGAATACTGAAAAAAACCCAAACCTGTTTGGTTCTCAGTGAGCCAGCAGCTGCTGCACTCCCTGCCTGGCCATTCCCTTCACTCACAGACCTTCAGCTTGAACCCAAATCTCTCAACAGCTTAAGAGAATGATGACCAGAAGCTTCATGCTGCTTTTTATGACAAGGGAAGTGCTTCATCACCATCTTCATGGATCATGAAAAGGAAGAATCTAGAGCTCTGCAGTGCTTTGCAAGCCTTGGGATGGCTTGGCCCATTTGCTTACAGCCAAAGAAACAAGGAGACCCTGGGCACAAAAATAAGGCGCCTCCAGTCATACCCAAACCCAGCCTGTTCCTCCAAGAGGAGCAGCAAATTCATCTGTTGGGTGCCTTGAGGTTAATGCAAGCTCTTGCTATCAGCAGCTGCTCTCACCAGCGTAAAACAGGCAAACAGTGACAGTTCAGAAGGGGCAGGAACCAGTTGGGGTTTTGCCCCAGTTTGGCACTAGCTGAGGTTCCCAACATTGCTGGGTCTGCTGCTGAGAGGTGCAGAAAGGTCCTGTCTGGCAAAAGGAGACCTTACCTTCCATGCTGGGCGCCATGTTCCCAAGGGAATAACCACCTTCCTTCAAATACACCAAGAGCTCTTCTCCTGGCTCAATTTCTTTAATAACTTTATAATAGATCTGGGAATCAGAAACAGAAATTGAGAGACAGGTTAAATATGCAAGGCCTTGCATTCCACATTTTAACCACCAACTCCAATTATCCCAGCTAACAGGGGAGGCTGTCACTTGAGTTGTGGGATAATTGCCACTGAGAGCTCTTGTTTTCTGCCTTTATTTCACTCCACCAGTGTCAGCAGCTCATGTGGTTGGACAAGGAAGGAATATTTATGGTACCAGCCACTCTCACTGGAACTACACCAAATTTTCTCATTGCTTGCCCTACCTCCTGTGAGCTCAGGGTGTTTGTGATAGCCAAGGGAAGACTGAACCCATGGAATGCACACTTTTAAGCCTCTTCTCTAAGCCCAGACTGGCCTGGTGCTCAGAGAATGAAATCAGTGTCTTCTCAGAATTATTTGATTGCTCTCACCTACAGCCTGAGGAGCTGACCCCTAAAGACAAGATCTGAGCCATGCCAGGTGAGCAGGTTATCCTTGCTCAGAGTTCCCACCTCACACAGAACTTGGACCTTCTGTGGTGCATTGAGCACAGCACTGCTCATCTGAACCTTCTGTGGTGCACTGAGCACAGCACTGCTCACCTGAACCTTCTGAGGTGCACTGAGCACAGCACTGCTCACCTGAACCTTCTGAGGTGCACTGAGCACAGCACTGCTCACCTGAACCTTCTGAGGTGCACTGAGCACAGCACTGCTCACCTGAACCTTCTGAGGTGCACTGAGCACAGCACTGCTCACCTGAACCTTCTGAGGTGCACCAATTACTACACTGTCCACCTTCCAAGCCTTCCAGGATGCACTGATACAGCACTCCCAAGCCTTCACCCTTACACCAGAGGACAAACCAGAAAACAGTCTGTGACCCAGGGCAGAGGCCAAGCCCCAGCTGCATGCCCCACTCACACCACTTCAAGAGTGCAGAACATGGGTTGAAGGACACTTCTAATGTCCCACAGAGAAGCCATGGCTGCAAGCCCAGTGACACTGAGGTTACACACAAGTGGACCCCATCAGCTTTATTCCCTCTGACAGAAGGGCAGAGTTTGTGAGGTGGATGTGTGCTGACATCAGTTTGTTTGTAGGAGCAGGCTGCGAGCTGCTGGTTCCCTGTATGGATGGAGAACTAAACTCCTGGGCTCACACTGCTTGTGGGTCCCACGACCATGGCAGTGCTTCCTAAGGACAGATTCTGTCAAGCACAGGATGTTACTGGTCTGGTTCTAATGCAGGTTTTTGCAGCTCTCTAAACAGCATCTTTCAGAAAGGCACTTTAAAAAAAAGCACACACAGAATCCTCAAATCCCAGCAGGGTGGGGCTGGAAGGGACCTCTGGGGATCACCCAGGCCAACCCTCCTGCTAAAGCAGGGCACCCACAGCAGCTTGCCCAGGATCACAACGGCCAGGGGGTGTCGGAAGCTCTCCAGAGAAGGAGACTCCACAACCTCTTTGGGCAGCCTGCTCCAGGGCTCCAGCATCCTCACGCCAAAGAAGTTTCTCCTCCTGGGTTCCAGTTTGTGCCCATCGCCCTTTGTCCTGTCCCTGGGCACCACTGAGCGGAGCCTGGCCCCAGCCTCTTGCCCCCACCCTTTAACCCAAACACAGAAGCTGGTTTACAGCCAACACGGGCAGCCCGTTTGCAGCCTCGGACTCCGCAGCCCGGCCCCGCACGCCCGAGTCTGTCCCGCAGCGCCCGCGGAGGCTCCGCTCCGGCACAAGGCGCTGTCCCCAGGGCAGGGCGAGCCCCGGCAGCCACCCCCCGCCCCGGGACTCCCACCCTTCCCGGCACAGACCCAGCAAACACCCGGGCAGCGGCACCGGGAGCGGCGGGATCCCGGCGCCGGCAGCGCGGCCCCCGCCCGCCCCAGCAGGGGGCAGGCTCCGCCCGCCCACGGCCCCACTCCGCCGCCCGCGGGGTGTCCCTGGCCCGGCCGCGGCCGCCTGACACCGGCGGGGCCGCCCGCGGGGCTCTGGCCGCTGCCGAGCGTGAGCCCCGGGGACACCAGGGGACTCCTGACCTGTTGGCTCCGGGCGACGCTCAGCAGCTGCGGGATACTGCGGCGGGGTTGGCGGCACAGCCCCGTCCCCAAAGGCCATCCCCCGCGGGCCCGGGACTCCTCCCTGGCAGGGCCGGGAGCTACCGCACGGAGCGAGGGGAAGCGAAGTTAGGGCCGGAGCGGCTGCGAGCTGCTGCCGCTGTGCCCGGGGCCAGCGGGGAGGGAAGGAGGCAATCGCCGCCAAAACCTCGGGGAACGCAGCCCCGCTTAGTGTGGGCCAGCCTGAACGCAGCCGTTCTGGTAAATAAAGCCCGCACCGGGGCTGGGATTCCTCCAGTCGCCTCCGTTTCTTCTCTCTTAAGCGTCCTCTAAACCTCCTGCAGTTCCAGCTGCAAATGCTTTAATATTTTGTGTACGAACAGCCCGGCGGAGCCCAGCAGAAAAGGCCGAGAACGTTCTCAGTGACATGGTCAAAGCAGCAAGTGCCGTGGCCGCAAACCCGAACATTTAACTGGAGAAATTAAATCTAACTGCAATTTACAAGATGCCCCAAACCGCACAGCCTCACCCTC
This sequence comes from Indicator indicator, assembly GCF_027791375.1. Classification (NCBI taxonomy): domain Eukaryota; kingdom Metazoa; phylum Chordata; class Aves; order Piciformes; family Indicatoridae; genus Indicator; species Indicator indicator. Next base: position 1,037,246 of record NC_072041.1, read on the forward strand.
GCGCTTGCCACAATCCTCAGCAGAATTTGCATCACCTGTTTTTTTCCACAGGTTTATAACCAATTCTTCCACTGAACACAAATCCATCCTCATCTACCCGAGAAACAACCAGGGAAAAAAAAAAAAAAAAAAAGGAAAACTGAACTCGTGCAGCTGGAGGCACCTCAGGATCTCAATGTGCAGAGCTTTGAGACCCTTAGCTGGAAAATCCTGAACAGTGCAAATGGGACAGCAAGATAAATGCTTAAGTACAGCTGTAAGGAGGTGAACACAGCTGTTCCATGCGGACCAGAGAGATAATTTCTGTGCATTCCACCCCGAACTACAAGTGGGATAAAATTCTCCTTTTTATCTCTTTTTAAAAAAAAATATATGTAGATATAATTTATTTGTAGTTAACTCTCTTTCCTGCCTGCTTGTTCAACAAGAAAAGCCTTTCCCAGCACCAAACCACCCTGAGTTTGATGGCAAACCTGTCTGAAAAACAAAAGAAAGATGAGGAATAAGCACAGAACTCAAGAAAACTGAACTAACATTTTACCATCTCTTGCAGCTCGCAAAGAGGAAAAAAGAAACCCACGCAAAATCGCTATTTAAAGACATTTCTCTTTTGGCTACTAACCCAAAACCAAACGAGTAGCAAAACACAAACCACGATCTAAAAGTTCCCCCTAATTCATAGACGCAGCCACGAATTTTACACTGGGAAAATCCTTCGGGATTCTAACACCACCTGGCTAACGCTGCCACTGCCTTGCCCTCTTTAACTCCTTTACCTCTCCTGTTTGCTCCCAGAACAGAGGAGCTTCGTGCAGACAAAACCAGAGCTGCTACAGCCTTGCAGAAAACCACAGCACAGCCTTCATTAATGATCAGGGAAGAGCCAGATCCTGCTGGAGTCACTTTACTTTCATCAAACATTTCATTACAATAACCATGCTACTGATGCTCTGAATGAATTGCAAGTGCTGCTGTATTTCATTTCCTTATTTGTTGTGCACCAAGATTTAGGAATCCATCAGAACGTTTATGGCCACCAAGCATTTCTGTTCGGGATTTCTATTAAAAATTCTATGCATTAGCATTTCTTTCTCCCAAGGAGAGGGGTACCTCTCCTCACGGCCAGTCGGTTCTCCTTGGCATAAAATAATTAACAACAGAACTCAGGTTCGGGGCTGATTGGAAAGAGCACATTTGGTGATTTTTAAAGCAACATTATTGTAGGCACAGGGCGCTCCAGAAAGAATTAAAAACGAAAAGTAAAATAAACCCCCGAGGAATCCTTTTTCCCAGCCTGGATCTGCTCTGTAACTGCTCCTTTTTGGATGGGAACTCGGAGTGCCAGGAAGCTGGTGCTGACTGCGAGGTTTTTGCAGCACAGAACCAAACAATTTGGTGCAATTACCGCGAGTATCGATAACGTAAAACTGCAGCACATCGGCACGCACCGAGGCTGATCGCAGAGCAGGGCACAAAAGCTGCGCATCTTTGCTCGGAGATAAAGTGGTCTGGAGACAGAGATAGCTCAGAATCAATCCCCCTGCTTCGCCGTTTCCAGCGCCGAGGCAGCAGACGGAGATAGAATACGAGTGAGAAAAGTCCGCCCGGGTATTCCCCTCATTGTTTAGGCAACCAGCTCGCATCAGCGCTGTTTACCTGCTGTCATGAGTGCTGCCTGCTATTGATCTCCACTTCCTTGCAGCAACACGTGTGCAGCTAGGGAGAGAAGGGCACCAGCGAGCTGGGAAAACAGCTGCAGAGCTTCCCTAAAGATCCGGATTCCTCCCCCCCCCCAACCCCCCCCCCCCTCGCTGAAGCAGCAGCAGCGTGCGGCAGAGGTGATGGACAAAGACAACTCAAAACCAGCCGAAAAGTGGTTGCTTTACATTCTTGCCCTGCAAACAGGGAACTGCAGCGGCAACCCAATGAGAGAAGGCGGCAAATCTTTCCCCCGCTGCTGGCAGGGATCAGCCCCGAGTGCGGGGCTGGCTGGGTAGAGCAGCAGCAAGCACGGCAAAAGTTTGGCCTCCTGCGTGCCTGGCCGGAACGCGGCTGCACATTTTGCTTTTGTTCAGATGTTTTCCTCCTTTGGAGTCGCCTTCCCTTTGTTTCAGCCGAGCCACATTGCTTTGTATTTCCACATTGCTTTGTATTTCCTCTTTTTCTTTTCTTTTTTTTTTTTTTTTTTTAGGTCATTGTATTCCATACCTGGGAATCCTGAACAAGGTCCCCAAAACTGGATGTAAAAATCCATCTAAAATATCTCTGATTTTAGAGGCTGATTTTTGCCATCACTGTAGCTCCTGTTGGCTCCAATGAATGCAACACAAACGAAAGCAGCACCTAGCATTCCAAAAACTCCTGGCTGCTTTATTTATTGCATATATTCTCCTTACTGTTTCAGTCTCCTGAATGAAAACAGCTCAACTGCTGCAGTATTTGCCCTGTGAAGGCAGCAGTAGCCACATGAACAAATAAAACACAAGTCCTGTATCATTTTCCCAGATGCATTTAGCAAATCTTAGCATTTTTCTACCCTTTCCCCCCCTCTAATCCTGCTTTAGAAACACCATTTTCTCAGTCAGTCAAGGATCTGCTGTTTGTTTAAACTACCTACCAAGTAAGAATAAATAGAAAGGAAAATGGGGAACATTTCTTTAGGTGGGGAAAAAAAAAAATGTTTCACAATTGAAAAGTAGTTAATGAAATGTCTCAACTGTTTTCTTCCTAAATAGCAGCACTTTAAACTGGGGCAAGGGGAGAACCCCCAGCATTCAGAAGTCCAGATTCTGCTCTCAATTCCTTCACCAAAATTCCAGGAAAATTCTCTGTGCATTGCTGGGAATGTTCTCAAGGTAGAGGAGTGTAGAGAAGAACAGAATGAGGTCCGGGCTGTGTGTGTGCAAAGGACCATCTCCTCCCCAGCTAAACTTGTTTATTTTCCTCCAAAGATTAAAAGCTTGTCCAGGCTCTTCCCACCACAAAGCTGCTTTGTTCTTTCGGGGGTAATCTTTTCTTGCAAAAGCTTTTCTTCTCTTTATGTGCTTACAAACAAACCTTTGCCAGGAAAAATCGTTGCCTGCCTACTGAACAGGAGTGTTAAAGCCTTTCTCCCTGCTTTCTGAGTCCCTGTTGCAGGGAAGGAAAAAAAACCATAAATGTACTCTGCTAGGAATGAGAAATTAAATGAAGTTAAAGCCAGCACTAGGAGACAGCAGTGGGGAGAGAGCAGCAGTGCTTAGTCACTCTGAAAATTTGTTTCCAGCTTTAGGAGTCACTCTGGTCAGGGCCTGAGATCTCTCCTCTCTGAGTTCTCTTCTCTTGGACATCTTTCCTCCCTGAGATCCCTCTGAGCTCTGAGACTTCCTCTTTCCCAGATCTCCCCACTCTCACCTGCAGGATGCTCGGCGCACCAGCCCCCAGCAGGATCTGCCCCTGAACAAACTCTGCACAGAGTTCTTTGCACACACAAAATCAAGACAAACCTCACTTTCTCAACACATTCCACCAGGAAAAGGAGGGGATTCCTTTTTAAAGCACACAGCAGCTACCTGCTTCTGTGAGGAACTCAACTCACCTGACTTTCTTAGTTTTTGTAAAGACCTAAGTAGCAGGGGAGGGGAAATGTGACGTCCCCTGAGATGTTTATTCCACCTCAACATGAGGAGAAGCTTCTTTACTGTGAAGGGTCAGAGCCCTGGAGCAGGCTGCCCAGAGAGGTTGTGGAGTCTTCTCTGGAGACTTTCAAGCCCCACCTGGATGTGTTCCTGTGTGACCTGCCCTGGATGACCCTGCTCTGGCAGGGGGGTTGGACTCAACGATCTCCAGAGGTCCCTTCCAACCCCTACCGTTCTGTGATTCCATGATTTACCTGTGCAGCAGAGACACAGGAGCAGCCCTGCCTGTGCCACAGAGGGCCCTGAGCAGCTCAGGGAGTAAGACAAGGAGCTGATGATAAATAAATGTTGGCTCTTGGTTAGAAGGCTCCTTGATGTAAGAGCACTTATGAGCAGTGCTGAGTGGGCAGGGCAGCAATCAGCAGCTCATTTCGACTGAGCAGGCTGAAATTTAGAGCTTTGTGCCTCAATCTCTTCTGGATTGCTTAAATTGCCAACATTTGTGGTATTTGTGTGTGTGTGTGTATATATATATATATTTACTTTTTTTTTTTTTCTACTGCATCCAAAGTTAAGTTATTTAACAGCATTTTAAAGCAGGAGCTAAGTTCACAGAGTGGGGCTGACAGCTCGGTGCACCCTGAGCTCTTCTTTTACAGGAGCTGGCTCACTCCAGATTCACTCCAGCTTCCCTGTCAGCTAGATTCTGAAATGTTTTTATTAGAAGTGCATTTTTCCACCCTCAGCTCATCATTATTTTTTTTCCCTGCATCCAAATATGCCACCTGTTTGCTAGCTGGCAACACCATTCAGAGTGCTTTTCTCATCCCACTTGGGTGACTTGCAGCTGACTTGTGCTTAGCTTGAGGTTTGTGAAACTCCCAACCTGGATTGCTCATCTCGAATCCATTCTGGGGCTTAAGCTTCAAAGCACTTTACAACCATTAGCTGACATGATCAAAATGCTCTTAATTCCCTGGAATATCCCTCATCCACATCCCCACCTCCAGACTGCCCCACCAGCCTCTTAGCTTCTTACTTTCCTTCCTCCTCAGCAGGCTCCCAAACCATCTCCCACTCTCACTCCTCTCTTAAACTCTTAAGCTCAGCTGGGAGCAAACTTTCTGGCAATCAAACACCCACCCCTAGATCCCACTGGTCCTGTTGTGTTTTGTTTCACACCAGGGGTTAACATTCCACACTATCTTCCTCACCACAAAATGAGGACTGGAAGACCCCCCATGAGTTCAGGGGTCTCAGGGACATGGCAGCAGAGCTGCTCAACAGACAAACCATGGAACCATAGAATTGTTTTGGTGGGAGAAGACCTTTAACATTAGTGACTCCAACCTTCAACCTAAGGCCATCATAGCCATCAAACCACATCCCCAAGAGCCATCTCCACAGGTTTCTGGAACACTTCCAGGGGTGGTGACTCCCACACCTCCCTGGGCAGCCTGTTCCAATGCCTGACCACAGGCACTGCAGTGACCCTTGGTCCGCTCCGCTCAGTGCTTCCTTCCCACGCTCTCCTCTGGCCAACCCAGCCCAGGCTCTGTGGAAGTGGTGAGGTGAGCACAGCAACCTAGCAGCAGGCTTAGGAGTTACTGAAGGCAGCCCTCACCTGGTCGTTAAGGTGGCAGACAGCAAGGTTCTGCTCGTCGCAGGAGCAGGCCACGCGGATGTACTTCAGCCAGTTCCCAGCCCCGCTCTGGCTTGCCTCCAGGCAGAACTTCTCATTCCCCAGCTCATCAGCAATCTGTAGGAGGGCAGGAGAAGAAATACATGGGTCACCTGGAGTCAAGGAAGGAGGAAGGAAGGAGAATTGCCTTTGCAATGCAGAGTTGCAAACGAACTAGACAGGAGAAATCAGGATGGCAGAGGTCCTTGGTACAGACACACCTGAAACCAGCTCAGTGCTGGGTAGCAGAACCTCCAAGGCCACACATCAGGGCTGGCCACGACTAACAGGCTCAGCATTACAACTCTGCAGAAGAAGAATCCTTCCAAATGAAACCCCTCAAGCACTGAAAAGTCCAAGTGTGGGGTGAATGAAAGGGCTGTGGTGTGAAGGAAAGCCCTGCATGGCCAGGCAGACACCTGGCACTTTCTCGTCCTTAAGCCAGGGAGGGAAGTTGGATGACACAGGAACACAGCAGATGCTCCCCATCCCACACCAAGGTTTGTGCTGATCCATTTTGCAGCTCCCTCAGACCAGCACCAAAAGGAGGGGAAAGTCCTTGGAGCCCTGCTCACAAGTGGGCCTCCTTGTTACACGAACTCCTTCTCTTTTTTTCCCCCTAAGCTTAACTTTCCCTCTACCCCTACCAGACCCTGTGTCAGTGCAAATTACTTCAGTCATCAGAAGTTCTTAACTTGCTTGTACCAGCAATTAATTCTCTCACAGTCTCATGGGACAGAAGGACACTTTCCCATCTGTTTCAGGACACAGGAAAATAAAAAGGTAGGAACAAAAGAGAGGAGAAATGAAAACTCAGTGATGACAGCCACGACTCAAGTGTAAGGTCAGGCTGAGGGATCTGGGAGGGGCATTGTCAGCTGGCACTCTGCTCCCCAGCTCTGAGCACCTCCAGAGCTCAGGGCCATGCCAGCAGTGGCTCTGTGACCCTCCTGGGCCAGGCAGCATCACCAGGAGGGCTCCCAGCAGACGTGCCCTGGCCTCCCACCTCCCCCAGTCACCATTTGTGTTGAGCTGTGTGCATTAATATGGACAAATCACAGAAATTTAGCCATCCTGGGAATACAGCCCCAGGACTGCACAACCAGTCCATTTTATTTCCTAGCTGCTCCTTATGGATACCTTCTCTCTTAGACTGGAATTGTTTGGTTGAGGACACTCAGATAGCTCTGGGAACCCCCAGAATTCAGCTGAAATTCACCAGCTGGTTTGCAGGGACCCTGCACAAAGCTTGACAGCTTCAGAGTGAGGTCCTGCCTTAGCTAGAAATCACCTGAAACTCTGTGGTTTTATCTGAGTGGAGCTTTAGAACCCAAAGAGGGGCTGTGAAATCTCACAGATTAAAAGGAGAAAGAGAAACAACCAAAAACCAGAGGTTGTATGAAACCCTGAGAACCTGTTTTTCACACACACTCACTCTGCTCCAGAAGTGGAACAAGGTGCCATGACCCAAAGCCCAGCAGCATCACTGAGTGACTGAATTTGGCATACTGCTGTCCCTTTGCCAAATGCTTTGCTTCTGTTGTTGTCCACAAGGAGCCTTCGGAATTGGAGCAGCTGGGAAACTAAATAAAGAGCGGACAGAACAAACCAGGAGAGTGGGCAGAGGGTCAGCAGCAACCCCACTGTCAAACAGCAGGAAGGGACCAAGGCTGGCAAGTTAATTTCATAGAACCTCAGAATGGGTTGGGCTGGAAGGGGCCTTAAAGACCATCCAGTTCCAACCCCCTGCTCAAGCCTTCACATCTCCTTCTAGCCCAGGTTGCTCAAGGCCTCATCCAACCTGACTTGGAGCTTCCACAACTCCTCTGGGAGGTGTTTTCTAGGATGCTTCAGTGTTTGTCCAACAAGGAGCCCAAGTCTCTGCAGAGGATGATTTTTCCAGCCCTGGTGAGCTACAGAATGTGCAATCAGGTGAACTGCTGCAGGCCCAGCTGCAGAGTAGGGGCATTCTCTTTGTGGTTGACACCTCTAATTAAAGACCAAGTTCACACACTCAGGCTCTTTTCTCATGCTCTGTATGAAGTTATATCACAACTTAAACCCCAAGCCCCCCTGAGAAATCCATCTGTGAGCACAAATCACTCTCTGCAGTTGTATTTTTTCCTCCCTCAAGCATGCACACACAGAATATTCTCAAGTCCCTCTCCCCTCACCTTCGAAAACTCCGGAAAAACAAACTGAAATCTTTTACCACATCTCCTTCCAGCTGAGGCCAGAAGGAAATCAGAAATTTCCTCTGCCCAAATGCTTCAACCCAGCTGTTTACAAACCATTGTCAGTAAGCAGAAAGATTTGCTGTTGGCAGCCTTGCTTTGGAAGGCACAGAAAGCCCTCTCTGTTGGGTGGTCTTTCGAAGAAGCACCAAGAGAGAGCTGAGGCTCTGAAGAAATCAAGTGGAGGAAGCAGAGGGAGCAAATGGTCTTATCTAGGGGTACACTAAAGGTGGCAAAGGGAAGCACAGAGGGATTCAGCCCACAGAGGACTGCTGGAAGGTTCATTGCACCCCAGCCAATCTTGTTTGGGATGAACTCATTAGAACAGTCATAGAATCATGGAATGGATTGGGTTGGAAGGGACCTCCAAAGCTCATCCAGTCCAACCCCCCTCCAGTCAGCAGGGACGTCCTCCACTAGAGCAGGCTGCCCAGAGCCCTGTCCAGCCTCACCTTGAATATCTCCAGGGATAAAGAAGTTATCAGAAGAAAAGGCAAAAAGTGGGGAGATAAGGAAGGGGAGAAAAAGAGAGCAGAGAGTTGTAACTGGTACCAGTTCTGCAAATCTGAGGTCATGAGGTGCTGCTACACACTGCCCCTTCTTGATGATCTGAGGCCTGAACTGCAGCATCCCTGCCCGAGAAGCTGTGTTCAAGGCAAGAAGGCACCTGGGTCTGTGCTGCCTTGCCCCCAGGGCACAGCACAGGCAGTCTGGGAGCCATCTGCACTCAGGGAGCTGCTGCCAAAGCTTTTGCCTGGACCGCAGCCTGTGGGCATCCTCCTCACGTTAATCATTGTGGGAGCCCTGCCTCTGCCTCATCTCCCTCTGATCTCTTGCATTTTATCCACCCATCCAGGCCTGGGATTCCTCACTCCTTTTTCTTCCCTGAACATGCCTCAGAGCTCCTCTTTCCCCTCTGCTGCAGCTGGTGAGCTCAGTTCATACTTTCAGTTATTAACTCGAGGCACCTCCCAGCACGTTTGTCTTCAGATCCAACATTCATCCAAGCACCCTCAGCCCCACTCCTCCTGGCAGTGCCATCAGTTTGCCTTGCTGAAAGGGTTGTTGTCTTCTCACAGAATGTGATCTTCTCCCCATCCTCCTCTTCTTCTGGCTGCTGCCACAACACCACCTTGGTGCTCCTGTGGATCAGAGGGGTTCCAGCTGGCCCAGTTCAGAGGCAGGGATCCTGGACCCAGCCCCTGCCTGCTGGCTGGGGCAGTGCTTCAGACTCATCTCTCTGCAGCCAACAGGAAATCGTTGTCATGTCCCAGGGCTCACTTTGCAGCTTCATCTGCTGCCTGCTGCTCAGCACTCGGGGGGCTGACTCCAAAAGGCTTCATTGATCCTGCGGAGGCTAATTTATGAGCATCAGAACTGCTGAGTTATGAAGCAAAAAGTTATGGAAAGCTTTCTCCTGAGCACTGACCGATTTTTTTTGCACATCATTTGAGGTTTCCTGCTTCTCTAATTTGTGGGCTCACTGCTGGGTTGTTCCTTTCACGTTTTAATGGGCAGCCTCCAAGGTCTGGCCCCGGCAGAGGTGTGCTGGGGGCTGGAATGCCTGGGGATCTGTCGTCAGGTCGCCTAATGGATTCCTAGTGTGCATGGAGAAACGAAGCAACCAGGAGTTTGCCATCACTGACCCAGCCTCCTGTTGCTATAACATCCCTCCCCAGAAGCCCAAAGTGTAATAAACCTTCTCATCCCATGGCTGCAAGATCTGCCTGTGACAGTTTGGCTGATGCAGGCATTTTATTTGGCAGCAGTTAGAGGCTGATTTCTTTTTTTTTTCCCTTCCTCTTTCTCCCTCCTCTTCTTTTTTTTTTTTTTCTCTAATGACCCACGAGCTGATGTAGAGCAATAAACTGTTGCCATGAAGTTTTGTTGTGTTTCTTTTTAAATAAAGGGGGAGGGAGGGACTGCTGCAATTTATGACTTTCAGAAGTAAGTGAAACAGAAAGTCCTTTCTTGCCACCAAACGAAGAGAGAAAGGCTTCAGGCAGCACAACACCTCTGTCAATGTGTAGACATGGAGCCCAGATGATGAACTCATAAATCCAGCCCTCTGCCTGCAATTAAGCAGGCTTCCTGGTGATCTGACAAAGAGGTAATGAGAAAGGAGTCAGCAAACCCAGGGCACAGCCCTGCAGAGCCATGGGAAGAGCAGCTCGGCCAGACCCAGCTCCTTCGCTGCCCCAGCTCAGGGCCAGGGGAAGAGCTGGGAGTAACCTCCAGTGAGAGCTTCCCTGGTGTCAATCTCTGGTCCCAAAGGTGGGGTCCTGCAGCACAGCCTGCAGCCAGCTCTTCATCTCCAGTCATGCCAGCGGGTAAGGAGAGAAGAGGCTGTTCACTGGCAGCCCCTGCCTGTGCTTTAGCTCAGCCTGAGCAAGCTGCTCAGGTCTTCAGCTTCAAACCTCCTCAGCTGTGCTCCAAGAGCCTCCAGGTTCATGTGCTAAGTGCTATTAAATGCTTGCAGGACGAGAGAACTTTGTTCACCTGTGATTGTTGGGCTCTGTGGTCACGCTCAGGGGTGTCCTCACCACCCACACCCACTCACAGAACGGTTTGGGCTGGAAAAGCCCTCTGAGATCACTGAGTCCAGCCATCAACCCAACAGCACCATGGCCACCAAACCCTGTCCCCAAGTGCCATGTCTAGTGTCCCCTGTGTGCCAGCAGGCTTCCAGATTCTCAGCAGAGCAGATGGGATGCTCAGAGGAGAGGGAAGGAAATCTTTATGGATCTAGTTCTGCCAGACAAGGTTGCTGCTGTCTTGCCAGAGCTGAGATAGAGCTGGGACAGCCATGGGCTGGAGGCAACCAAGCTGGGTTGCACCAGGGCTGGTGGGATCTGTGCTGCTGGGCAGGGGCAGGTGGCACCACTGCCAGCCCCAGCGCTGCTGCTGAGCCTGGTGCTGCTGAGGAGGCAGCAATGGAGGTTTTTAAGAGAACAAATGGTTCAGAACTTTCACTCCTACCACTTGGGCCAGAGGGCTGGAGTGGGAATTTTCCACTGGTGTTTCCCAGTCTGCTCTTGTGCTGCTTCAGGAGGGATCTGGAGCAACCCATCAGCAAGCTGCAGAGAAAGGCTGCTGCTGAGACAGCTTCTGTCACAAAAAAAATAACCAAAGACTTACCTTCTCATTCTTTTTTCCCACCACATCTAAAGAACACAAGAAATCACATGCAAAGAGGGCTGGGTTTGCCCAGAAGGCCCTGGGCCATCTCCAGAGCAGAGGAGTCTGGAGAGCTCACCCAGGCTTTGTAAGCCAGGCTGCATTTTTGGAGCCTGGCTGAATCCAGCTGAGCCTTCTGAAGGTCTGCTGCCCAGTTGGAGCTGCTGCTCTCTGGGGGCAGCAGTGGATTCCTCTGCATGGGGCAGTGTTAAGCCTCAGCTTGGCAGCTGCTGGGCCAGCTCACTACAACTCCACTGCCACCTAGAAAGCTTGGAGCAGATGATCCCTGGGGTCCCTTCCCACCTGGCACTCTCTCATTCTTTTTGCTCTCTGTAACTGGCTCTCTGTAACTTTCTTCCAGCAGGGAAGAAACCTGAGGTCCTGGACTAATCTCTTGTTTTCAGGACCTGAGCCTTTACACTGCACATTAAAACCAGCAAGGCAGGCACCATCCAGGAGGATCCACCCAAGGAAAGTGGCTCCTGCCCCTCATTCACTCCCCACAGGCTTGCAGACGAATCCTGATCAGCCTCTGTGGAGGTGTGGAGGCTGCTTGGCTGGAGCAGCCAGTGCTCCTTGCTTTAAATCATTCCTTATTACTGCAGCTTTATTTTAACAACGTTTGGGGAGTGGAGCTGTGGAACACCACTAACATGTAGACCTCTTCAGAGTGATTTACTGACAGCACTGAGTGCCAAAGCCATTTCACACGCTGGCCAAGGAAGCAGCAGAGCCCTCCAGTGCCCATTCCTGCTGCTCACATCAGCCACCAGCCTCCAAGCCCTGACAGCCTTGCAGAGTCCCCTGCAGGGTCAAGCATGAGATGATCAGAGAGCTGCAGCTCCTCTGCTGTGGGCACAGGCTGGGAGGGTTGGGGATGTTCAGCCTGGAGAAGAGAAGGTCCAGGGAGAGCTTAGAGCAGCCTTCCAGTACCTGAAGGAGGCTGCAGGAGAGCTGGGGAGGGATTTTTGGCAAGGGCTGGGAGTGACAGGGCAAGAGGGAATGGATTGAAGGTTGAGGAAGGCAGATTGAGACAGCAGATGAGGAAGAAATTCTTTAGAATGAGGGTGGGCAGACACTGGAACAGGTTGTCCAAGGAGGTTGTGGATGTCCCCTCCCTGGAGGTGTTCCAGGCCAGGCTGGATGAAGCTTTGAGCAACCTGGGCTGGTGGGAGGTGTCCCTGCCCATGGCAGGGGGTTGGAGCTGGATATCTTTAAGGTCCCTTCCAACCCAAACCATCCATGGATCTATGGAATAACTTTATCTTATGGCCTCTTCCCAGCCTCCTTCTTGGAAAGGATTCCTGGCACAGTGCTGGCAGCTCCACTCCCTCCCCCTGCAGACTCCTTGCCCTCAGATTATCCTTGACCATTAACAATACATGAAACAAATCAGAACATCAGCTATGCAGGTGTCCCAAGGGAAGGAGGAGGCAATTCAGAGAGCTGAGGTTCCTGAACTGCAGGCATCTTCCTTTTCCTGCCCAGCTTTGGGGGTGCATGGCCCAAGCTCAGGCCACAGGAAGATGCAGCTGAGGGATGCTCTGTGCTCTGCAGTGGGTTAGATGGACACAACCTCTGTGACTCACTCCCTGCCCTGAGAAGAGAATTATTTTTAGAGCTCAGTATCTGGAGTTACCTTGACACCTGGTTTTGGTGCCTGGGTCACATTCTGAACACCTCAGCACACCACAGATCAAACTTCCCTGTGGGGAAGGGCAATCAGCCTGCCCAGCAGGGTAGGCTACGAGCAACACAACCACCCTGAGCTGTTCCACCTGCTGAGAGGCAGGGAGGGAGCTGTACTCACACTGTGCTGCTCACACTGTGCTGCTCACACTGTGCTGCTCACTTCTGCAGAGCTCAGATGTGTGAGCTCTTCACAGCTGATGGTTACCAGAGACACCCCAACAGGAGGTGCAAACCTGAGCTGCTGAAGCTGTGCTCCACAGAGCACCAGAGGCTCCCACGCTGCTCAGCTACATCCTGCTGCTGCCTGTTGATTTCTTTTAAATATATAATGGAGAGACCTTCCCAGAGGGCAGAACCAATCCTTTCCATGAGGTCTGGTGCTTGACCTGCCCCTCAGAAATGCTCAGCTTGGGCAGGACAGAAGCAGCAGGTCCTGGGGCAGTGCTGGGAGAGCACAATGGCCACAGCTTGGTGTGCTGCCCATGGGCACAAACCTGTGGGAGCTCAGAGAGGGCTGGAAAGGAGAACCAAGAATGAGTTCTCACCTTGCCTCGGGCTGCTAGAGAGCCAAGGAGGACAGCCACCTGGACTGGGAGGCCAGGGACAGGGGGCAGCTCCTCAGTTAAAGCATCCTTCCTGCTTTGGGCTTGGAGAAGGCAGCAAGGAGCATGCAGGCTTGTCCCATCCCTTGGCCCCACAGCACACGGATGTCTGTGAGTGTGAGAGCAAGGTGAGGGAAGCAGATCCCAGGGCACTTCCAGCTTCTAGGGAATCAGCTCCTGTGCTGCTTTGCCTCCTGAAGGAGATGAAGATTCTTCATCTGCTCTACATCTTGAAGGAGAACCTCTTCAATCTGCACTCCTAACACACAGCCCATTCCCAGTCCAAGCATCACTAAAATGAGAACTGAGGACACCAGGACCAATGTCTTTGCCCCAAGAGGTTTGTTTCTGCAGCAGAACAAAAAGGCTTTGGAGTCCCTTTGTATCTGAAGACCTCAAAGTGCTTGCACAGAAGAGGAGCCAGCTCCTGAGAGCTCCTTGCAAGTGAACATCACTGAGCCCCAGCCAGCCAGCAATGTAGGCACATCCTTGCTGGGCTCTCTGCTGGAGGTGACATCACAGCTGGCTCAGGGAGCCTCTTACCTACAGACCTTTTACTTCCTTACACCATCCTAGGCCTGCTGGCTTCCTTTCCCAGGCACCTGTCACCTTTTCTCACTCAGACATGCAGAAATCTCTCATTTGAAAGCAAGCTCTGGCATTCTTTAAGCCAAAACTTGTTCCTCTGCTCAAAACCCTGGCCACTGAAGGGCTGATCCAGTCATGGCCTTCTCAAGCTTGGTGCTTTGGCCTCTCTGCAGCTGAAGCTAACCAAGTGCCTGGTCTGACATCACAAACTGAAATCCCAGCCCCAAGGAGGCACAAGGGTGAACTGCAGAGCCCCAGGGGCCGCCTGGGTGAACCTTACCCCGAGCCAGTTCACCTACTTATGAAATGATCTCTGCTGGGGAGTTGATTCTCATGATAAATCCTGCCCCTGGAAGATGCTGAGTAACAACATTGCAAAACCTCCAGCTCAGATCTTCTCCCATCTCTGGGTCAAAAGACAGCTCAGCAGAGGGATGTTGCGTAGGTGACTGCTCGGAGGGGAAGCCACAGCAAAGACTCAGCTGAAGGGGACACAGCTGAAGGGGACACAGCTGAAGGGGACACAGATCTGCCTCTGCTCAGCTTCTTAGACTTCTGCAGCTCCAACACATCTGGTTCTCTGCCAGCAGGTCTCACAACACCACCGCCTCTGCCATGCCAGACCTCTTGCAGGGCCTGAGCAAGTCAGGCAGGAGTTAGGGAGATCCTGATCACCTCCATGCAGAGTTTCTCATCCTCTGTGGACACCTCAGGCCTTACAGACAGCTAAAGCCAACTGCCTGCACTTCCATCCACCTCCCAATGCAACAGGAGAGGGCTTCTGCTCTAAGGTGAGCTGCTCTGAAGCCAAGGGGAAAGAGAGGAGCAGAGCAGCATGTGGCTTTTAGAGCAATTCTCTCAAGTCTCAGAAAGCCAGGCTCTGAGCTGGACCATGGAGCTGAGGACAACAAATATTTGCTCTCCAAAAGCACCCTGCTGGAGCATGGGAACTCACTCAGCTGAGAAAATAGAGCATCAGGATCCTCAGGGCAGGAGAAGGGAACCTACCTCCTGCCTGGGCTGCTCTTCCCCTGTGTGTTGAGTGAGGCAGACCTCAGCTGCTCCTGCAGAGGATTTCAGTATCACAGCTGTCACTGCCTCTGCTGTCTCACACCAGACATGCAGCTTCCTCCAGGCCAGCCACCAAAACCCCACTGCTGCTGGTCAGACACCAGCCAGGACACACAGCCCAACACCCAGAGAAAGAGGCTGGAGGGTTTCTTTAGTCCCTGGGCAGCACAGCAAAGCTGATTATTCCCTCAAGTCACTCTAGAGGTGGGGTTGGTTGTCTCCTCAAACTGAGCACTCTCCCACCACTGAAATAACACTCCTGGAAAAAAAAATAAAATAAAATAAAATCTGACTTTAGGCAAATACCTAAAGGTCCACCTGAGAATAATCTGAAAGTTTTCTGCATTAACAGATGGAGACTTTTATGGTGAGAGCTTGCTTCTTGTTTTCAAGTTAAGAATCAGAGAGCACAGGAGCTCACCAATTCCTTTTGACTGTAATCAAAAGCATGAATCCAATGCAAAGCAGGGAGAGCCTCAGCCTGTTTTTAACACTGCTCTAGGCATGCAAAGCAAGTGGAAGGTGGTGAAAACACCACCACTGCCTCCATCTCCTCTGCAAACCCTCACCCTGAAGCCACTGCACTAGCCTTGAAATGCTGCTGAAACAGTTTATTGAGACCTAATCCTCCAGCCCTTAAAAAAAAATATAAACTCTAACAGCAGAGGATTTCCACGGCAGGAATGATTCCTGGCTTGGATCTGGCAGCTCCAGCTCTGGAGGGATGGACATAAATTCAGTTCTACCAAATGCAATCTGAGCACACCCATGAGCCACAGAACATTTGCATTGGGGCAGCTCTTCCCCTGCCTGTTTATTTTTTTGGGAAGAGTCATGCACCAGGAGAGCCTCCAAGGATGATACAACACATCTGCCTCCCCCCTTCAGCTGCCTGCTCTCATTAATGACCCTGGCAGGGAGATATTTATGTTGATGTTTGTCAGGGTGTGAACAAAACCTGATGGACAAAAATGACTTCATTAAAGCAGACCAAGGTGGCTCATGGGTGAGGAGCAGAGCAAAGAAGGAGGAGTCTGTTTGTAAATACCCAGAGAAATGTTTGTAAACTACTTTGGGGATGGAAGAAGGTTGGGAAAGTGAAGCTGCCCTGACTCTGGTGTGTGCAGAATGATCCATCCCTGTGCTCTGCAGCTGAGGCTGGCACCAGCCACCCCAGCCTGGTGAAAGCAGATAGAATAAATTGTGTTGAATTGAAGCTTTTGGCTGTTTCTCTCCTTGAAATCAAGCTGCCAGAAAGCAGAGGTAGCAGCTTGACCTCCAGCTCCTCCCTTGGCACGAGACTCTCGTCCTTGAGGGACAATGTTCCCGAGGGAGGTCTTGCTGCAGACCAAAGCTGGGCCAGAGATGTAGATCTTGCATTCTAATAAATACAAATAACTCTCTGACCTCAAGCACAGGACCCTTCTCTTGACACTCCTCATCATTTTTTATGCTTCAAGCTCAGTTTTTACTGGCCCAGATCCAGCCATCCTATGGTAACCTAACAGCTTCTCCTTGACATGAACAAAAGTCCTTTTCTAGTCCTGAGGGCCAGCAAGTTTATCCAAATACTCTCAGTTTACTACCAGCCCCTTTTGGAACTGATATCTTCAGTACAAGAGCACTTTGTACCTCCAGCACCAGGACATGGAGCTGTGTGGGGCAGCTTGGTGGGGCTGGGGTAGCTTGGTGGGGCTGGGATGGCTTGGAGGGGCTGGGGCAGCTTGCTGGGGCTGAGGCCAAAGCCACCAGGCTGGAAGGAACCAAGCACATGCCCAGCAGAGCCATCTGCCCTCCCTGACAGGGAGCTGCTCACATCTGATAGCGCCACAGAAAGAAAACACAGAGACAGAGCAGCTCCTCCTCCCCCTCCTGCCATCTCCCCAGGAAGAATGTTTGGAAATGCTAAATAGTCTTTTCCATGTTTCTACATCAGCTCTTATTTTGGCTAAGCTTGTCCAGTCTGTTAGCAGCTGCCAAGTGCATGAAGTAATGAGAAAGCATAGGGAGAGAAAGCTGACTTCAGCCCAGCAGCGCCGCAGCTAACACACCCAGTATGTTCTGTGGCTGTCAGCACGTCCCTGGAGTGGACCTCATTAGCAAATCTGCCTCTAACAACCATGGGAGATGCATTCCTTGGTGCCACCTTCCCTCTGCTGCCAGCTAGGGCTGAGCTGCTCATCCCCCACCTGCCTCACCCAGCTAGAAAGCAGCTGGCAGTGGATATCGAAGCATCGCTCTCCCCAGTGCCCCCCAGACGTGACCTGCAGCTGCTGGTGCTGCTCCCACCAGCCCCAGAGCCTGCCAGGGCTGTGAAAGAGGACGCAAAAGGCAGGGCACAACCAGCTCACCCGAAGAGCCCTGGGCAGTGGTGGCCTGGTGCATAAAATGCTGCTCTGGGGCAGCTCTGTCGCAGCCCCCTGAGCATGAGCACAGTGCTATGTCTGTGGGGCAGAGCTGACATCTCCCTGTGGAACTACAACATCTGGGGGGTTGCAAAGGGAAGAAATTCTTTACTATGAGCATGGTGAAGCACTGGAACAGGTTGCCCAGGAAATTGTGGTCACTTCATCCCTGGAAGTGTTTAAGACCAGGTGGGAGGAGGCCTTGAGCAACCTGGGCTGGGGGGGAGGTGGCCCTGCCCATGGCAGGGAGTTGGAACTGGATGAGCTTTAAGGTCCCTTCCATCTCAAGCTGTTCTGTGGTTCTATTAATCTTTTTGTTCCTTATTGCAATGACTGCTGGCTAAGGAAAATGAGCTCAGCTACTGAAAAGGAGTGATCCTAGAGTAGGAAAATGAGTCCAGCTGAGGAGAAGGAGTGAGCCCAGCTAAGGAAAAGGAGTGAGTCCAGCTAAGGAAAAGGAGTGAGTCCAGCTGAGGAAAAGGACCACAGCTAAGGAAATTAGACCAGCTAAGGAAAAAGAGTCCATCTAAGGAAAAGGAGTGAGTCCAGATTAGGAAAATTAGTCCAGCTGAGGAAAAGGAGTGAGCCCAGCTAAGGAAAATGAGCCCAGCTAAGGAAAAGCAGTGAGCCCAGCTAAGGAAATGAGCCCAGTTAAGGAAAATGAGCCCAAGTAAGAAAAATTAGTCCAGCTGAGGAAAAGGAGTGAGCCCAGCTAAGGAAAATTAGTCCAGCTAAGGAAAAGGAGTGAGCCCAGCTAAGGAAATGAGCCCAGTTAAGGAAAATGAGCCCAAGTAAGGAAAATGAGCCCAGCTAAGGAAAAGGAGTGAGTCCAGCTAAGGAAAAGGAGTGAGTCCAGCTAAGGAAAAGGAGCCCAGCTAAGGCCAAGGAGCCCAGCTAAGGCCATAGAGCCCAGCTTCTCCCTGGCACACATGCTGCAGCTTGGCCAAGGGGTCTGCCAGAAGCTGCCCCAGAAGGTGGCTGGGCGCAGCGTGGTGCTCTCCACGGGGCCGCAGGTGCACTCACACCGGCATTAAGTGAATGATTTGGCCTCATAAAAATCTATGAATGCTGTTTCTTTAAGAAGCCATAAAATTTTATGGAGGAAAAAATCCATGTGTAAGGCTTTGGGGTTGGTTTCATGCAGTCATTCAGAATTTCCCTCATTTCTGACAGGACTATGATAATTAAAAGTGCGGCCGGGGTCTGGTTTCCATAAAGTCCATCTGGCCTTCCCTGATGGAGAGTTTTGGAAGTATGTAATTGCCTGGGCAGCAAATAACTATTTTGCCATCCGCAGTAGTTTAATTTTGTCCCTGCAGCAGGGGAGCGAAGTCAGAGGGGCAAAAGATCATTAAAGGTCTCGGAGCTGGAGGGAGAGGCTCCCAGAGCAGTCGGCTGGCTGGGATTTGTTGAAATGCTTGACACCAACGGGCCCCATTAATGCCTGGGTTAGATACAATCTGTGGAAAAGGGTCTATTATAAAGGGATTATTTGGAAGTGTTCTGTAGTTGGGGGGTGGGTGTGACTGAAGGACTTAAAACTGTTACATTAACCCTTAGGGCACTCCAGGCAGCAGCAGCCCTGGCATTGCGGAGCTGGCGTTTGTCACCATTTCTTCACTTCCCTCTTGCTCTGCCACGAGGTCAAAGAGATTAAAACCATCCATAATGCACTCTTCAGAGCTACAAAGATGAAGCTTGTTTGCAGCCCTGGTTTATGGCTGCAGCCAGGCCCCCCTCACCTCTCTGCTCTCACCCCAAACGGGATCATTAAAGGAGAAAAGGAACAGCAGAGGACACCCAGCAGCAATTACTTGGACATGGCTACAGAAGGTCTGCATTTACTTAGCTATCAAAAGAAAGCCAGCCCAGATGGAGTGGTGACAGAAGAAGCTCTAGAGCTCTGCTGAAGCATCCCAAATAAGGCTGCTCATACTCTGCTTGACACGTTTGAAGAGTTTTCCCAGTCCCAGGTGGTGTGGGGTGGCAAGAGGATTGTCCATGAGCAAACCTTTGGGTCTGCAGCAAAGCAAATCCAAAGCCCTCTCACGTGGCTCTGGCAGCTGCCAAGCAACAATCAAATGTCCCTGCAGAGGGGAGAGGAACCAGCCAGGTGTGCTCCATGCAGAGGAGAAACAAGCAGCTTGTGGGAGCTCTCATTTGGATGTGGCCTAAAAAGCTGGTGCCCAGTTGGAGCTGAGGGACACCTGCACAGCTCCTCTCATGATGCTCCTGCTGCTCCTGTGGCCACACCACAGTGCTCTGAGCAACCTGCCTGCTCTGCTTGGAACAGAGAGCAGCCTGGGGGTCAAGAGGGAGGGGACAGGCTCTGCTCAGTTGCACCCTGGCATAGGACAAGAGGCAATGGACCTTCTTCACTGTGAGGGTCACAGAGCACTGGAGCAGGCTGCCCAGAGAGGTTGTGGAGTCTCTTTCTATGGAGACTTTCCAGCCCCATCTGGATGCGTTCCTGTATGACCTGTGCTGGATTCTATGCTCATGCTCTGGCAGGGGGTTGGACTGGATGATCTTGGAGGTCCCTTCCAAACCCTAACATCCTGTGAGCCTATGAATTCTCTCACGTCAGCTTTGTGGAAGGTTCCTATCTCTGCAGCTAGCTCTGCACTCACTGCTGAGCTCAGCCAGGAGCTGTTTGCCCAGTGATGATCTCTAGCAGTGTGGCCTTCTGCTTCTCTTCAGCAGCAAGAGCAGGCTTCTGCTTGCCTTGAGGATGAGCTGCTGCTATGGCAATGAATTAAACACAGGAGGAGAGTCAGGATCAGCTGAATTTAGACATTCTGAGTGCCTGGAAAGTTGATTTGTGGGAGATGAGGCAGAAAGTGCCACAAAAAAAAATTATGAAAGGCTCAAATACAGCAATGCAGGAGGAAACAAAGCAGGTCTCAAGGTGGAAAACTCAGTGCTCCTAGGAAAGGTTGGGTGTAATCCTGAAGCACTTGAGTATCACCTCGAGATTCCCATGTTCCCAGTACTGCAGCAGGAGACATGAAGGAGGCAAGCCCAGGAGAACACTAGCTCTAGGCACTGGAAGATTCAGTCCATGAGGAGCAGCAGCTTTGGTCCTCCTCCTCTGGCTGCAACTTGTCAGTGTGACAAATTATTGACAGAAGTGTGCTGCATGACAACCTCAGTGGCTGTGCTCCTCAGCTGTTTGCTCCTCAGCTGTTTGCTCCTCAGCTGTGTGTTCCTCAGCTCTTTCAAGAGTAAGTGACTTTTGTTTTGCTTCCTTTCTAGGCAATGAAATGAAGTTCACCTCACTCCAAATGAAATGAAGGAAAATGAACAGGATCTTAGAAGATCCTTAGCTCACTCACTTGATTCTCAGTGTGTTTACAATGCTATTGAGAACGTGGTTAAACTGCTCCAGGGCTCTCAGTGTCCCTCAGGATTGTCCCAGACTGGGATGCAGGAATGCCAGCCACCAGCTCCACTGGGCAGCTCAGGAGGCTCCGAGAGCAGCCTTGTGCTCATTAACTGTTCCCTAGCCCCCACTTAAAACAACAGCAGCAGATAGCAGTGCTAAACAGACTTTATAGAGAATTATCAACCCTTCAACTCCTCCAAAGCAGCAGAAGGGTTGTTTTCTTTGGCACACCCAGCCCTGCTCACCACAACAACCTGACAGCAGCAGCTCCAGTCAGGAATCAGTGGTGTTGCAGATGGAAGACCAAGGAGGAGGATTAGAACTCCTCAATGGCG
The DNA here is from genome assembly GCF_027791375.1 of Indicator indicator. Taxonomy (NCBI): domain Eukaryota; kingdom Metazoa; phylum Chordata; class Aves; order Piciformes; family Indicatoridae; genus Indicator; species Indicator indicator. The sequence goes on from NC_072041.1 coordinate 1,058,033, forward strand.
GGGGGAAGGGTTTAAAACCTTTCCCAGCAAGCCAAATCCCCCAGTTTGTATATAGCAAGCAACCAGGAAACCAGAGCCCCTAATTAAGTCAGTTTTCCAGCAGCTAATGCTGGCTGGTTTGTCTGTTTGGTGTTCTGGTGCCCTGCCCTGTTTGATGTGGTGAACCCCATGGCAGGCTGTGAGGAGCAGGCAGCCTGCAGAGCTGAGCAGAGGGCAAGGCAAAGGAAGCCACCAGCAGCTCCCTCTTCTCAAAGCACCAAGCCACTGCTCACTGGTAAACAAAGTGCCTTTGGTGTTTGCCAGGAAGCCAACCCCTCTGAGGTGACTCTGCCTTAGAGGAAGCACAGCCAGGTCCAACCTCCTCTGCCAGGATCTTACCCCAAACCAACCTCAACTCAGCTCAGCTGAGAGCACCAGAGCCAGCCAGGACTTTTGAGACAGCAACAAATGGAGCTGCAAATGCCTTAAATCCCAGCTCACAACCACACAGTCCTTCAAAGCTGGAGCAGAACCACTGCCCCACATCAAAACTAGGACATGGTTGTGCTCCAGGTCTGCAGACAGCTCCCCAAAAGGCTTTATTTTCCTAGGCTACAGAAATCAAAATGAGCAGCAGGGCTTCCCCCCCCCCCCCCCCCCCGCCTTTTTCCCCTGGAAATCACATGAAAAAATATTCTGTTCTCCTAAAGATATGTGAGATGTTTAAACCTGCACCTTTGCTAAACCAAGGAGTGCAGTTTTGCTGGGCAAAGCGAGCCCAAGGTTGCCAAAAATCCTGAAAAGCTTCCTCAGAAGGGGGGGAGGGAAGAAAAACAACAACAAACCAAACACAACCAAACCCAAAGCTGAAACAGAATAAGAGAAGCTGTGAAAGTTTATGAGGATAAACACTGATGACAGGTGGTGTAGAAGCTGAAATTTGAACTCCAAAGTAACTGCAAATAAAGATTTGTTACAGATGGTTTTAATATGACCTAATACTGGGATGCCAGCTACAGTATCATTTTTTTCCTGCAGGCTGGACCAAACTCACAATGCAGCTCTGGAAGCATGCAGCACTCCTGGAATAAATGGTCCTTAGCACACAGCAGTTACCCTCCAGAGAGAGCACAATGGCATCAAGGAGGTGGTGATGGAGAGACACAAAGCTGGACCCAGAAGTGGTCTGTTTTAAACAGCTTGAATGAAGTCAGTCCTTCATCCCCAGCCACAACCAGAGTCACAGAATCTCATTTCCACCATTCATTGACTGTTTGGGCAGCTGGAGCCTGGCAGGTAAGTAAACAAACCAGATCTTCTCAGGGAGGCTTGGGATGCTCTTCTTTCTGAGCACCGACCTCCAGCCCTGTTTCTGGGAGCTCTATTTCAAAGCTGACACTTCCTTGCTTGCTACGTCCTTGTCTCCACTTCCAGCACGCAGCACAGCTGGCAGCTTTAAGCATTCTTGCTGAGACCAACAGCAGCTAACCTCCTACACCACCATTCCAGGAGGATTTGGGGCTTTTTGGTCAATAGTGCAAGTCAGCGTAGGAAACTGCACTGTGGCTGTGCCAGGATCAGCTTGGGTTACTTCATAGAATGGCTTTGGTTGGAAAGGACCTCAGAGATCATCTACTGCCATGGGCAGGGACGCCTCTCAGCTGGATTTGGTTGCCCAGAGCCACATCCAGCCTGGCCTTGAACACTCCCACGGAGGAGGCATCCACAGCCTCCCTGGGCAGCCTGTCCCAGAGTCTCACCACCCTGGTGCTGAAGAACTTCTTCCTCAGCTCTGCCTCAGCTTCCAACCATTCCCCCTTGGCCTGTCTCAGATACCCTCATGGAAAGTCCCTCTGCTGCCTTCCTGCAGGATCCCTTCAGCTATTGGCAGGCAGCTCTAAGTTCCCCCTGGAGCCTTCTCTTCTCCAGGCTGAACACCCCCAGCTCCCTCAGCCTGTCCTCATAGCAGAGGTGCTCCAGCCCTTGGATCATCCTTGTGGCCTTCCTCTATTTATATCAATTAATCAATTAATTGGCTTTTAGAAGATCAAATGCAAAAGCTATTAATGAAAGAAAAGGGTTTGCAAAGCTCCCACCCCTCTGCCTTAAGTCACCACTAAATGGGAAAAGAAAATCTTAAATCCATAGTAAACTGAACTAAATGTACAACCCACTACTGGCTGCACTGTCTCATTAGCCACTCAAACCAATTAATACAGCTAATGGTAGACAGAAAAGGACATTTTCTGTTTGCACTCAGCCACAGAGCCAGATGGGTTAGTTTATTTTCAAAGGGTTCCTGTATTCCTCTGGTAGGCAGAGAGTGAATGAAGGGGAAGGTTGGGGAAGCCTCCCTGCAGACACAGAGGTGGGCACCCTGGGCTGGGTGCTGGGTACTGGGTTCTCTCATCCCTCCCTCTCAGCCTGTGCAAAAGGATTCTTGATCAGCACACCAGGGGCTGGTTGTTGCTGGAGGCTGGCTTGGAAAAAGACTGTAAGGAGGGGAAAGAAACTGCTGATATTGAGACTGGAGATGAGGAAGAAATTCTTTGCAGTGAGGGTGGGGAGACACTGGAACAGGTTGCCCAGGGAGGCTGTGGCTGCCTCCTCCCTGGAGGTGCCCAAGGCCAGGCTGGATGAGGCCCTGAGCACCCTGGGCTGGTGGGAGGTGTCCCTGCCCATGGCAGGGGGTTGGAACTGGATGATCTTGAAGGTCCCTTCCAACTCAACTCATTCCATGAATTCATGGCCTTGCTCTAGCCTAGAGGGATGAAACCAGCAGCTGATGGCTGCAGCTTCTCTCCCTGCTGCTGTCAGCCATGGAGCCCTGGCACAGCTGCAGCAAAGGGCAGCTCCTCTCCACTGCCTGCCCAGTTTCCTGCACTTACCTAAGAGCCTTGCACTGCTGGGCAGAGACCTGTCCCTGGAAATTCCTACAGCCATGCCAGGCACCCTGCAGAGCTTCCCTGTGGGACAGCAGGCTCTTCATCCTCACAGAGCAGGGCTGAAGGTGTCTGCAGAGCACAGCCTTGTAGGGCTGGGGGGTGGTTGTATGCCAAGCTCATAACACCAAATGGAGGCATCAATAAATCCAACATCAGGAATCATAAAGTTTTACCACTCACCTTCTGTAACTTTTATTTTACACTCGATTAACTTTTATTACCAAGTCCAAAGAATAAAGGCATTCTTACTGGAGGGAATTGGAACCAGGCTGTGGGGGGAGAGGAGAAATAAAGGGAGGGGAGGGGGGGAAGACACCTTCTGCTCTGAGGGGCTGTGGCAGCTCAGGAGGAGAACAAGAGTTGAATTCACAGGGACCAGCCTCACCTTTCTTGAGCCATGCCAGCTGAGCCTGTGCTCCACTGCCACACTCCCCAGGCCCCAGTTCCAGTTCAGGAAGAAGTCCCTGAGCCCAGGACACACAAAAGCAGCCCAGGATGGCAGCAGCTGGCTTGGCAATGGCTGCTTTCCAATGGCAGCAAGAGGAGAGCTGTGAAGAGCTCTGTCAAGAGCCAAGTGCACCAAATCAGAATCCCAGAATCAACCAGGTTGGAAAAGACCTTGGAGATCACCAGGTCCAACCTAGCACCCAGCACCATCCAATCAACTAAACCATGGCACCAAGTGCCTCATCCAGGCTTATTTTAAACACTTCCAGGGAGGGTGACTCCAACACATCCCAACGGTCAATCTCTCTTTCTGGGAAGAATTTCCTGTTCACACCCAGCCCAAACCTCCCCTGGCACAGCTGGAGACTGTGTCCTCTCCTTCTGTCACTGCTTGGCTGGGAGAAGAGCCCAAGCCCCACCTGGCTCCAGCCTGCTTTCAGGTAGTTGAAGAGAGCAATGAGGTCTCCCGTCAGCCTCCTCTTCTCATGAAGATCACCAAGCTGCATCCAAACTACAAACAGAGCAAACCACCCCCTGGGAATCTGTGCCAGGCCAGGCAAGGGGAAGCCACCACAGCCTCCTTTAACTCTTTGTGCTCATTTGCTGAAGCCTTTGCATCTGCCCACCCCAGGGAGCCCATTCTGTGGCAGCCACTGAGTGCCAGGCTGGACAGTGCCCAGGGCCATCCTGCCTGGGACCTCAGGGACTGCCTAATGTCTGCTTTCAATATGGGCCAAGTCCTTTCTCCCCCTCCTGTTTAGTATAATTTTATACTGGGTGGACACATTTAGGGCCTGAATGGTTTGACAGTAATGATTAATACCCTGCGTTAGGAGATTCCAGTGAAAGTATTCAGGAGCACGCTGTGCAGTTTGGTTCTCATCAGATGGTCAGGTCTCCAGGCCTATTAAAAACAGCAGGAGAGCTGCAGACTTAATCACAGAGGCTGGGCCCATGGAGGGAGGAAGAGTGAGAGACAAAAAAAAGGAGAGAATGAATAGAAGGGCAGCCCAGAGCATGGCTTAGCTCATGCTCCAGCCAGCAGGCAAAGCAGGTGAGCTTTTCGTGCCCCAAAATGAGTCAAACACCAAACCTCTGGCCAAAGCCAGAGCAGGGCATGGTAAAAGGCTGCAGGAGGACCAAAGGGCTGAAAGCAGAGGATGAGCTCCAGTCTAAAAGCCAAACATTCAGGACAAAATGAGAGCAAAAGCAGCAGAGGTGGTGCTAGGGTGAGATGTGTCAGGACAGAGCCCTAGGGGAGAAACCAGGGAAAAGCATCACCCAGAGAAAGGCACCAAGGGGCACTGCTGATGGCTGGGGCCTTGCCATCCCTTCACAGAGGCAGAGTCACCTCTGGATGCTTGGAAACCTCATTACAAAGCCCAGGCCCAAGAGAGGTCCCCAGGAACTCAGTGGGAACGTTGAGAGCTCCAAGCTGAGCCCTGCCTGGCCTCCTGACCCCTGCCACAGCAGGACAGCATCTTGCTTATGTCTCCAAGCAATGGCTCACAGGCAAGAGCTGTAGATGATCTGCCAGGCAGGGCTGGTGCCATAATCTGTGTAATTAAACATTCAGCATCCTCCATTTGAACTAATCCAGGCGGCGGGAACACAAGGATGTGGAGCTTGGAAGCCCTCAGAGAGCTCAGAACACTGTGCCCAGGCACAGAGCACAGAGGAGAGCACAGAGCCTCTCTGGGAGGAAGAAGTGAAGTGCTCCATGCAGTGGGCAAGAAGAAGCTGCCACAGAAGCTACCTGGTGTGAGTCAAGGGAACAGAGCTCAGACCTGGTTGTCCTAGACTCAGGGAACTGTTTTGGTTGGAAAGGACCTCTGAGGTCACTGAGTCCAACCACCATTGCTCAACCAACCTTCCCCAGAAGGTGAGGCAGCACTGAAGGCTGGTCAGTAAAGTTTCACCCTCTGCTGGAGCCTATCTGGCTTCTGGGGTTCCACTTAGTTTCTCTCTCTCGTGTTCAGAGGTTCCAAATACCAACTGCCATTGAGAACTACCCCAGCCAGCAGCTTCCCAGCTCTGCTCATCAGCCCATGCAGGGCTGGGGCCTCCACCAGCCACATGGAGATGCTGAATGCATCTTCCTGGGACATCTGGCACAGCAGTAAGGGCTGGGTATGAACCCCATCATCCAGAAGAGAGTCTTGTAGAGCACTAACCAGCAGGTTACATGGCAGTGACAGGAGATACAGAACATCTCCAACAGAACAGAGCCAACAGCAGCAGCTGGAACCCCAGCAGGTTCCACACAGCCTAATCCCAACTGCAGCCCCAGTGCTTGCTCCCCTCAGAACTGGGAGAGGCACTGCAGCAAAAGGTGCCCAGGGAGGGCAGGGCAGAGCCTGGCACTTGCCCAGTGCTGAGGAGCACCTCAGCCGTCACTGCAGTGGCTTCAGGACCTCCTGGTGAGGAGGAGTCAGACAAGAAGAGGGGCAGGAGCTGGAGGAGCAGCAACAGCCACGTTTCAGAGCCACAGGAGAGCTGTGGGAAAGGAGCGTGTGGGCTGGGAAGAAACCCCATAAAATACCTCCATGCCAAATGCAAAGGTCTGCTGCTGTCACTCCTTCAGCCCAGCTCTGCAAGGGAAATGGATTAATAGGTTGTGACACCTTTTTATGGCACCACTTGGGCCATTAAAATGTTCTCCCCTGCTCACCTGGGCTGCCACAAAGCACAAAGCCAGCCAGGGGCACACAGCCCCAGCAAAATGCTGCCCCAGACCCAGTGGAGCAGGGACTGCTGCTCCTTGCTTGGAAGAGAAACAGCTAAAATCCACAGGGAGGGGCAGGGGAAGGCCTGGCCCTCAAACTATGAAGACTCCCCAAGAAATGTGCTTCTCTGCAGCAGTGGAGAGCACTTAGCAGCTCCCACCAAAGGTGCAGGCAGATGGACTGTGCTCAGCGCTTTGGACAATGAAGCCCTTTCCAAACAAAGCTTTTCACAAGTTGTGGAGACTGAGGGCCACACAGAGAAGCTCCAGGAGGTGAAGGTTTGAGGCAGGAAAGCTTTCTGCTCTCCCAAGCCTGCAGAGCTGAAGCAGCCCTGCTGGGAGCAGCCCAAGACAAGCTGCAGTGCAGCAGTGATCTTAGAAAGAATTCAAAAGCAAGCACTGGAAGGAGAAGATTGGCTCTGGATCCTCTGGAATAAACAGGGCATTGACTGGGGTGAGCATGGGCTTGGGTCTTGACCCCAAAGGTAGCCCTCAGCCCTCCACTGCAGAGCAACCAACTGCAGCTACTGCACTGCACCCTCCAGAGCACACTGAGCAGAGCCCAAGCACCACACAGACCTGAGTGGACCCCCAGAGCATGGCTAAGAATGTCCTGCTGGGGTCACAGCTGGAGAAATGGGTCTAGTTCTGGGCTCTCCAGTTCAGGAAAGACTGGAAACTACTGGAGAGAGCCCAGTGGAGGCTCTGAAGATGCGGAGGGGCCTGGAGCAGCTCTGTTAGCAGCAAAGGCTGAGAGCCCTGGGGCTGAGAGCCTGGAGAAGAGCAGCCCCAGAGGGGATCTGAGCAATGCTCAGCGAGAGCTAAAGGCTGGGGGGCAAGAGGCTGGGGCCAGACTCTGCTCAGTGGTGCTGAGTGATCAGACAAGGGGCTAAGGGGCACAAACTGGAACCCAGGAGGTTCCCTCTGAGCAGAAGGAGAAACTTCTTTGGTGTGAGGCTGCTGGAGGCCTGGAGCACGCTGCCCAGAGAGGTTGTGGAGTCTCCTTCTCTGCAGAGCTTCCAACCCCCCCTGGCCATTGTGCCCCTGGGCAAGCTGCTGTGGGTGCCCTGCTGGAGCAGGGGCATTGGGACCTCCAGAGGTCCCTTCCCAGCCCTGCATGCTGGGATGCTGTGATGCCAAGAGGGACTCAGCAACTGTTGTTTATGATAAAGTGAGGGAGCTTCAGCTGCTCCTGCAGCGTTTGGTGCAGCTGAGCCCTTACATGGAGCAGCAAGGATCATCCTCCTCCCATGCTCTGAGCTGCTCTTTATGCCCAGCCCTCCAGCTGGTTGCTGAGGCCTGCTGGGGAGGTCCACTCTGCTGCTGAGCTTAAAACTGTTGTGTGGGTACCCAAAGAGCTGCCTTCCTTGGGCTGTCACCTTTCAGCAGCCCTGAACTTCCCCCTCCAGCCCAAATCACCACTAAAAGCCCAAAAACAACACACACACAAGGCACAAAGCCCCTGAGGTGTTCAAAGTCTGCAAATCCCCTTCTTTGGCCAACCTCTGGGTACCAACAAACCCAAAACAATCATTAATTCTTCTCCAGTGCACAGCCCCAGCTCGGTCCCAGGCACTAAAAACACCTCTGGAGCTCAGGGACAAAAGGGGAGGTGCAGAGTGGCTTTGAAAGGTTGCTCCCTTGATTAAAGAAATTAGACCTGAGCTGCTAAGAAGGGAAGGACACAAAGTTCACCACCAGCACCACAAGAGGCTGCCAGCTCTTGGCTTGTTTACCAAGAGGAAAAGGGGGAAAAATCAGCACATTTGAAGAGGTTTCCCAATCCCAGAGGAGAGACAAGCAGCTCATGGTGGAGCTCTCATTTGGCTTCAAAAGCTGCATCTCCCTCTTCCCCTCTTCAGCACTCTGGGGATCTCCTGAGCCTGCTGAAGGCTCCCCTGCTATGGAACATCTCAGAAGGTGCTGCTCCCACACCATCCATTGCTCCTTCAGCACTATGGGGATCACCTAAAGCCCACCAAAGGTTCTCCTGCTATGGACCACCTCAGAAGGTGCTGCTCCCACACCATCCATCACTCTTGATCCAGGACAAGGCTGCCTGTGGAGAGGAATAGAGGAGCCCTGCAGCCCCACAGAGCTGCAGGCAGACTCCATCTACTCTGGACTAAAAATATTGCTACTGCAATGCAGCTCTTCCTTGTGGGGCACAAGGAAAGTTCCCTGCCCGTTTTTAGACTCATCAATGAAGAAGATCATTGTCTGAGGACAGCAACTCTTTTGAGATGTGTCCAGTGGCAAAAAGGCTTTCCCCAAGCCTTGGGACATTCAGACCAAACCCTCCACAACCTGCACACAAAGCCAGCTGCAGCTTTGTGTTCTCCATCACCTTCAGCACTGTGAATCCACTCCAACAGTTCTCCCCTCAGCCAGCAGAAGGACTCAGGGCTCTCTGCAGCAGGGCTCTCTGCAGCAGGGCTCTCCAGATCCTGGGCAGACATTCCTCACCCCACTGCTTCCCCACAGCTTGGAGCAGCTCTGGGAGCAGCCAGAAGAACGAGTGCTGACCTTTTGGAAACTTGGAAGCATCCTCATGGTTGGCTTTCCTTTTGGATAGGGTGCCTGAAGGTGGTGGGCAGGGAGGGAACACAGGGGCAGGCCTTGAGCAGCCCCCTGGTATCTGCACATGATTGGGATTTGCAGGTTATCAGTGGGGCAGCAACTTCAGCTATGACCTCATTAAGTGATGTGGCCACATCAGCACCTCCCCAGGGCCTTTGTCACTCATCGTGTGTCATAGGGCTGCCCGTTGACACCTCCTGCTGCATGCCTGCTGTATCTTATCTGCTACAGGGCTGGGACCCTCGCTGGGAGAGGCAGAGCACGGCCAGGAATGCAGCCAGGAGACAAGTTCAGCAGCAGCAGCTGCCGGGGGATGAGCACTCAGACGAGCAGCAGGGGGGGACAGGGACATTAAAGGGCTTTGCTTTGCCACTGGCAGCAGGCAGCAGAAGTGCAGGAACTGCTGCCTGCTGTCCCTGCAGAGTCAGGGCTGCAGTGTCAGAGCAAAGCTGCTGGGACCCTTCCATGGCTGCAGCCAGAGCTGCTTTAGGCTCTACCATCACCACTGCATGGCTCCAGCATCCTTCCCTGACAAAAACACAGATTGATGCCTGGGGGCTGGTTGGTGGAATTCCCTCCCATTTCTGCACATCACAGCAGTGTTTTCTCCTCATAAATAATAGAATTGTTTGGGTTGGAAAAGGCCTCTAAGATCATCAACTTCAACCTCAACCCAACCCCCCTGTGGCCATCAAGCCATGCCCCCAGGTGCCATGTCCACAGGTTTCTGGAATACCTCCAAGGGTGGGGACTCCACCACCCCCTTGGGCAGCCTGTGGCTCTTCCAGGGGCTCTCAACTCAAACCCCAGCAAACCCTCTGAGAGCATGGAAAAATCCCTTGGACTTCATCCCAGTAAACACAGGGAGCATGAGGGTCACCAGTGCCTAAACTGGGAGGGCTCAGCAGACCAAAATAGGCATCAGCCACAGAGGAGATCCCACATCCTGCCCAGGGACAATGCTCTGCCTTCTTCCCTGCCTCCCTGGGCTGGCAGTGGGCAAGGGCCACTCTATTTAGGGCCATCAATGGGGAAGATGAGCACTGGCCTGGGCTGGCAGAGAGCTGGGGCACGTGCCCTGATGTGCCACCCATGCTCTGGGTGACTTCCAGAAAGTTCTGCCCCCCTTTCCTTCATGTCCCATCTGTAGAAGGCTGCTAATGAGCTTCGCTCTGCCTTGGTTTAGGCCCTGGCTGCCCTGCTGCAGTAGGTACAGGAGGTAGGCAAAGCCTGACACTCCCATTCAGGTTGCCAGCTGGTGCCAGGCTCCATTCAATGGTGCCCTGTGGTAGTACAAGGGGCAATGGGCACAAACTGGAACCCAGGAGATTCCACCTCAACATGAGGACAAAATTCTTTGCTGTGAGAGTGGCAAAGCCCTGGAGCAGGCTGCCCAGAGAGGTTGTGGAGTCTTCTCTGGAGACTTTCAAGACCCATCTGGATGTGTTCCTGAGTGACCCTGTTCTGGTGGAAGGGTTGGACTCGGTGATCTCCAGAGGTCCCTTCCAATCCCTAACCTTCTGTGTTTCTATGAACTGAAAGTACAAAGCCTGACAACTGCACCCTCTCATCACCTACCACACACCAGGACAACTCAACACAAGCTCCAAACCCAACCTTTCACTTCCTTTTCTTTCCTTCCTTCTCTTTTCTTCCTTCCCTTTCTTTCTTTCCCTTTCTTTCCTTCCTTCCCTTTCGTTCTTCTCTTCTCTTTCTTTCCTGCCCTTTCTTTTCTTACTTCCCTTTCTTTCCTTCCCTTTCTTTTCTTACTTCCCTTTCTTTCCTTCCCTTTTTTCCTTCCTTCCCTTTCTTTCCTTATTTCCCTTTCTTTCTTTTCTTCTCTTTCTTTCCTTCCTTCCCTTTCTTTCTTTCCTTCCTTCTCTTTCTTTCCTTCCTTCCCTGTGTTTACTTCTTCTCTTTCTTTACTTCCCTTTCTTTCTTTCCTTCCCTTTCCTTTCCATCCTCTCCTAACACCATGACCACCAAAGATCCCTTTGTGGAATCTCACAGCTGTAACCTTCTGACACTTTCATTCCCAGCAGCTAAACCAGGACAAATCCTTGCATCTCCCACATGATTTTCTCCTACCCCAACACTGTCATTGACTCTGGAGATGAAGAGATCCCTTCCAATCAACACTGGGCTTTAGCCTCTTCTATCTGCCTTTCCCAGACTTAAACCAAGACCTTTTATTAAACCACATGAACCTAAACCTCCTCCTTTTATGTCTCCCCTGCTGGGTAACACCATGTTGGAGCAGGAGCTGCCAGGAAGCCTGAGTGTCCTGCTGGAAGCTGTGAAAGAGGCTGCCTGAAGGCCTGGAGCAGCAAACATAACCACCTGGGGCTGGCAGACTTTGCAGGGATTAACCTGCCCAGGCCCATCCTCATGGCTGGTCTCAAGGGCCAGGAACACGAACACCAAGGGATCAGCATTGTCTGGCCCCCATCACACCAGGAAGAAGGGATCTGGGAGAACAGCCTCAAATCAGGGTGCTGTGTGCAGGCTGCACTCCAGCTGCAGCAGGATGTGTCCCAAAGCCTACACTGCTCCAGCTCCCCCCTTGGGAGATGCTCTGCTGTGGGCTCTGGAGGCAGCAGTGGCTAATGGATAGGACACACAGCAAGCACCAGTGGCCACCAGCATCTCCAGCCCCACCCCAGCTGCTGGTGGTTGGTCAAAGTGGCAACTAACCATCACCTGTCACAGCTTCACAGATGGCATTGGGCTGGAAGGGACCCTCAAAGGTCATCTTGTCCAACCCCCTTGTCCATCACCTCTGACCAGCTGGCTCCAAGCTCCTTTCAGGGAGCTGTAGCTCTCTGCAGAGGCCTCAGCCTCCTTTTCTCCAGGCTGAACAATTCCAGTTCCCTCAGCTGCTCCTCTCCAGACCTGTTCTCCAGACCCTTCACCAGCTCCAACACCCCTCAGCTAGACTCAGCTGCTCAAGGCCTCATCCAGCCTGGCCTTGAACAACCCCAGGTAGGAGGCATCCACAGCCTCCCTGGGCAGCCTGTTCCAGAGTCTCACCACCCTCCCGCTGAAGAACTTCTTCCTCAGCTCCAGCCCAACCCTGCTCTCCCTCAGCTTCCAACCATTATTTGACATCAACCTTGGGCATGGTCATGTCCAGACATGGGAAGTACAGCATCAGCAGGAGCCTGCTGAGCAAATCTGCACAGCCCATGAGCAGAGACCCTGCCAGGAGCCCTCCCAGGCTGCAGATGGCTTTGTCCTGTCCCTTCCTTTTCCACCCAGTGCCCTCCCCCACACATTCCAGTTTGCCTTCATGGGAGCCCTTTTCAGCAGCTGATGCTGTTCCTTTGTCTGCTGCATGCAGAGGCTCATTTTGTTCTTCCAAAGCCCATCCAGGGGAACATGTCCCCTGTGAATGATGACGTTGAGTTAATAATTTAGCAGCCTGCTGCCTGCTGAATGTTCTGACTCCAGAGATGATCAATGGGGAAGCTGTTGGGTTATTGAGCTTGCTGTCAGGTTTCTTTCCTGGAGACATGGCAGAGAGTGCCAAGGACACCCTGCTGTGCAGATCACACTGCTGCAAAGTTAGCCTGGATCGATGCAGGCTTGCCCCAAAATAATTATTCCCTCAGGGAATGTTCAAGGCACTGTCTGAAAGAGCAACCTCTGAAAGCTGAAGCTTGGGAAGTTCAAAGACTTCTCCCTGTCTTGGTGTTTTCTTAGCAGCTTCCAGAAGTTTTGCAAATAAATTCCTGTGCTCCAGTAGCCTCCTTCCATTTTTTTTTTTTTGTAGCGTCTGTATGAAAAAGATGTGGCTGGGAGATGGAATATGGAAATAAAGTCAGCAAACAGTGCTGCTGGGGAAGGCAGAGAGCTCTACAACCTCTCCTACTCTCTTCCAAATAAATTCCAAGTACTTTGCGGCATCTGCTTGCAAGCACCCAAGTCTGCAACAAGATATCCCCTTTGCATCCAGAGCTCTCAGCAGCAAGCAAGGAGCAGACTTCAGCAGCAGCCCAAAGCAGCAGCAGATGTTCCAAAAGGAACAAAAGTGAAGATTTGTGAAAGGTCCTACAGGAAGGCTGGGGAGAGGCTGCTCAGAAGGGCCTGTGGGGGTAGGATGAGGGACAATGGTTTGGAACTGGAGCAGGGGAGGTTTAGGTTGGACATCAGGAGGAAGTTCTGCACTGTGAGGGTGGTAAGACACTGGAACAGGCTGCCCAGGGATGTGCTTGGGGCTCCATCCCTGGAGACATTCAAGGGGAGACACAATGTGGCCCCGTGCAGGCTGCTCTAGCTGGAGGAGTCCCTGCTGAGTGCAGGGGCGTTGGCCAAGGTGACCCTTGAGGCTCCCTTCCAACCCAGTGCAGTCTGTGACTCCATGCTGAGGGCTTTGCAGCACGTAGGGGGCTCAGCCCCGCAGCTGGGAAGTGAAGTGGGAGCCTCACAAAGAGCTGACAACCAGTTTGGCATCACCAAGCCTCACCTGAAGGTCAGACACAGCCTTCCCTCTCACTGCCCCAAGGACTAAAACCAAAACCTCACCACGATGCTGCCTGCGAATCCTTCCTGCTGCAGGGAAGAGCCCAGCCCTGCCCCATGGTGCTGCTGGAGGCAGCAGGAGCCACCAGGAAGGCTCCAGCAGGGACACCAAAGCAAGTGGAGCCTAGAGGTGGCCTGGATTGTTTTCTCTGCTGTATTCAGAGCTGCAGTTGGAATGCTGAGAGAGCTTCTCGTGTTTGCAGGAGATGGGATCTTACTTTCCCTGCCCCTTTCAAGTCCCCTGCAGCTCACAGGTGTGCCTTGGGTCCTTTTCTGCCTTTTTCCCCCCAAGATTGATTACAGGCTGAGCAGGTTTCCTCAGCCCCTGCTCCCATCTCTAATTATTAGCACTGCCAACTTTCCCCACACAATGCCCACTGTCAGATAAACCAAATCTGCTCCTGGCTGCTCTGTAACTGATATCAGCTCCATAGTGACAGTCCCTGACCTAAGGACCCCAGGCTTTGTTCGCTGCTACATCTTTACTCTGCTGAGAATGGAGTCCAGCCACAGCAAACCCCCACCAATATTCATTGAATCACAGAGCCTGTGATCCCTGCACTGAATCCTGCCCTTTTCCAAGGCACACTGAGCAGCCTCAGCAAGGCTCTTCTGCTGACAACGTTCAGATTGTCAGATTGCATCCTGATAAAATTCATTTTATCCACCACCCATCTTCATTTCACTCTATCCACCACCCATCTTTAGTTCACCTTACCCACTACCTATCTTTATTTCATCTCACCCACCACCCACCTTACTCATTTTAATTTCACCTCACCCCCCACCTGAGTTATTGCAGTATGACAAGCAGAAACCTGGTCAGAATCTGTCACACACAGAGCACAGAACTCCAAGGCAGGATATTTAGTTACCACTAGGAGTTAGCCTCATCATTAAGTACCTAAATACATGGGTGTGTAGTGCTAGGATGAGAGGGAATGGATTGGAGCTCGAGGAGGGCAGACTGAGACTGGAGATGAGGAAGAAATTCCTGCCAGTGAGGGTGAGGAGACACTGGAGCAGGTTGCCCAGGGAGGCTGTGGATGCCTCCTCCCTGTAAGATGTTCCAGGCCAGGCTGGATGAGGTCCTGAACAACCTGGGCTGGTGGGAGGTGTCCCTGCCCATGGCAGGGGGCTGGAGCTGGATGATCTTTGAGGTCCCTTCCAACCCAACCATTTGTGGCTCAGCTAGCACAGCTCTGGGAGGACACCTTGGCAAGGGGATCTGTTGAATTTTGATGTCTGAATGAACACCTCCAAATGTATTCCAAATGGAGCTATTTTCCTCCCCAACTTCACAGCCAAGTCCTAGCTGTCACAACAGTGAGGGGGATCTGGCTGCCTCTCTGCTGCTGACTGCACTGGGAAATGATGCTGGGATGCAGCAGAGGGCTGGGCACTGCCAGCCACCTCCAGCTACTTCTTTCTGACAAGAACAGAGGCAGAAAACAACTACAAATGGGTAAATAATAAAGGTAACAAATATAGCAGCAATGAGTGAGGTCACAGCTGGAGAACTGGGAGCAGTTCAGGGCTCCCCAGTTCAAGAGAGACTGGGAACTACTGGAGAGAGCCCAGTGGAGGCTCTGAAGATGCGGAGGGGCCTGGAGCAGCTCTGGGAGGAGCAAAGGCTGAGAGCCCTGGGGCTGAGAGCCTGGAGAAGAGCAGCCCCAGAGGGGAGCTGAGCAATGCTCAGCGAGAGCTAAAGGCTGGGGGACAAGAGGCTGGGGCTGGGCTCTTATCAGTGGTGCCCAGAGACAGGACAAAGGGCAAGGGGCACAAATTGGAACCCAGAAGGTTCTACCTGAACAGGAGGAGAAAATTGTTTGTTGTGAGGCTCTGACGACCAACAACGTCAGACTCGAGTTTGGTTCTTTTCTGTCTCCAGAACTGAGAGCAAGGAACAGGCACCCACAATGCTCTCTCCTTCCTCCCTCAGCTCTTTTTCCCAACTTCTTTTCATGGCAGTTATTAAAGGCATGTTGATTACTTGTGTAATTGAGTGGTACTGCTGGTAACAACACTGTAGACTAATTGAAATGTATGAGAAACAATTAGGAGTAATTGGAATCAATTAATTGATGATTTGCTGGGGAATGGCTGCTGGATGCAGGCAAATTCTAATTACATTTACACAGGCTGGGAGAAAACTGAAATCACTTCATGGATTTGGAAGTGATGTCTGAGATTTCTTTAGACCAGTTTCTGTTTAAGTCCAAGTTTACAACCAAAGGAGGGGATGGAGAGGATGGAAGGGATGGAAGGAATTTGAGGGATGGAGGGGATGGAAGGAATTTAAGGGATGGAAAGGATGGAGGGGATGGAAGGAATTTAAGGGATGGAAAGGATGGAGGGGATGGAAGGGATAGAGGGAATGGGAGGGGATAGGAAGGATGGAGGACACAGAAATGATTTAAGAAATGGAGGGGATGGAAGGGATGAAAAGGCTGGAGGGGATGGAAGGGATGGAAAGGCTGGAGGGGATGGGAGGGGAGGGGAGGGATGGAAAGGAGAGCTCCCCCTCAGAACTCTGGCTATACTATCAGCAGATTTGTCTTCCTTCAGGCTTAGGAGGTTCCTAGAAAGGACATCTCCCAGAGCATCCCTGAGCCTCCTGCAGCAAGGCAAGCAGCAGCAGAAAGGGAGAGCAAGAGGTGAGAGGAGCAGGGGTCAGCACCACTCCTCCTGCCCAGCACTAAGTGATGTTATTGCTCTGCTTGTCAACACACAACACAGACTGGGGCAGGCCAGGGGCTGCCTTTCTCCCTCCTCCCCTGGCAGAGCCACCCTGGCAGTGTTTAGTGTCTCCTCCTTATCAGATGAGAGCAGGCTGGAGTTTCACCATCCTGACTCCTGCCATTCTCCCTGCATTCATTCCTGCTTCCTGCTCTCTGAAAGTCAAGCTCGCATTCACAAAGCAGAGGCCTTATCTCCTTCCCTCTTGACCCTGAATCATGGCTGCAGAGACAGGATCTGGTTTCTGCTGGGCAGCTAACAGGTGACAAAGTCCTGTGGCTCTCTGGCTGAGAGAATGAAAGAGACACCAACCTCTGGGGCTGTCTCCAGGAGTAAGAGGAACACCAACTTCTGATGTGTGTTTGTTGTGCTGAACACAGTAAACCACTTGCAAAACCCCTTTGAAACCTTCTCCTCTAAGCATCTGACAGAGCAGGAGGGGACAGCAGTCAGACCAGGAGGACATTAGAATCAGATCAGTCACACCAGGAGGACATTAGAATCAGATCAGTCAGATCAGGAGGACATTAGAATCAGATCAGGAGGACATTAGAATCAGATCAGTCAAACCAGGAGGACATTAGAATCAGATCAGTCAGATCAGGAGGACATTGGAATCAGATCTGTCAAACCAGGAGCACATTGGAATCAGATCTGTCAAACCAGGAGCACATTGGAATCAGATCAACCACAGAGTGCCAGGCTGGGAGAGACCCCAAGGATCATCAGCTCCAACCCTCCTAGGTGATGGTGGAGTTGAAATGAGCTGGCACAGCACCACCCTGCTAAGCTGAGGCTTCAAACTGTCCAGTGAAGGGGAATTTGCATTAAATGCAGAACCACCTCCAAGCATGAGAATTGGAGCAAACAAAAGGTTGGCTTCAGTGAATTTTGGCTTCAGTAAATTTTGGCTTCAGTGAATTTTGGATTCAGGGAATTTTGGATTCAGGGAATTTTGGTTTCAGTGACTTTTGGATTCAGTGAATTTTGGTTTCAGTGAATTTTGGTTTCAGTGAATTTTGGATTCAGTGAATTTTGGTTTCAGTGAATTTTGGATTCAGTGAATTTTGGATTCAGTGAATTTTGGATTCAGGGAATTTTGGATTCAGGGAATTTTGGATTCAGGGAATTTTGGTTTCAGTGACTTTTGGATTCAGGGAATTTTGGTTTCAGTGACTTTTGGTTTCAGTGACTTTTGGATTCAGTGAATTTTGGATTCAGTGAATTTTGGTTTCAGTGAATTTTGGTTTCAGTGAATTTTGGATTCAGTGAATTTTGGATTCAGTGAATTTTCTCTCTGCCAGAAGCCCAAGATTCCAAGTGAGTGCCAGGCAGTCGCTTCCCTGCAGACACAGCACACAGCAGCCCTTATCAGGACTGACTTTCATAGCCAGCCTGGCTTTGAAGGAGGGTTATCAAGTCTCACAGCCACACCACTTGAGCTGAGAAGCTTTGGTGGGGAGAGGACATGAGACAATTAAGGTCACTACAACAGGACTGCCCACAAACGTTCCAAGAGGCAGACCTGGATGTGTTATGTTAATGATCTGGGAGAAGAAACCTTCCCTTCTGAAGGCAACATTTCAGCCTCTACCCTTCAAAATCAACAATTAGCCTTCAGAAGCCTAAGGGCCTTCCACCTAAATGTGAGGAGAAACTCCTTCACTCTGAGGGTGCTGGGGCAGGCACCAGAAAGGTTGTGGAGTCTGCTTCCCTGCAGACTTTCTCAACCCACCTGCATGTACTTCTGTGTGACCTGCCCTGAGTGGTTGGACTCAGTGATCCCCAGAGGTCCTTCCCAACCCCTAACATTCTGTGATTCCCTGGAGAGCTTCCAGCCCCACCTGGCCATTGTGATCCTGGGCAAGCTGCTCTGGGTGATTTAGCAGAGGGGTTGGACTGGATGCTGTCCAGAGGTCCCTTCCAAGCCTCTCTGTGATGGGATTCTGGGATTCTGTGGCAGTAGATCTTGCACCTGAGGAGAGCCATGCAGGACCCCACAGCTCTGCATTAAAAAGAATTCAGTGCTAACTCTGTAAACTTGTTTCAGGCCTCCAGGGCCAGATAAAAGTGACATGAAAGCATTTCTGTGTGCTGCATTCAGAGCTTGCTGTGTGCCCTGGCAGGACAGTGAGAGCTGACAGTGCACAGTGGTCACCAAATTGTTCAGCAAACTATGTCATGTACAAGATAGCACCAAGAGCCTGCATTTAACAAAGTGTCTGTGCTCCTTTGAACTCCTGAGGAGCTTTCTGTGTTTTCTCCTCCTTATTTTTGTAACTGCTCCAGACCCCCAAGCAGGTGGTGCACAAAGATCAAGACAGGGTGGCAAGGAGCAACAGACACTTGGCCTGGGGGGCAAGAGAGATGCACAGGCATTGGCTGCTGCCACAGAGAGTAAGGAACACAGCAGAGAGTAAGGAACACAGCAGAGCGTGAGAAACACACCAGAGAGAGTGAGGACCACAACACCAAAAAGCAGAGATCATTCAGTTCCAACTCCCTGCCATGGGCAGGACACCCTCCCCTAGCCCAGGCTGCTCAAGACCTCATCCAGCCTGGCTTTAAACCACCTCCAAGTGGGCATCCACAGCCTCCCTGGGCAACCTGTTCCATTGTCTTCCTCATCTCCAGTCTCCACCTGCCCTCGTCAAGCTCCAATCCTTTGCCTCTCATCCTGTCACTGCAGGTCCTTGCCAGAAGTCCCTCCCCAGCTTTCTTGCAGCCCTTTCAGCTGCTTCCTGCCCACTGACCCAAGCAGAGGGAGCTCTGCTGCCCACACACCCAGAGAGGGCCAACTGCCTTGCTTCAGCCTCCACTTTTTCCAACTTTGACAAATCTTCCTGAGGATAATATTGAATTTTGCCCCTCCCCAGCCCCTGCAGGAGCATCAGCAGCAGCATCTGCAGCAGCAGCAGCATGAGGCCATGGAGCTGTGCATTCAATCTCCCCTGATAAGAGGTTATCTGCACAGCAGCCTGCAGCTCAGGCCTCCCATCATGAGAGATGGCTGCCAGTTGACTGAAAGCTGATTCCTGTCAGAAGCTATTTTCTCTCTGAGACAGAGGAGACATTGTGCCCCTTGGTGCTTGAGTGTGGCCTTGGCTACTGCCAAAAGACCACCTTCTTTTTTTTGTTTTGCCTTCTCCTTTTTTTTTTTTCCTTTTTTTTTTTCCTTCCCCTTCCCTGAGACAAAACAGAATCCCCCTGCTGTCAGCTCTGGCTGGAACTGCTGAAAGGAGATGTATGAGCCCAGTAATGCTGCTGAGGAGATAACTGTCAAACAGCATGAAAACCACTGCCAGTCTGCAGGGCTGAGGAGCTGGAGCACCATGGAGGCTACAGCTCGATGCTCAACAGCTCTTGGCATCTCTGAGGGCTCTTTTTTAAGTCACTTTTTAATACCCTGCTGAAAGAAAATGCTGGGATTCAGAACCTGCTTCTACTCACTCAGGGAGCTGCTCAGCTGGGTGGTGCCTGTGTTTTCTCCTCCTTATTTTTGTAACTACTCCAGACCCCCAAGCAGGTGGTGCACAAAGATCAAGACAGGGTGGCAAGGAGCAACAGACACTTGGCCTGGGGGGCAAGAGAGATGCACAGGCATTGGCTGCTGCCACAGAGAGTAAGGAACACAGCAGAGAGTAAGGAACACAGCAGAGAGTAAGGAACACAGCAGAGCTGTGAATCTGGAGATTCACAGCCACAGATTGCACTGGGCTGGAAGGGACTCTCAGAGGGCATCTTGTCCAACCCCCCTGTAGGCAGCAGGGACACCTCCAGCTAAATCAACCTGCCCAGGGGCACAGCAAGTCTCACCTTGAATGTCTTCAGGGACAGGGCTTCAACCACCTCCCTGGGCAGCCTGTTCCAGGGTCTCACCACCCTCACTGTGAAGAGTTTCAAGTACTTTGGGAGGCATAAAACAACACAGGGCACAAGCAGGCATGCTAGGAAGAGAAGCATAAAGGCTCTGAGGAGGAAAGCAGCCACCAGATGTTTCCAGCCAGCCACTGAATCATTTGGAGGCTTCCAAGAAG
This sequence comes from Indicator indicator, assembly GCF_027791375.1. Classification (NCBI taxonomy): domain Eukaryota; kingdom Metazoa; phylum Chordata; class Aves; order Piciformes; family Indicatoridae; genus Indicator; species Indicator indicator. Next base: position 1,078,006 of record NC_072041.1, read on the forward strand.
GAAGTGCAAATTGAAATCTGAACGTAGCAGGGACACAGCCCACAAGAAGCTCTTGCTTTACACCCTCATGATGCAGCCCTCAATCCACAGAGTGATTAATCAGCTACCTCCTTGCTGTTTTCATAAATGATAAGCAAATCCACTTAGTTTATGTGAGCTGTGCCTGCAGGGATTCCTCTCCCTCAGCCCTGTGCTAACTCTGGGGTGGCAGCGAGCCAGGAGGGAGCATTTTTGAGTTATGTCAACTTGTCTGTTTATTTCTTTTCTTGGAGAGAAGAAAGAAAAAAACCAAACCCCCCCAGTCTAGAAGGGATTGCCTGGTTTCATCAGTTAGTTCTGCTTTTCCTGCACTTAACCACAATATCATTATCAAAGCATCCCCTTGATAAGCCAAACACAAACTCTGCCATCTCCATGTTTAGCCACTAACAGCAGGGCCAAGTGCAGTAACCACTGGCTGAATGCAAAGAGCAAGCACAGTGCAGGCCTAGGAAAGCATGAAACTCAGAGGTCTGGACCTGGGTTTATGTGTTCACAGGCCTAGGAGTGGAGAAACCACCTCAGGGCTTATCAGCAAGAATAGAGAGAGCAGAACTGCAGGGCTGTGGAGTTCAAGGGTGGATGTTAGCCACCAGAAAGCTTGGCTCAGGCTGTGAAATGCCTCTTGGACATCATCTCAGGAGGTATCACATTGTTGGGGATGCTGGCAAAAGGCTGCAAACAGGTTGAGCAAAGCTCCTTTTGTTTCTCCAAGGTTCCTAAGGACTTCTGAGCTGCTGCTGCCACGCACCAAGGAGCGAGGACCCATCCAGCTCTAGCAGCTCCTGCCCTGTCTCCACAAACTCCACATCCCCATGACAGCTACAAAACGTCTCACCAAAACTTGGCTGCTAACATCAAGAGACATCCAGCACCAACTCTCCCTGCTCAGCACCTAGCCCAGGGTGAGAAGTGCCCAGCTGCCCCTCATCTAGGGCATCACAACATTAAGTCTCTTTTAAGTATTTTTTTCACCCCCTCCAGGATGCCAATAACCACCCCAGAGATCAACCCAGCTGTGGAAGGAGCTGCAGCCCTCTGCATCCCCTCAGCAATGAAGACAAAAAGCAACCACAAAGCCCTGCTGAATCAAAAACCCTCTTCAGATGTGAGACCGAAGGCAGAACTCAGGAGCGCCGCAGCCAGCTCCAGGAGTGAGCTTTTTCTTCTTATTTTGGGTGGGTTTTTTTTTTTAACCTTAACGTGCAAACAGAGAGGCCATAAATTGTACACTAATCAGAAGACTCCACTTTTGAACAGAGGCTCCTCTGCCAGCCCAGGAGGGCTTTGATCAGGAACATTCCTGAGGAGAGGGGAAACCTGAACGTGTGAATTAACGACTCCGAGCTCCGTGGCCCAGGCAGGAAGGCTGCAGTGCAGCTGGAGCCCTGTGCTCTGGATGGGGAGAGAGTTATCTAAACCACGAGGATGACTATAAAATATCTTAACAGCTTCTTCTGCTTAGCTGGAAGTAGGGCTCCCTAGTATCTAACACGAAGCAAGTGGGGCAGCCTGCAAAAGGCAGCTCTATGCTGCGAGCCCGCAGCGGCTGGGAGCTACGAGGTCGTCTCAGAAGCTCTCAATTGTTTTTAAATTCTGTTTTTACAAGGAGCGTGAGATTTATAGGCTCTTGAGGGGAAGAAAATGATGTAACTTGAGTAAATCAACAGGCCATTTATTCCTGGCCCTGTTTCCTCTCTGTCACTGAGCTCTGGAACTAGCCCCCAAGCACTCCCTCTTCAAAACAAGAGGCAGCCCAGGCTGCAGACATCTTGCAGGGACAGTTAAAGGCACAGCTCCTTTTTCCTGCACTGCTGGGGCTGGAGGTGGGGCACAGCCCTGGACTCATTGTGTGAGAGCAGTCCCACACAGCCTGGGCATCCCCCAGCCGGGCAGCAGGAACTTCCAGCTCCCTGCTGCACTTGCTCTGCCTGCGGAGGGGTGGCACACATGGGGCTGGGGACAAGGGACACAGCTCTCCATGTGCTGCAGGGCTGCACCCCCACGGCTTAGGGTTGATTTGACACCATTTGGGGTTGTCTGCTGAGAAAGCTTCCCACAGCAGAGTGCTGCAGGCAAGAATGAGCCCAGGAACAGAGAGATGGTGGGAGTCTGGAGGGGAGAGGTGGATTTTTCTCCCCTCGCTGTTTTCCATCTCTCCCAATTTGGCTCTCTAATGATCATGGATTAGTTCATTAGGAACAATTCCCAAACTGCTCCCAAACCTTCAGCTTAGTTTAAGTGCTGCTCATGCAGTGATGTCTGCTGAACAGCAAGAGGGCAAGCAGGGCACAGGGGGGTGGTTGTTTTCCAAGGCATCTCAATATGGATAAAGTTTCTTTTTGTCTAGGGAGTCAGTGAATCCCAGAATCCCAGAGAGGGAGGCTTGGGAGGGACCTCTGGAGATCATCCAGTCCAACCCCCCTGCCAGGGCAGGGTCACCTAGAGAAGGTCAAAACTCAGGTGGGTTTTGAATGCCTCCAGGTGGAGACTCCTCCCTGGGCAGCCTGCTCCAGGGCTCTGTCACCCTCCTCATGTTTAGATGGAACTTCTGATGACCCTGAACCACGGGGACCAGCCCAGCACAGGCCCTCAGTTCAGTTCATTCTCCTGTGATGTGTGTCCCCTGGACCTGGCTGCAGCCATGCACCCTGCCTCCCTCCCTCCTTTCCTCCCTCTCAGGACAGGCTTCCTTCCAAGAATCAATGGCACGATGCAGAGAGGTGAATCCCATCCCAGGGCCTGCTGTGCCCTCCTTAGGATGCCTCTCAGATGAAAAATGTCACTTCAAGAGCCTTGCAAAGTGAGCAGCGTGGGCAGGAGGCAGGTCCCCACGGCAGGCACTTCCCACAGCAAGAGCACTGCTGAGCTGCTGCTTGCTTAGCTGCACCTCAGCAGCCCCGGGGGGTCTGAGCCTGCTGACTGCCACAAAGCCCCCGGGGGAGGCTTCCCTGGGGAAGCTGTTTGGTAAGGACTTGTTCCCCAGCACAGAAGCCCAGCAGCTGCACAGCCTGCTCCAAGCCCACAGGCTCCAAACCAGAGCACACTTCCAACCTCTGCGCTGTGGGTTCCAAGCCTGGTCACCACCTCCTGATCTGCTCTTTCACCTTGGCCAGAGAAGGACACTTCCAGCAGCATCATCTGGTGGATACAGACCACAAAGAGACCTTCTCTCCCCCAGCTCCTCTTTTCCAGTGCTCTGCCTATGTTCAACAGAGCAAAAAAAAAAAAAAAAACAAAAACCCCCAAAACCACAACCCTTTAGTTTCCTGCTGACACACAGCTGCCTTCAAGTTGCTGCAGTGGCAAGCAGGGCAATTTTACCTCTCAGGTCAGGCAGGCAGGTTGACCTCTCACCTTTGACAGTGATCTTTATCTAGACTCCATCTTAATTATTTATCTCAGGAAGGTCAGGAAGAAAATGCCTCTCTCAGGACCCCTGCTGCTGCAGCCTGTGTCAGTGGTTAAAATGCAAGTTCTTTGAGGAGGGGAATTCAACCAGGCCAGCTAAGAGCCTGGTGCACGGAGGAGGAAATGCTGATGGGGAGAGAAAATTGCTTTCAGCTCCCAGTTGTCATCCTCAAACCTGGCAACTGAGAAACTTCTCCCATAAAACTCTACCAGACTCTGCAGGGCCAGCAGATCCCTGCTAATTAGAATGAAAAGAAGATTTAACATTTTGAACTCCATCAATGCCTTTTTCTTTCTTTTTTTTTTTTTTTTTGCCTACAAGTTTAGCAAAGACAAAGACCTCAGAGAGAATAAAATGTGCAAAGCCTCTTTGGAACAGGCAGGTAACCTTTATAGAAGGAATTCTTCAGCTGAGAGGGAGTTGGGAGCCAAGTTTTAATGAAGTTACTCAAAGGGCATTGCTTGGTCTTCCCTCCACTAGTATTTCACAGCATAATTTAAGACAAGCCACACACACAATAAAAGGAAGGGAAAAAAAAAAAAAAAGAAAAGGGGTGGGGGGAAAGAAAGAAAGAAAGGGAAGGGGAAAAAAAAGCTTGTAGTAAAAAACTGAGGTATAATTTTCTTCAATCAACTCCAGCTCATGACTGCAATTACCCCAAATCTCTCCGAACCTTGCTGTGATACACCAGGGACAGGTCTTGGAGCCTCTGTGGGTGGCAACCTTTCATCTGCCTCTCAAACTGTTCTTTATTGTAAGGTTTCAAATTAGTGCTAGCAGCAATGAGCAAATTTGATAATTCGATCTCAAATTAGTTAATGTAATGTGCCAGGAACCACTAACTAAGGCACTGCAAAGATGAAAATGTATCTCTGCAGCCTCAGGATGCAAGGTTAACCAGCCTGGCATTTCAGACTTGAAAAGTTGCTTTTTATTTGCATTAAAATGAAATTTTGCTTTCAAAGTCTCTCCTCTCCTTTCTCCTCTCTTCCCTCTTTCCTTTCTCATTTCTTTTTTCCTTTCTCCTTTCCATGTGTTTGTTCTCATTCTGGATGGGAAAGCACCCTGGAAATCCAGCAGGCAGGCATTCCTCTGAGCTCCCACAGCAGTGGAGTCTGTCCCAGAGAGCTGAGGATTGGGTGGGCATCGTTAGGATCCTGTGTGCTGACAGAGAAGTGAGCAGGGGCTGTGTGTCCATGGCAGCTGTCCATGAAATCTGCCACTGATCCATGTTTCAGATCCTTATCTCCACTTTACCCAACCTCACTTGTCCTGCAGTTCAAGGTGAAGTATTTAACCAAAAGCCAGAAGATTTTCCCAGTGAGTCTTGGGTCTGACAAGCTGGGACTATGAGGCCCTTTCACCACACCTTGGGGGGTTTGCTTCTCTTTCAAGACGAAGGCAGAGAGTCCAGGTTGGATCTCTGTGTACTTCTGTTTGCCATGGATCCACAGGATGGTTGGGGTTGGAAGGGACCTTGATGATCATCCAGTTCCAACCCCACTATGGGCAGGGCCACCTCCCACCAGACCTTGGAAGACCTTCTTCCCTTCCAGCTCAGACCTTTGGAGGCTGCTTCCAACCCAGACCATTCTCTGATTCTTTTTTCAGGACAGCTACCAATCTACCGAGATCACCCCCCACACTTTCTGCCTCCTGCAACAGCCAGGACAGGCTGAGACAGCCCTGGGGGGAGTTGTCTTAAAGCCACTGGGAAGGAAAAGAACAGGAGAGAGTCAGGTCCAAGACCCTTCTGGAGACCAGCTGTGGGTTTCTGACATTTGAATCCAGACAAAACTGGAGAGAACAGAGCCCAGCTGAGGAGCCACCAAGGAAAACTAACTCCTCACACACGAATGACTTCAGTTACACTTGGCTTTACTGACTAATTTGTTGCTTGCTTTATTAATTTGATGCTTCCTTTATTAATTTGTTGATTCCTTTATTTATTGCTTCCTTAATTAATTTGTTGCTACCTTTATTGTTTCCTTTATTAATTTGTTGATTCCTTTATTAATCTGTTGTTTGCTTTATTAATTTGTTGATTCCTTTATTCATTGCTTCCTTTAATTTATTGATTCCTTTATTAATCTGTTGTTTCCTTTACTAATTTGTTGCCTCCTTTATTAATCTGTTGCCTCCTTTATTAATCTGTTGCTTCCTTTATTAACTCATTGATTCCTTTATTAACTCATTGATTCCTTTATTAATTCATCATTTGCTTTACTAATTTGTTGTTTAATTGGTTTGTTGCTTGCTTTATTTATTCATTTGTTCTTTGCTTTACTTATTTGTTCTTTGCTTTACTTCCTTTTTCCTAGACTCACAGAATTGTTTGGGTGGGAAGAGGTTCCTAAGCTCATTGAGTCCAACCAACAACCCAACCCCACCATGGCCACTAAACCATGTTCCCAAGTGCCATGGCCACAGGTTTTGTTTGGTCTGGGCTAGGCTGGAAGGATACTCACTGGAGAGCAAAAAAGTGAATGGCCACAGACCCCCAAAGCAGCACTTTTGGGGAGCAATGTCTGCCAGGCAGACCCCAGCCTCCCCTGCCCCATGCAGTGGAACTCCCTGCAGCATTCAAACGCTGGGCACTGTGTACAAAGCTCTGAAAGCTGTGAAGCAAACCCTGGAAGTTCAAATGGAATGAGGGACTGGAAAGAGTCTGAAAAGAGTTCCTGTTGCACCTCAGTTGGAGCTGAAAAGCCTCCAGGCCGGAGCCGAGTGACAGATGATTCTCCCCTGAAATGCTGCAGAGGGAACAGAAGACCTCCTTTATCTGTGTGGTCTGAGCTCATTTACTGCAGCAGAAACCTCCAGCTCCCCCCTGACTGAAAGCCAGGTCTTGTTCTCCCATCTGATGGCTGAATGGAATTCAGAAGTTTGATACTGTCCCCTGAGATGTCATTTAAATCCACAGATCCCCTCAGTGGGCAGGTAAAGCTCTAATGTCATTCCTCAGGCTCATCTCTGGGGCTCCCCACGCCCTGCCCCTGGCAGAGGAGCCTGGCTTGGTTCTTCCTGTTAGGAATCACAGCCCCACTAAAGGAAGCAGCAGATCGTCCTTCCCTGTCTGGGTTTGCAGGCTGGGCTGTGAAGTGCTAACACAGAAAAGCCAAAGCTCTCCCACACGGAGCTGCTCCAGCTGCTCCCCACCACAGCTGGCCAGGAGAAGCTGATTGCTTGCTTACTGTGATCTGTGCAGACAGAGAAGTGTCTGCCACCTCTCATTCAGAAGCTGTACTGACCACAGGATCATTAAGGTTGGAGAAGACCTCTAAGGTGATCAAGTCCAACCTTCTACCCCACCCCTCCATGACCACCAGACCACATCTACTCATTTCTTGGACACCTCCAGGGATGGGGACTCCACTACCTCCCTGGGGAGCCTGTTCCAGTGTCTCACCACCTTCACTGTCAAGAATTTCTTCCTAATGCCTCACCTAAATCCAGCTTCTTGCAGTTTGAAGCCATTACCCCCTGTCCTGCCACAGCTAGAAACCAAAGTGATCCACGTTACAACCACAGGGAGCAGCCTGAGCTGGAAATGAGCACAAAGCCAAATATCAGCACCCCCCTCCCCAAAAAAAAGGAAGAGGGAGACCAAATCCTGAGCATTTTCCTGAAGCACTGCCCACAGGCTGCCTCTCCTTCCCTCTTTGGCTCACCAGAGATGATTTGGAATGTAAAGGTTGATTTTCATCTGATTCTCCACCAAAGATGTGCTCCCCCTTCAGCCCACCCCAAAGCAGAGAGCCCTGCTCTGCACATTTCCCTGTGCCCAGGAGCTTTCCTCCACTTTATCACTGAGGGGGCTCCAGGACAGTTGGAGCTGCTACTGTTGTAATCCATCCAAGATGAATGGTGGAAAAGGCTGAAATAAACCCCAAGCTTCCTGTCCCATGTGTCTGCCAGACTGCTGCTCAGAGGTCAGGGGCATCCTCACTGCTGCCTGGTAATTGCAAAAAATGAAGGAGGTGAACCCTAACCAGCAGATCAAAGGAGGAGAGGCAAGCAGAGGGTTTTACAGGGAACAGACTGGCTACAGGGGCAGGACATTGGGGGTGGGGGCAAATATCTTGTAATGGAAAAAAGGCAGAGCAATTAGCATGGCCTGGGAGAGGCAGGCAGGCACCAAGTGAAACACAGCAGCTAACTAAAGCCAGTGCTGAGTGGCCAAGGGTTTGCTCCTGCTCATGATTTATTTCAGCCAGTCAGGGATGGCTGCTGCCAAACTTGCTGCTCATTGACTGGGGAAACCAGAACAAAACCACAGCAAGAGCAGAATCCTCACCACCCTCACAATCTTCACTGCAAGAGTGGTCAGGGACTGGAACAGGCTGCCCAGGGAGGTAGTGGAGTCACCACCCATGGAGGTGCTCAAGAAACCTGTGGCCATGGCACCTGGGGACAGGGTTTGGTGGCCATGGTAGTGTCGGGTTGTTGGTTGGACTCAGTGACCTTAGAGGCCCTTTCCAAGTCAATCAGGAATTCCATGATTCTATGAATTCCCTCACTTCCCAGCCTGGGTATTTAATAAACCAATCCATTCCTGACTCTCCCTGTTTAAATGAAGAAATGATGCAACTAAACAATCTGCTGCACCCAGCCTGCCTAATAAATCCTGCCCTTGGAAGTGCTAATGGTGCTCACATTTATTCCTCTTAATGCTTCCTGGTCTTGGAAGCTGGGCCAGTTCCAGAGATGGTGTATTAGAAACCTTCCTGCTGAAGGATCTGGGTTCCTCTAGGCTCCCTTCCAGTTCCAACTGGCAGCTAATGCTTTCACACATTCACAAATCCCTAACTCCTTCCCAGGAGCAGAAGAGTGGAGAGGTTTTGGCTTGGGTCAGCAGGTTTGGGAGTGTTGCAGAAATGAATGGGAAGTGCTGCAGCCCTCCTCAAACATCAGCCCCCAACAGGCAGAGCTCTTCAGGAATGCCTGCTCCTGAGGGCCCATGCTCAGCTCCATGGCTGCACACAGCTGCACACCTATGCAGTGCCCTGCAAACACCACTACACCTCATGCAAGGAAGGCAGCACTGCAGAAGGACCACTTGCAGCACTCTGCAGAACAGCCTCCTCCAAAACCAAAGCCAGCCCCTCACAGCTGCAGGCTTGCACCAGACACAAGGGGGAATTCTGCATGGGCACAGACTGGAATTCCATCCTCTCAGGGCCCAAACTACCTGGTTCTAGCCAAGCCCACTTAGAGAAGCACCCAGATGCTGGGTGACTGGGTAGGGAGGAAAGAGGAAAGGAGTCCTTCAGGACCCAAGACCAAAATGAGAAGTTCAGCTTCTGTTCTTAGGGTCTGGAGCTGGGTGAAGTCAGTGGGGGGTTTCTCACATTCCAGCAGATGCCAAATCACACAGGAAGGCCCCAGGAGAAGGCAGGATGCCCTGAAGGAATGGCTGAGAGCTTCGGAGCTTGCTCTGTGTTCTCATGTGACTGCTGAAGGTCATCCCTCAGTAGCTTTGCCCAGGAGCACTGCATGGGAGAAGTGAGCACCAATGACCATCATGAGATGGTCAGGGGCCACCAGGTGCAGCAAGTGAACACCCAAACAGTGGAAGTATGGAACAACAGGGCTGTAGGAAAGGATCTTGATGGTGGTTCAGCCTGGAGAGGAGAAGGCTCCAGGGAGACCTTAGAGCAGCCTTCCAGTGCCTGAAGGGGCTCCAAACAGGCTGCAGAGGCACTGCTCCCAAAGGCCTGCAGGGACAGGACCAGAGGCAGTGATTTGAAATGAGAGCAAAGCAGATGGAGATTGGATGTGAGGAACAAGTTCTGCACCAGGAGGCTGCTGGAACACTCCATCCCTGGAGAGGCTCCATCCCTGGAGATACTCAAGGTCAGGCTCTGAGCAACCTGATCTGATGGAGGATGTCCCTGCTGACTGCAGGGGGGTTGGACTGGATGGCCTTTGGAGGTCCCTTCCAACCCATTCCATGATTCTATGGTTCCTAATTTCTTGATGGAACAGTTTCACACAGAATCTCAGAATGTTAGGGGTCGGAAGGGACCTCTGAAGATCATCCAGTCCAACCCCCTGCCAGAGCAGGATCACCTCTAGCAGGTCACACAGCCCCAAATGTGCATCTTTCCTGCTCCAAACACATATTAGGGGACATTGTGCATTGTAAGCCACTTCTCCCCTCCACCTGACAACACCTTTGCCCAAGGGCCTCCAGCACCTTTCAGAAGTTAGTGCTGGAAACATTGAATCTCCTGACAGCAATAAAAGGCAAATACTGCTGTAGCCAAAATAAATGTCTGTTTGGAAGGGCTTTCAAAAGATCTGGAATATTTGTGTGGGTTTGCAATCCTGGCCTGAGCAGAACAGCCTGACTGTGTTGAAAGATACCACGGGGCAGGGCCAGTGTATAAAGAGCTCAGAGCTGATTTGGCTCGTTAAAGGAAATGCTCAGCAAGATAAAAGTCTGAAGTCTGATTCTTTTGCACTCAGCTCAGAGTCCTGTTCTACCCCCTCCCAAATCAGCTACCCACCATGAAATCCAAACCAACAGCTAGGAAAAGCCTCCACCCTGCACATTTTGATCAGGTTGCTAGAGAGCAGCTTTCTTGGTGCTCACAAGGCCAGCAAGCTGGAAGCACACAAAAGCCTTCACATGGCAGCCAAGAAACACAGGCAGAGGAGAGGGGAGATCTGACCAGGGATGTGCACAGATTCATCACCCCAGCAGAACTGGGCAAGAAGATTCAAGGTTCCACTACAGCTAGGCTGGGTTTAAAGTTGAGGTGTTTTTTTTTTTACTAAGGGGAGGAAAAAAATAAATTAATAATCTCTGTCCCAGTTGTGGTCACTTTGTAGCTGCTTAATGAGATCAGGAACAAGTGGTGTGGGCTGTGAGATCCAGCCCAGGAGCTCTGATCCTTCAGCCCAGCTGTGTGCTAGAAAGTAAACAGCTCTTGGGTCAGGTCTCTTCTGGTGCACAGTCAGTGTGCAAGAGAGGGGATGGGGCAGAGAGCAGCTCCCTTAGTGACTCAAAACCCATCCCCGCTGTAATCCACCCCTTCTCTGTGTTCCCTCTCCCCAGAGAAAGGCTTCAGGACACATATTTAAGACCCTGGCTGGTGTGACTGCAGTTATTTTGTCTGCACTCATTTGCAATGAATTTACACCAGGATCTGGCCCAAGGACACTGCAAACTCCCTTCTCCTTTGCTTTGAGTCTCAGCACCCACACCTGGCAAGTCTTTGGATTTCATTTTTTGTTTTCCTTTTCCAGAAGGAAGACTCAGGTGATGAAATAGATCAGAGCCGATCAGCTCTAGAAGCACAGTGCAAGGCTGGGGGGGTTGTATTTTAATAGGAACAACAATAATGGAGCTGGGAAGGGTATCTAGGAACAGTAGAATGATTGTTGCAGGAGTGAATCTGGTTTTCATTAGAGGGAAGTGATGGGTCCTATTTCTGCTGGGGACTGTTTGCTTGCATCTCTTGTTTGTGTTTGGGGTTGGCAGTTAACCCTTGAGGCAATGGGCAGCAGAGCTCCAGCCCTGGCACCACACACATGGGCTAAGGGTGGGCTCAGAGGGCTCTGTAGAACCAGGCTGCTGCAGGGGATGTTGGCAGAGCTGAGGGCACAGGGAAGCTTTGGTCTTGGGTCTCCAGTTGGAAGGAACTGAGAAATTGATGGCAGAATCCCAGAACCCAGCAGGGTGGGGCTTGGAGGGCACCTCTGGAGATCACTTCTGGTTTGAAACCTGCAGCTCATGGTTTCATCTCCTCCACAGACCTGGAGCCTGGTGCAGAAGGGCTGCAAAGTTTGGAGCTGCAGCAGGACACCACCAGAGCTGCCCTGTGGATCTCAGAGGCAATCCTTAGGGCTCATCCTCTGGCTGGGAAGCTGGGAGCCAGAGCAAGCTCCATTGTTCTGGGTGCTCCTCAGAGACACCAGCACAGCCTCTGCCCTGAGGAATTCCCAGTCAAAGCCCTTCTTGTGTGGGGAATTCACTGCACACCCACACAGCATCCCACTGCGGCGCTGCAGAGGGAGGAGGTGGGTGAGACCCAGGGAGAGAGAGAGGGCAAGGTCCTGAGGGCCAGCACAGACCTCAGCTGCACAGCAGGAGAGGCCCAGAAGAAACCTGCAGTGTCTGGCTGGCCCTGAGCATCAGGATCAGACACACCACCTACAGAATGCCCAAGCTTTGCTGCTGAGGTTGGATTCACCTCCAGGTTCCAGGGACGGAAATGCAAAGCAGGCTGAACCACAGTGAGGTTTGCTGGCCTCTCCCCTGCCCTCAGCAAGCCATCTCCTCTACCAACCCCACCAGCCTGGGCATCACTCATGAAACCACTCACAGAGCAGGTTTGACACCTCAACATCCCCCAACTGACAACATCCCTCCGTTCAAGGACCACCTCCACTCATCCTGAACAGATCTGTCCCCACTGGCCTGCCCTGGGCTCTCTGCTCCTGCCCATGACAAAGGGAGGTGCTCCCCAAGCCCTCCAACCTCACCATCATCACATCCTCACAGCACAAATCCTCATAAATAAATAAGATGGAAAAATGACTCTGTCAAGAGGCTTCTTGGCTAGATCCAAAGATACTGTTAGTCAGCCACTAAACTAATACATGCAGAACATCAAGAAGGTTAAAAGAAGCTGTCAGCACCTCCTGCTAAAATTCTTTGCTGCTCTCCTACTGCAGCCAGGTTGCATTTCACTGCTGCTCCAGCACGAAGCCATCGTGGAAGGAAAATCTTCTTCCTCCTTTTATTGGAGCCTCCCTCCCTGGAGGTGTTCAAGGCCAGGTTGGGACAGGACCTTGAGCACTCTGGGCTGGCGGGAGGTGTCCCTGCCCATGGCAGGGGGTTGGAACTGGATGAGCTTTAAGGTCCCTTCCAACCCAAGCCAGTCTGTAATTCTAAGATGAAACTCCTTAGATGTCTCTCTTTATATTGAACACTCTTGTGGCCATTGGCCACACAAGAGCACCAAGAGTACTTAGAGCTACATTTCAATATGGGAAGGAGACCTACAGGAAGGCTGGGGAGGGGCTGTTCAGAAGGGGCTGTGGGGATAGGACGAGGGACAATGGTTTGAAACTGGAGCAGGGGAGATTGAAGTTGGACAACAGGAAGAAGTTCTGCACAATGAAATACTGGAACAGGCTGCCCAGGGATGTGGTGGAGGCTCCATCCCTGGAGACATTCAAGATCAGACCTGATGTAGCCCTGGGCAGCCTGCTCGAGTTGGAGGTGTCCCTGCTGCCTGCAGGGGGTTGGACAAGATGCCCTCTGAGGGTCCCTTCCAACCCAATGCAAGCTATGAATCTGTGACTGCAGCAGCCAAGAGGCTTTCACACAGAACCACAGAATGTTAGGGGTTGGAAGGGACCTCAAAAGCTCATCTAGTCCAACCCCCTGCCAGAGCAGGGTCACCTAGGGCAGGTCACACAGGAACACATCCCTGGTGTCCATGCCCTCAGCCCTCTCCCAGATGAAGCTCAGCACAACCACAGCACACCAGGCTATGGAGTATTTATTTATGGCAGCACAACTGAAGTGCCACTGCCCCCTCCCTGCCCTCTGCCAACCCATTTCAGACCCCTCAAAGCAATACTGGATGCCTTTATTTTCCTGTTCAGATAATTCCTTGAATTACTTCAAAGACCTTTTGCTGCCCTTCATCCATGTATTCTAAACTAGGTGTCTTAAGCCAAAACCATTAATTGCATCTTCCAGAGAGGAGGGGGGGAAGAAAACAACAACAACCAACCCAAAGCCCAAGCACATTTGGTAATGCATTCACTGAGTGACTGATTGACACAGCCAGAAGCAGGGCTTTGAATTCAGGCTGGAGAGGAGGACAGAGGGCTGGGAGGTTCCAGCTTTCAGCTCCAGCAGTCTCACCTCTCTGTGGTTTATCTCTGCAAGTCGGATAATTTCTCCTCCTCGTGGCGAGGCAGAAAGGGAACTTGGCAGAGGGGGCAGGACAAAAGCAGACGTTTTGTAACTGCTAAGTGCTAAGGTTCCTGAGAGATAATTTTTTTTGTGGCAAAAGGTTTCTAAACAGCCCCTGTCAGCCAAGTTGTATTTTGTGATTTCAAAGTGACTGTGGGAGTCTAATCCAGTTCAAACCCTTTGTAAAATGGTAATAGAAATGTTCATACACAAAGGACAGGAAAATGTTGAGCTGCTGGTAGATGCTTTGGAGAAATCTAAATCTAATTTGCACTCCCAATCAGTGCCACAATCACAGCACTGCCTGGTGTTCCTCTGTTTTCTCACTGCACTCCCAGCTGTGGTATCTATTTTATATCAAAATACAGCTCTGCACACAGCTACACTGCCACGTGCAGATCCAAACACAGCTCTAATTAATGGCAGGGGGAAAAGGAGGATTTTCCTGAAGGACAAAACCATGGTGCAGTGCTCAAAGTGGGTGTGAGGGTGGAGCAGATACAAAGATGAGGCCAGCAGAGCTGGAGGGGCATTTGTTTGGCACACTCAGGGAAGGTGATAAACAGCCTCACATGTGAGACCCCATCCAGCTCTGGGTCCCCAGCATCAGGAGCACACAGAGCTGCTGGAGTGAGGCCAGAGGAGGCCACAAAGATGAGGCAAGAGCTGGAGCTCCTCTGCTATGAGGACAGGCTGAGGGAGCTGGGGGTGTTCAGCATGGAAAGGACTCCAGGGGGACCTTAGAGCTGCCTGCCAGTACCTGAAGGGTTCCTGCAGGAAGGCTGCAGAGAGACTTTTCCTGAGGGTGTCTAGAGACAGGCAAAGGGGGAACGGTTGGAAGCTGAGGGAGAGCAGGGTTAGACTGGAGCTGAGGAAGAAGTTCTTCAGTGGGAGGATGATGAGATACTGCTCAGGGAGGCTGTGAATGCCTCCTCCCTGGGAGTGTTCAAGGACAGGCTGGATGAGGTCTGGAGCAACCAAATCTAGCTGAGAGATGTCCCTGCCCATGATGATCTCTGAGGTCCCTTCCACGCTGAGCCATTCTGTGACTCTGTGGTACAGCCATGGATTCCCTCAGGCAGGTGTGCAGAGCACCTCACTCCACATGGGAATGGGAGCTGACTGATTCTGTCCAGGACAGAAAAAGAGCATAGTGCCCATGGCAGAGCTGCTCTGACACCAAGACACCTACCCAGGGAGGGCATCGCACTGCTCCAGGCTGTGCTGTGCCACCCACGCGGAGCCATGCTTGGAGCAGCAGCTAGGAAAGAGCAGAAGGAATCCCAGGAAGGAAAAGTGAGTGCTCAATGCCCAAATGGAACCAAATGCTTAGAGGCCTGGATTCAGCACAGTGAGGCTGCTGACAGCCTGACAGACAGGAAGCTGCTGAAGCCTTTTTGCAGCTGGTGAACTGAGCAGGACCACAGCCTGGTGCTGGTGGAAGCCCAACAGCCTTGACCTGCACTGCTTTGCTCTAAGTGCCCGAGCTGGGGCTTCAGACATGCCAGGCCTCACTAATTATGGATAATCCCACAAAAAATGAGCTCCATCAGGAACAAACAGAGGACCTCCTTCATCACCCAGCTCAGCAGGCTGAGCAGACCACGTAACACCACATTCCTTTCCTGCTCAAGGCTCTCCTGCTGCCCAGCTTTGCCTTCCCATGGCTGTTCCTGAGTTTTCCTACCTTCCTGCCAAGCTCCAGCTGGAGCTGCCACATCACCAGCAGTGCCATCCACCCCAGGATCCCACAGAAGGGAAGCAGTCGAATGGATGAGGCCTGAATGTGGCCACATCCAAGCAGCTCTTCAGAGATCCCAAAGTTAGACCTAAACTTGGACAACTTGATCCATGAGGCACTCAAATACTTCCTCCCTTCTTCATGTTGCTACAGGGCTCAAAGCCTCAAGCAGGACAATGGTACCTGCTGGAAGGACAGACAATGGTACTTGTTGGAAGGACAGACAGACATTGGTACCTGCTGGAAGGACAGACAGACAATGGTACCTGCTGGAAGGACAGACAGACATTGGTACCTGCTGAAAAGACAGGCTACAGTCCCTCCCAGTTTAGGGAAGCCTTTTCTCTGGGAAAAGAGGAAATCAAACCAAGCAATTCCCCAGACTCACTGCAAACAGGTCCATGAAATGAGCCAAACCTTTCCCTCAAGCCAGCACCAGGCAGCAAGGTGCCCAAACTGCCCTCATGTCACCAGCAGCTGATGGCACACAGACCTCCAGCTCTGTATTTATGAAGCAATAATGGAATCCTCTCTGAAGCACAGACCCAAAGTTCAGCTCTCTCACTTTGCCCCTGGCAGTGCTGCTCCTCTATTAATGCCTTCTCCTGGGTCATAGCTGGGTGGGTTCCTACAGAGACACCAGCAGAGCTTCAGCCAGATGCCATCAGCAAAACCAGAGGGCATGGTGAGGGGAGGAGGCTTCATTTGAATACTCTAAGTAGGAGTGGGGCTGAGATGCAAATGTTTGTGCTCACATCTCCCCAACACCACAGCCAGGAGCTCCCCTGAGCACGTTGATGCTGCCTGAGAACAGCCTCAGTCAAGCACAGGATGTTACTGGGGTGGGTTTCATGCAGGTTTTTGCAGGTCTCTAAATAGCATCCTCCAAAAAGACACTTAAAAAAGAAAATTAAACAGAGAATCCCCAAATCCCAGCAGGGTGGGGTTGGAAGGGACCCATGGAGCTCACCCAGTCCAACCCCCCAGCCCCAAGCAGGGTACCCCCACAGCAGCTTGCCCAGGATCACAATGGCCACGGGGGTTTGGAATCTCTGCAGAAAAGGAGACTCCACAAGCTCTCTGGGCAGCCTGCTGCAGGGCTCTGAGCCCTCACAGCAGAGAAGTTAAAATCTGAAGTAAAATCTTTAAAATGCATTTCTAAAAATGTGAAAGATTCCCTGCCAGGCTGTGCCAAAGGAGCAGGCAGAAAGCAAACAGCCTCAGCTTGCTCCCAGCAGGAACACCACCAGGGGCTATGGACTGCTGCAAGGTAAACAAAAATGTTCAGAGCACTGAGGAAGCCTGAGGAGCTTTTTTGAATTGTACCTGAAAGGATCATGAAATTGTTTCTAAGTGGGAAACTGATAAATTTAATCCTGAGGACTCTGTGGAACCTTCAGACCCACCATCATGGGGCTGTAACAAACCCTACAGCAACACACAGGGGGCAGTTCCTGCTCCACAGCACCCTGCCAGCAGAGCTCAGGGTCATGGCCTCATAGAGCTAAAGGATGGCTTGGGTTGGAAGGGACCTCAAAGATCATCCAGCTCCAACCCCTCCACCAGCCCAGGCTGCTCAGGGCTTCATCCAGCCTGGCCTTGGACACCTCCAGGGAGAGCACATCCACAGCCTCTCTGGGCAATCTGTTCCAGTGTCTCCTCACTGGAAGAAGAATTTCTCACTGTCAAGAATTTCTTCCTCATCTTCAGTCTCAATCTGCCCTTCTCAAGCTTCAATCCATTCCTCTCCTCAGATGCTTCACCTCTGCTCCATGACAGACCATCCAGCACCCCACCACGGCCCTCTCTGCAGGAGCATCAGCCCTGGGCAGCTCAGCACAGGAGGTGACAGGGCTCAGGGTCAGGCTGTGCTCCTGCCTTGCTCTGGCTGCACACAGGCACAGGCACCTCGCTGTGGGACAGCAGGAGCCTGGGCTGTGAAACCAGCTGTGTGACAAGACAATCTGGGGACAAGTGTGATGGGAATGCTCTCTCCTCTCCCTGTCCCCTCTTATCATCAGAAAATGTCATATAAAGTAACTCTTGTTCCTGTCCCTTCTCCTCACGTTCAGCCCCAGCCCAGGCAGTGCAGTCAAGGGTGAAGGTTATTTGTGTCATCCTTGCCAAGAAAGTGTCCTTTCAACACTTAATGTTCACAGTCACACTGCTGATAAAGAAGCAGACAAAAAGGATCCTGTCCTTCTCAAGTATTATTTATCTCCCCTCTGCTCTTTGTTTCCCTTATGGCAGAGATACTGACTGCAGGAGGATTCACAGGCTGAGTCCTTCCACCCAAGGGTGTTGTTTCACAGCCTGAACCCTTCCCCCCCAAGACTGACATCTCATTTTCTTTCACTTGAAACCAGCATGAGATGGGGATACCAAGGGTCAAATTTAAAACTCATCCTTCTGAGGGCATTCTTTTTCCTAAGAAATGGCTTCCGAGTACCTGAAGGGGCTCCAGGGGAGCTGGGGAGAGACTTTTGACAAGGGCTGGGAGTGATAGGATGAGAGGCAATGGCTTTGAGCTGGAAGAGGGAAGATTGAGCCTGGAGATGAGGAAGAAAATCTTTAGCTGGAGGGTGGGGAGACCCTGGAACAGGTTGCCCAGAGAGGCTGTGGATGCCTCCTCCCTGGACATGCTCAAGGTCAGGCTGGATAAGGCCACCTGGGCTGGTGGGAGGTGTCCCAGTGCACGGCAGGGAGGTTGGAACTCGATGCTCTTCGAGGTCCCTTCCAACCCAACCCATTCCAGGTTTCTATGCTGCTTTGCTCTGTCAGGCACAAGAAGTTTCTGTCAAGATGAGATCCTCTTTTCCCTCACCTCCGGAACGATTCCCGGCGTGAGGAAGAGGCTGGGGAGTGCAGGGGCAGCGGGGCTGCCGCTCCGGCAGAGGTGGCTCCGTGCCCTGCTGCCCTGCTCGGGGGCCGAGCTCTCTCCTAATCACAGTGGTAAGACAGTTAATAAGGCTGCTGCTGACTGATCAGGGGGGATTTCTGCACGGCTAATTTCCGTAACTATCACTCTTTGAAAGACAGCTCCAGGGGGTTTGGGTCCGGGGTGCCTCTGTCTCCGCAAACACAGAGCTGCATTATCTGCCGCAGCTCGGCCCGGGGGATCCCGTTTCACTCGGCTCACGTGGGCTGCACTTTAAAATGATACAATATTTTGAAACATGCAACTCCTTGCCTGATACTGTCTGTGCCTAAAAGCCTGCCTGCAGCTCCAACAAAGGCTCCTATCTTCCTCTTCTGGAAGGAACACAAAGCCCTGGCATGCGCTGGAGGCTTTTTCATCCCTGGCTTTGAGACTGGGTGAGGAGATCTCCTTCCATCAGGAGAGCAGCCCTTCTTCCTCCCAGCCCTGAGCAGCCCTTCTTCCTCCCAGCCCTGAGCAGCCCCTCTTCCTCCCAGCCCTGAGCAGCCCTTCTTCCTCCCAGCCCTGAGCATGCACTCCTGCAGTCCCGGGTGCAGCTCTCTGGGTCCCCCCATGGCACGGCTGCTGTGGCAGGGTCATGGTCACCACGCTGCTGAAGTCTCCAGACTACTCCCACCTGCCCCTTGCAAAGGGAAAGGATGGCCCCTGTATTCTGAAACGGGCACCAAGAGCTCATGAGGGGGTTTGAGGTGTCCTCAGAATCATCCTCCACTATATGGAGGACATGGGACTGCTGGAGGGGGTCCAGAGGAGGCCAGGAAGATGATCAGAGGGTTGAAGAACCTCCCCTGTCAGGACAGGCTGGGAGAAGAGAAGGCTCCAGGGAGACCTCAGAGCATCTTTCCAGTACCTGAAGGGGCTCCAGGAGAGCTGGGGAGGAACTTCTGGCAAGGGCTGGGAGTGACAAGAGTAGGGACAATGGCTTTGAGCTGGGAGAGGGGAGATTGAGACTGGAGATGAGGAAGAAATTCTTTGACGTGAGGGTGGGCAGACACTGGCACAGGTTGCCTCCTCCCTGCAGGTGTTTTCTTTTTGCAGAAGACCTTTCCTACACCACTGACCTCTTTGAATCAGAAGTTTCTGTAGTGGTCATCAACCTAAGAATCATTCTTAGGCATTTAACTTGGGATTCTGGAGACTAACCAAAGAAAAACCACACCAAGCAACTACAAATTTCTGAATTATTCAAACCTACAGCTGCTGGGTTTCACCAATCCTCCTGAATCCTACTAGGAACTCAAAAGCGAAGCCCCTAAGGCAAACTCCAGGAGTATTTCTGGCTATAGGTTACCCTACCTGCAATCCACTCCTGTATGGCACTACACAAAGTCTACTTTCATGCATTACTTCACTGCCATTTTCATGCCCAGCCTCCAGAGTCCTCTACATTGGAACATGGCAATGAAAGCACCTGAGAGCTGGAGACAATGTCCAAGTTCCTGTCAGAATGGAATGTAATTAGTGCAAATTAAGCAGCATCCTGGGAAGGAGGAGGTCAGAGAGAACTGGCAGGGTTGAACTGGGTCATTACCAAGCATTTTTATAGAGAAGGAAGCAGGAGGGACACTGAATTACCTACTGCCACTGCAGGAGCAAGGCAAGCAAGAGGGACACTGAGTTACCTGCTGCCACTATAGGCTGAGCTTTGGCTCTGTGTCCCAGACCTGCTCTTCCACATGGAATGGGTCTGGGATCCATCAGTTTTATCACCAGCAGCCAAAGAGCTTAAAGTTGTAAAAAAATCACTGCAGTTGCTCTTTTCTCCTCTTTTTAGGCCTTGCTTCTTAAAATTGGAGACAACAAAGTGGACTCCTCAAAGCCCTGTGGATACATTCCCATGCTGTTTGGTGGTGTTAGATGGCTCAGGAGAAGATTTAGAGCCTCCTGTTGATCCACAGAGGGAGGGCACATTGAGCCTGGAGATGAGGAAAAAATTTTTTAGAGTGAGGGTGGGGAGACCCTGGAACAGGTTGCCCAGGGAGGCTGTGGATGCCTCCTCCCTGGAGGTGTTCAAGGCCAGGCTGGATGGGGTCTTGAGCAGCTAAGTCTAGTGGGAGGTGTCCCTGCCCATGGCAGCGGGGTTGGAACTGGATGACCTTTAAGGTCCCTTCCAACCCAACCCATTCCATGAAGGAACAATTTCTTTCCCAAAAGGGTTGTCCAAGCCTGGCTCAGGCTGCCCAGGGCAGTGATGGAGTCTCCATCCCTGGAAGGGTTTCAAAGCTGGGTAGATGTGGGACATGGTTTGGCAGCAGACTTGATGTTGTTGGTTAATGGTTGGCCTGGATGACCTCAGAGGTCTTTTCCAGCCTAAAGAATTCCATGATTCTCCCAAGCCAGTGTGAGCTGTCTGGCACTGCTGCCTTGGCACAGCTGGCCTGGATGGCCTGGGAGCTGGATGTGAGATGGCTTTGATGTGCAAAGCTGGCAGGAACCTTCCTGGTGGATAATCTCCCTGGCTGTTGGCTGTGCAGGGAGCACGAACACCAGGCTCTGCTGATGGAGCAAAGAGAGCTCCTGTGAATGATTCCCTTCTGTCACCCTGGGATTTCACATCCCAGAGAGAGCTGCAGGGTGTGGGGGAGGAAGGTGAGGAAGACAACTCCGGGTAGGTCACGCACTGGGTGAGGTGAGCTCTGCTTGCCTTCCTCCCCTCCAGCTGCACACAAGCCAAGGCCTCAATGCTATAGAATTTTCCTGGTGTCTGACACAAGACTGAAAAAAAAAAACAAACCCAACCAACCCAACCCCTCCAGCGTGACACCAGCAAAAAATAAATATCAAAAGAACATTTGAAGAGCTCAATAAATTGATCATATTCTGCTGAACCCTCACCCTTGTAACGATAGCACCATTTAAATGCTAATGCCATTTAAAGAGGGGGGAAAAAAAAAGTCAATTACAGGAGTTTTAAAAGTAATGGAGTCAGCAGTCTGGATGTAAATCTGTTCTATTAATCTGCTCCCTACACTGTATCCATGGGCACTGATGCATTCACCCCCTTTTCCCTGGAGGTAATGTTCCCTTGCAGTGGTACCAGTAATTGAATCAAGTTGATACAGACACCAAAAAATATTGTTAAGGCTTGTAGGTAATGAAAAGCAGATGTTGATAAAGGCAGTTGGTGTAGTTTGGGAGAGGAGAGCACTGACATTTGGGCAGTTCAACGTTGGAATTAACCCTTTGATGATGAAGTGACCTGAAATCCTCTTGACTAACTCTGCTGATTTCACTGAGGAAAAACTGCTTGGAACCATAGAACCACAGCCTGGCTCAAGTTGGAAGGGACCTCAGAGATCATCTACTCCAACCTCCCTGCCATGGGCAGGGATATCTTCCACCAGCCCAGGTTACTCAAGGCCTTGTCCAGCCTGGCTTTGAACACCTCCAAGGAGGAGGCATCCACAGCCTCCCTGGGCAACCTGTTCCAGTGTCTCACCACCCTCACTGGGGATGGTGCTCAGACTCCTGCACAGAAGACTGTTCAAAGGAAGGATCTGGAGAGGAGCAGCTGAAGGAACTGAAAGAAGGTTGGAGTGAGGTGGGGGTTGGTCTCTTCTCAGGTGATAGGACTAGAGGAAATGGCCTGAAATTGTGCTAGGGGAGGGTTAGGTTGGAGATGAGGAAAAATTTCTGTCCTGTAAGAATGGTCAGGGATTGGAACAGGCTGCCCAGGGAGGTGGTGGAGTCATCATCCCTGGAGGTGTTCAAGAAACCTGTGGCCATAGCTCTTGGGGACATGGTTTGATGGCCCTGGTGGTGTTGGGCTGAAGGACGAACTTGCTGAAGGGCTGGGGGATGATCTTGGAGGTTTTTTCTAACACAAACTCTTCTATGATTCGAATGGATCCACAGAAGTGGAGCTTTCCCTGCTAAGAGCTGAAGTGTCTCTCGTGTTAAGCCAGATCAGGTGTGGTGGATGAAAACAGGAGATCATGGATGCTGGGAGAGATGCTGGGAAGCACTCTCAGCCCCTTGCTTAGGCTGCTGTCCAAAGAAGAGTCCTCACTTGTGACGCAACAACAAAGTCTCCTGAGTGCTCCCAGGCAGTGAGAGCAGCACAAGCCTAAACAAACACAGTTTTGCAAGCAGTCAGTGAGTGAATTGCCTTCACCCTGCCTCTGAAACACAGAGAGCCCTTCCCAGCAGAGAAAGTTGTCACTGAACACACTCCACTTGTTACATAAACAGGGGGCTGGGGTGGCTGTTGGGAAGGGGCTGACTAACGACTCATCAACATTTTCCCACCTCTGCCCTTTGTGAATTAATTTTCAAGTGGAGGCCTAATAAAACTTGAGCAAACGTCACAGGCAGATGCCAGAGAAATATTTCCAGTGCCATTAGAAAGCTGAACAGTTTGGAAGGAGCTGCTCACAGTTATTTTGTTAGCTTAGGGCCATATTCTGCTCTGGTTCAGGGGTTAAAGGGATCCACACGGCATTAAAACAAGGTTCAGGCAGCTCCAAGTTAACCACAAATTCAGAACATGTCTAACAACATTTCAACATTCTCAAAACCTTGGAACTCTTCCCAAAATCCTGCAGGCTCTAATATCTCAAGAAATCAATCTAGAAGTTGAGAGTTTTGTTACTACCAAAGCCATTTGATAGCTCTTATGCCAGTCTTTCCCTCCTCATCCTCATCCCCATCCAGATGGATGGAGCAGGGGATGACTCCCAGGCCAACAGCACAACCTGGGACTCTCCTGAGCCTCCCTTCATGGGAGACATCCCCAAAAGCACACCAAGGAACATGGAATCATACAACAAAGCCAAAAATTCCAGGTCAGCCAGGCTGCCAAATTCTTCACTTTGGTATGCAAGAAGTGGTTTGTTGATGGCTTGTTTTTGTTTTTGTTTTTTTGCCAGCATTTGGAATAATTTAACAAACCGACTTGGAGGGCAACATTTAGAGAAATCTTCTACTTCAATCTTTCTGCTGTTTGGGCAAAATTGAAAAACACCACTCTGGCATTTTAGTGCTAAAAGCATCCCAGGGCTTTGGGAGGCAGGGGTGTGTGTGGGTGTGTGTGGTGTGTGTGTGTTTGTTTGTGTGTTTGTTGCTGAAATGTGGATCAATGAACTTCTGGCTGGGTCCCCATTCCTGACAAATCTCCCCCTCCCCAGCTCCACTCCTGATGCCCTGGAAGTCTTGTATCCAGGAACAGCTTAGTTTATTGGAATAATAATATCCAGAAAAGTGCTGTCATTTTTGATGTAGCGTTCACAGATCCAATATTAGGAACAGAACCACAACCCTTAAGGACTTGATAGAGACATAAACTACTACATGGCTCCTTTGAAACCAAACCCTCCCAGAAGCTGACACTTTGAAACAAAAAGAGGGGATTTGGTGAAGCAAATTCTTCTCCCACATATAGACCAACGTGAAAGGGAAAAACTCTTCCCTTCCCCCCCCCAAAAAAAAAAAGGAATACCTGCAGAATCAGGACCAGAATTTAGTCACATCCCCCACATCCCCCTTTAATAACAGAATTTCTGACCCGACTTGCAAAAGCAAGTGAAAAGCAGGAGACTTCCCCTTTTCCAAAGGACAACTCTGACCATAACCCTGGGAACTTTAACATTTGTGCTTGCCAGGAGGCATCTGCTACCTTTCACTTTGGTTTTGCTTGAAGCCAGAGGCTGGCAGTTAGAAAAAACAAGTCACCTCAAAGTTCACATCTGGAGCAAAGCCTGTTTTGCTTGACAGGAGCCTGGCTTTGAAGCAACTGCTTCTCCTTCCATGCTGTCTGCTTGAGGGACGCTTGTTGGGCTGCTCCCAGCAAGCCCCATGCCTTCAGCCAGTGCCAAGGACCTGCCTCAGTTTCCCTAGGAGTGGGCACCACCAGCAAAACTAAAGTGGGAGAAGTCCCAGCACTTTGCATGCCCATGGGCACCTCTGTGCCAAATTCACTCAAGCTGGGACGGGACCCAGAGGGTGAACTTCTCACCTGGCGTGAACCTCAGAGCCAGCAAGCCTGGCTGAGGCACGACAGAAGGGTGACACCGTGCTCCAGAGGCACCCAGCACGATGGGGTGGTCCCGGTCACCAGGTCAGCGGTTTATAGGGAGGGCGAGGTCCGGGGAGCCCCAGCCCGCTGTCTGCCCAGGCTCTGCCTCCGTCCCGGAGCAGAGCACGAGTAACCCCGCTGGGCTTCGGGGGTCGAGCGATAAGGGCGGGGAGCGGCGGGGGCACTGACCGCGGGCGTCCGCAGCTCGAACCCCGCCGCCTGCCCGCAGCCCCTCAGCTCCGCTCGGGCAGGGCACGGCAGCTCCCCCTTCCCGCCGACAGGGGGCGCCCCCACACAGGCCGTGCAGCGGCACACGGCGGGACGCGGCGGGGCCGGGGGGAAGCGGGGCCGGGGAGGGAGCTCGGCGGCGGGGCTGGGGATAGTGTTGTCCTTAGCTTAGCTGCATCGGTGCCGTTAGTGCGGTAAATGCGCTCCGTGCCTCTGTTCCCATTGCCACCCCACGCTCCGCACCGCAATCCCGTTCTGTGCTAGCAGCGTGCAACTGAATGAGGCTCCCCTTGCTGTAAGAGGAGTTTGGCTCTCTTCAAAGAAGAGCTGAGCCGAACCGAGATCCACACTGCTGCATCTTGAGGCACTCCCCCTGTGCCAAGCCCAGACTGTGGTAAGAAAACTGTGGACAAGGCACTTGGGGACATGGTTTGGTGGCCATGGGGGTGTTAGGTTGATGATCTGGATGATCTTTGAGGGCTTTTCCAACCCAACCAGTTCTGTGATTCTATGGTACCACGATCCCAGCTGACCTCACATCCAGCCAAAGGAGTTTTCCCTCCCCAGGATCTGTACAGGTGGGAATGTCCCAGCACTGGGTCATCCCAACCCTCTTTGTGTCCATCCAGGTCTCCTCCACCCTGCTCTGGCACTTATTACCCACAACTGGTTTTAAATGGGTTGCCAAAAAAAAAAAAATACATCTTTTATAAGGCATCAATACAGACCAAACCAAACCATTTTAAAGCAGTGCTAAGAGACAATGAAATCAAAACTGTTTCTGGAGGAGAGATGAAGAGAAATAGCCTAGAGGGTTTACACTGTGAGTCTCCTCCAGCTCACTTACCCTGGGTGTACAAAAACACTTCCCTGGATGCACACCAACAACAAGCCAAAGTGGTGAACCAGCTGGGAAAGAGCGAGGGTAAGTGCCTGGAACTGGGAAACTACAAACAAACTCGGGGAAAGACAAACAGGGAAAATACAAACAGGGAAAATACAAACAAATAGGGAAAACACAAACAGACTGGGAGTAAAGATCCTTTGTTTGTTTACTGTTTTTCTTCCCCTTTCCTTTTAAATTGGTTTACAGAGTAAGAAGCCAAACCAAAGCAGTCTGCCCCCTCCTGCAACCTGTCACTCCTCCTCCCTCAGCTCTGCACTAGCAGAGAATAGAGTTTTTTTGGACCATTTCAAGTGTTTTGCCTGGCACAGCAATGTTCATCTTTCCTCAGCAGAAACCACTTTTAAACTGGGGTTTAAGAAATTATGGAATTGGACCTGGGAAAAGAGGCAACTGCTTAAATCCTTCTGAGTGGGAGCAAAACACAACTCAGAAAAGGAGTCACCCTGAATGTCTGTCACAACCCAGACCAACCTCTTAACATTCAAAAAGAGTTTACTGCCTTCTGTTTTGATTTTTTTGCACCTTGTGTTCTCCTGTTCTGGCATGGAACCCCAAAGCTACTCCTAAAATACCCATGTAGATCCAAGCAGAGGAGAGGTGTGAAGCAGGATGGACATCTCTGTGCCAGCAAAGCTCCCTGCAGACACAGGCCTCCCAGCTCTCACCTGCCTGGTGTGTTGGACTGCCCTGGGGTTGGCTTTCTTCCACCACTACAATGCTTTGCTGCTAAAGCTGCAGCCTCACTGCAACACTATGCTGTGAATTAGGATTTCTGGTGTTTTCCAGAGCATCCACAGCCAGGGAAACGTGGTGAGAAAGCTCAGATTTGTGGTGTTTCTGTCAGCATCACGCTGGGTACAATAACCTGTGTGAAATCAGAGTCATGGAATGGCTCAGCTTGGAAGAAACCTCAGAGATTATCCAGTCCCAACCCCCTGCCATGGGCAAGGACACCTCTCAACTACCCAGGTTGCCTCATCCAAC
Source organism: Indicator indicator (assembly GCF_027791375.1). Lineage (NCBI taxonomy): Eukaryota > Metazoa > Chordata > Aves > Piciformes > Indicatoridae > Indicator > Indicator indicator. Next base: position 1,104,208 of record NC_072041.1, read on the forward strand.
CTGGCCTTGAACACCCCCAGGGCAGAGGCAGTCACAACCACTCTGGGCAGCCTGTTCCAGAGTCATACTGAAGAAATGTTCCTCCCCAGACCCATGTCCAGGCCTTCCAGACACACTGGATTAGCTAAGGGCACCAAAATCCCAATCCCACTGAAATCCACATGAAAACTCCTCCATGCATGGCTTGGGCCAAAATTCTGCACCGGAATTTTTAGATTCAAATCCAACTCCCTCTTGAGCCCTTTGTGTCCCTAATGCAGGTGCAGGAGGAGGGCAGGGGTGATGATTTTAAATGAAATTCTTTGTTAATTCTCTTGTACTGGACCAATTTCTACACATTTCTGTGCAGATCTGAGGATTTTTTAACTCCTCTCATCTCCTCCAGTTGAAACTTGGACAAATTTGCTCCTAGGAGCACATTTTACAGTTAGAAAATTTTCGAAAACAAATGGTTCAGACATTTTTATAGGCTTGAAGAAGAAAGCCAAGTTGGTTAGTGGTTTCAGATGCTTTTTATTTGCAAATCAAAAAGGGCTTCATTTATAAATTGAAATTGAACTGGCTGCTAATCCTGAAGGCAGACTAAAGCTTTTGGCTCTGGCTTGGAGAAGTAGTTGGGGAGATGGGGCGGGGGTGGGGGGGGAAATAATTGCATTTTAAAGACAAATTATTTCATTTGGAGAAACGAGTGCTGTGGTTGGACAGTGCATTTATTTTCTCACAAAACTCATATAAAGCCTTTCAGATTGCAGCTCCATGGCTTTAGCTGCCTTGCTGTGCAGGGACACCAGCACTTAGCAGTGGGGGTGTCTACAAACAGGCACTAAGGCAGGTGGGAGCTCTGCAGCATGCTCCATCCTCTCTGCCATCACCTTGCTCCCAGCTCCTAGCTCAGGATCCGCAGGGGATCATTATTACTTTTGTGTTGCAGCAGAACTCTTGGAGCACCACCAGGCTCTGTGCACAAGGTGCTGAGGACTCTGCCAGTCCTCCACCTGCTAAGACAAAGTCTGTTTTGTCCATTTGGGGATGGGAACTGAAGGACTGAAGCCATGAATCCAGCTGCTCAAGCAGCCACAGCTCATCTGTGCTCAGGTAGGAAATGGAGCCAAACCCCTTAGCCTGCAGCCTGTCTGTCTCTCATGCTTTAACCACCCAAAGTAAAGCAGCTCTCCCATTTCTGGAGCACCCACAGTCACCCATGGTTATTCCTGCCATCAAGCAACACACTGAAGTCTGGATGTTTCTAACTGTGAGTCTGCACTGGAATAATCATAGAAGAGTTTGAGTTGGAAAAGCCCTCTGAGATCATCCAGTCCAATGCCACCATGAGATCATCAATGCCACCATGGCCATCAAACCCTGTCCCCAAGTGCCATGGCCACACCTTGCTTGAACACCTCCAGGGATGGGGACTCCACCACCTCCCTGGGCAGCCTGTTCCAGTCCCTGACCACTCTTGCAGCACAGAAATTTTTCCTCATCTCCAACCTATCCCTCTCCTGGCACAGTTTCAGGCCATTTCCTCTCCTCCTGTCATCTGAGACCGGGGAGAGGAGCCCAACCCCTACCTCACTGCCACCTCCTTTCAGGGAGCTGTAGAGAGCAGTTGAGGTGAATCCTGGCACTTTGCACATGGTGCCTGTTTTGCTGCAGTCAGGATTACATTTCTAGACAAGATGTACCTTTTAGACAAGGGAAAAAAAAGGTGAATTGCTTTAAAAGTGAGTGCAGAAGGCAGGGATCAATGAAAGAGGACTGAGTTCTCTTTCTGCACAACAGCCTCTCCATTTCTTCCTGACTCAGTTCCCCTGCTCCTGATGTGCAGTGCAGGATCAGCCTGCTGCCTGCTACCTGCTGAGCTGGGTCCACTCATTTCTCATCCTGCAGAGAGTAAGAAAAGCAGCAGAGCCCAGGCCAGCCTGACCCAGCTGGGCACACCACTGGGAATGCTCAGACAATGAGCAGTGTAAGCACTCAACAGACCCAGGACATCTTGTTTCTGTCTTCAGCACTTCATGCTTGCCTCACCAAAAATAACTGCATTGCTAGGGAGAAGTTCCTTCAGCATTCCTCAGAACACTGTCCCAGCACCTAGGAAACCCAGTCAGGGACTGACACCTTGGGGGAAATGCCAAGTGGTCAAGTGACAAAGCACACAGGTCCCAGTTCAAGGAATGAGGAAGTCATGAGTGGAGCAAGCCAGCGAATTTGGATGCAACAAGGACACAGGGAAGAAAGCAAGGAGGGAAGAGGTGAAGCTGCCATTCCAGGTCACTGTGGGCTTGCTGGTGAGCTCCTCATAGAAGGTGACCTCCCTTGGTGACTCCTGGGGATCAAGGCAAGCTCACAGACCAGACAGAAATGCCAATGGGTGCAAAGACAAATGTGGTGCAAAACTTAACCCTAGCTCCAGCGGGATACTGGGCTGCATGGGAGCCTGCCCCTGTTATCTGTGGGGTTCCCAACACAACTCTGAATGTTCTCATCCAAAGACCAAGCCCAGGATTTGAATTCACAGATTGCAAGGGGTTGGAAGAGAACCTCAAAGGTCACCTTGTCCTGCAGTGAACAGGGACAGTGACTGTCTCTGGTTGATGGCTTCTAGTATCCAAGCTCCTCCTCCTCCTTTGCCTTCTGTTTAAATTTTGCTCTCTCTCAGAGGGAAAAGAAAATCTCTGGTGGTGGTGGAGTGTCTGCCCCTCAGCTTCCTCGCTGAGATCATGGCTCCTTATCGCACCAGGGCAGTACTGGGAGCTGTCTCCTGCAATTGTTTTTGCTCAAGTCAGATATTTTTTTTTTCTTTGGGGGGTGGTGGTGGTGTTTTGTAATTTATAGCAAAATAAGAACGATTTCTGCTAACAGAAACCATTCTGGTGTTCCACAGAGTCCTTCAGCTTGCCTTTGAAAAGCTGCTCCCTCACTGCATTGACCACACAGCCTTTTTTTTTTTTCCTTAGCACCTTCCATGTGCCACATGTCACTCCTTAACTTCCTATAAATGACACAAACAAACTCTCATTTTGATCACCTGCAGTTGTTTTGGGGACTTCATACATGACAGGCTTCTCTCAGCCTCTCACCTCCTCCCCTGGGCTGTCTGTGGCTGCTCTGTCCCATCTCTGGGAGCAGGACCCAGGGGTTTCTGTGCAGTGCAGATGGTGCCTGTACACAGAGCAGCTTTGTTTGGAACAGGCCTTCAGGATCATCCAGGCCACCTTCCACCCAGGACTGCAAGGTCACCACTACACCGTGTCCCTAAGCACCAGCTCCACACACTGTTCAAACACCTCCAGGGATGATGACTTTGCCACTGCCCTGGAAAGACCATTCCAGTCTTTGAGAACCTTTTCAGTGGAGAAATATTTCCTAATATCCATCCTACACCCCCAAGAGCACACAGGCAAAGTTGCTGTGTTCCAGGTGCTCCCTGCAGTCAGATATCACACAGGGTTTGCTGCCAGCCTCCTCACAGGGCTCGGTGTCTGCAAGTGACAGCTACGACAGGAGGCTACCAGGCAGCTCTGAGCATCCTCCCTGCCAGCTGGAAGCACTAGGGAGGCTAACTTGGGTATACAATGCCAAAAAAAAAAAAAAAAAAAAAAAAGAGAAAGGTTCTGAAATTTCATTTCTCTGCTTGCAAAAGAGGCTTCTTCCTCCTGCAGCCCCTCGCAGGGAGAGAGAGCCCCTCGCAGCCAGGCTGCTGAAGCATCAGGTGCCCTGTCACTGCTCTGGGGTCGTTTTCTCCTCCTCTGTGCTGGGAAAAATCCCCCTTAGGGCCTCACTTCTTTGGGACAATTCAGCCCAGGAACAGCATCCTGGGAGCAGGCATCCTGCAGAAGAGGACGAGCTGAAAGCACAGAGCTGTGCAATGTTCCTGCCCTCGCCTCCAGCCGCAGCTACCTTCCAGCTAACCGCAGCTGCGGGCTGAACACTGTCACTCCTTATTCTCCAGCGTGGCCATGACCTCCTGTCAGCTGAATGTCTTGTTCTTCTCCAACCCTTTCATCTGACCACATTCACCCAAAAAAACAACTGCTTCTTGGGGGCCCTGACCTCAGACTGCGTCAGGATCACTGAGTGAGGTTTGGTTTGCTTCCATAAACGCAGGGGAGATCGGCAGCTGTCTGCACAGGGCAAGGAGGAGAGCTTTGTGCATCTACAGAAGATCACCACGGGCCCAGATCAACCAGCCCTGGCCCATGGATCTCTGCAGAATGTTTCCCTGTTGCCCTTGATCCCTTAAAAAAGGAGCCAAGCACGAAACTCGTGGGGTGGGGTAGTTGCTTTTACAGCACTTCAGAGTCTAGCCCACTCTGAGTTGTATTGCCAGGGGGGAATGGGCATTTTGTTAAGGTTTTGCTTCTAAATGAATGAAATTAGAATGAAATTTAGAAGAGAAAGATGAAATTCAGAATACTGCTCTGCTGAGAAGGGACAGAAACAGGAACTTCTCTCCAGCACCTCCTGCCTCGGGAACTGAGGCAGTGAAATGGAGACCCTGAGTCCTGCTGTAGGTTTGCTGTACAAGACCAAACCTACAGAGTGAGCAGAAGCAGACCAGGGTTTAAAACCAACCCTACAGAGTGAGCAGAATCAAACCAGGGTTTAAAACCAAACCCTAAAGACTGAGCAGAAGCAAACCAGGACTTCAAAGCAGCCTATCTGAGAACTTTCCAGCTTGCAGCCATCTCCAAGGATGTCTTACAAATTGCAGTAAAACAAAGGACCAAGGAAGAACTCTTGGAAGAAAGAGAAGACAACAGAGACCTGTTTTGAACTTCTCAACCCCCTGAGTATTTTGTACCCTCAGAAGTGCATTACCACGGCCTGCATGGTCTATTGATGGCTTTGCTGTCGCTCTCTTTTCTCTCTGGATAGACAAGTGCCAAGAAAACCTAAACCCCCTCTCCTGAGCTCCTCCTTGTGCACTCCTAGCTAGGAAGGCTTCGTAATCTAACGAGTTTGGTTTGCAGCCTCATTGGTGTTACAGAGTGTTCAGCGCTTGGCAGGAGGTCTCAGGTTAAGAGCTGATAAACCCAGCTTTGAAAACCAGTTCCAACCACGCTGATACCATTTTCAGCCTGACTTTTGAGGCCATTTCAGCTGTAGCTGAACTGTCAGGACTGCCCTCTTGGAAGGCTCCATTTTCTGTCCCATTTAACCAAAGAGCCAAAGATATGCTCAAATATAAACCCATTCATCCCTGGGCCAGGATTGCTTCTGGGGCTCTTCACAATCATCCACAGGGGGATGGCACTCACAGCTGAGCATCCAAAGCCCCTCAACTAACCATGAATCTCCCAGGATTCTGGTAGTGCCTTTCAAAGCTTGCACTGTAGGCTCTTAATGGCACAGTTGAGTTTGCTTTAGAGATTTGTTTCAGTGCTGTTGGTGTTATTTAGATATTGAATGCAAACAGCTTTCTGGTTGCTAATAAACATCTATGACCATTGCAGAGGTGCTGATCTGAAAGCCTCATCCAGGTACTTTCTCTGAACTATGCAGATGTGATTGATTAAGGCCACAGTAGTTTATTTTACACTTCAGTGGTCACTAAATCTATCATTAAGATTAAAAAATTGCAGTTTGTGCAGTCTGGGAATAACTTGGCACTCAGGCTGGAAAGCAGAAGTCACTTCACCAAAACTCTAGGGGGGGGGAAATCACAAAACACACCCAGCAGGTTAAAAGCAGAGAAGTTTTGTTAACACCTTCCTCAGTTCTGCTCAGAAGATTCCTTCTTCTCCTGCATCTCACACCCAAAGATGTCCAGGGAAGCAAGACACATGGAAAGATTTTCCATAGATTCATAGAATGGGTTGGGTTGGAAGGGACCTTCAAGCTCATCCAGTTCCATGGGCAGGGATAGCTTGCACTAAGCCAGGCTGCTCAAGGATTCATCCAGCCTGGCCTTGAGCACCTCCAGGCAGGAGGCATCTACAGCCTCCCTGGGCAACCTGTTCCAGTGTCTCCCCACCCTCACTGTCAAGAATTTCTTCTTAATCTCCAACCTAAATCTTTTCTTGAGGAGGTTTTTCCCACTACAGGAAGCTGTGGATTTCCTCTTAGATTTCACTCTGAATTTCTCCCTAAAGGGCTTCTCAGCTCCTGGATCAAAATTTAATCAAGTCCTGATTACAACATAGATGATACAGACCTTGAGCAGCTGAGTCTGGTTGAGAGGTGTCCCTGCCCATGGTGGGGAGGTTGGAGGAGATGAGCTCTGAGATCCCTTCCAACCTGAGCCATTCTATGATTATTGCCTCCCTGGATTTTAAGCAAACAACATATAAGTGAAGAATATCTGCATAGCAGTTCCAAGGTGGTCTGTGCCTTTTTTCCCCTTCCTTTTCCACCCTCCACACCCAAGTCTGTGAAATCCAGAGGCACACAAAACTGAGATGGAGCAGCTGAGCTCTGAGGTCCCTTCCAACCAGAGCCATCCTTGGATCCTAGTCAGCATTCTGGACAGCACAGAGAGCACCACCAGCCTGTGCTGCAGCAAAGCCATCCCATCACCTCCTGGGAATCAGTTCTTTCCTTCTGCTGATGGCTTTGCAGATGGGATCAGGACCCAGCTGGCAGCAGGGCCATTCAGCTGAGGAAAGAGGAGGATCTGACATGCACCTGAAGGAGCAGCTCAGAGGGAAGGGAGCTGCTGGACTCTGAGCATGACATTTGCACTAACAATTTGGATTCCACCACAGTGCCATTTGTTACTGTCTGCTGCCTTAGCTGCACCGCAGTGCCCACTGGCTCCCACCCTGGCCCCCAGCCTGCCTGCCTGCCTAGCAGTGCTCAGACAGTGACCACCAGGGAGAAGGTTGATAAATGGCCAGTTTATAAGGCTGTCATGCCAGTTTTGTCCTGTGGGAAATGTGTGTCTCTCTCAAAACAGCTTATTACCAACCTGTGGCTGAGGCGATGATCAATCAAACTGATCAGAGATGGCAAACATGGGAACTGATATAAAGAAGATTTCTTACTACACAGTTTGAGGTTAATGTGACAAATGATAGAGTGAGAAAGAATAACTTAAGGGAGGAAAAAAAAAACAACAAAAACCAAACCCAACCAGCCCATTAAACACTGAACTTGGAGGGAGCTTTGGGAGGCAGAGTTAACAACAATTCCTCTTAACACGCACTCCTGTTCCCTGCTCATTAAGGCAAGGCTGACTGCATTCTCTTGCACAAGGAATGGGTTTTAAGCAGACGGGCTGCTTGTAAAGAGAGATTTAAAACACCTCTGCACACCTCCAGTGCTCAGGTGTAATGGATCCCAATCCAGGCTCACTGAATGGTAGGGGTGGGAAGGGACCTCAGGGGACCATCCAGTGCAGCCCCCCTGCCAGGGCAGGGTCACCTAAAGCAGACCACACAGGACCAGGTCCAGGTGTTCCCTCCAGTGATCTCCTGCACTTGCAGTGTGAGAGGTTTGGCTGAAGCACACCCAGGCAGGTGATCAGCCTGGGTCAGTGTTCCACTGCAGCCTCAGTGAGAAAGGTCAACGTGCAAGTGGCTTGTCCAAGGCAGCTGCTCTGCCACTGCTGACAGCACTGAGGAGCTGTCAGAGGAAAACCCTAGAGCAGGGGGAAAACCCTCACATCTTGTCAAACCTCAAAATATTCTGAGCTGTTCTCCTGTGGGTCAGAGCAGAGCTATCTGAGCACAGCACCCAGCCCAGCAATTCATCTCTTTGCCTTCAAAGCAATGAGGGAAGGGGGGAGAAAAGCTCTGTGCTGTGCACAACCCATGCACTGGCTCCTGTAAAATGTGCCCAGAGAGACAGACTGTGTGAAACCAGCTCCAGCCGTGGCTCAGGTTTGTCCCTTTGTCACTAGCAGGCTTGCTCTGAGGGGTCAGATGATTAAATGCCCTTTTAGCCTCACTGCTCACACAGTTCTGACACCCAGCCTGGCAGAACTGGGTGCAGAGCTTCCCCCCTCTTCTTTTTGGGTCTGGAAGCAGGGAGCATCCCTAGCTGCACACATCTCTGCAGTTCTGACTCTTGGGGAGTTGTTAGGGTGGCTGTTGAGCCTCTGGCAAACATTATTCACTTGGCTGAGTCTGGGAAAATGAAGCTTATTTGCTGGTAAAATTAATGAGAAAAGAGTCTTCAATGAGACAATAATTTATGGCTACAGCAGCAGCCAGTGTGGACACTGAAACTCATCTGTGTTCTACAACAGGAAAGGCAAATAGTAGGGAAAAAACCCATGGATTTATGTTCAGAAACACTGCCTATAATTTCCAAATCAGGTTCTTAGCTGGGGATTTGATGAAACCCTTCCAAATTTGATGAAGGTCAGAATAAATGAGCCTTTGTGCCCCTCACCATACCACTGCATTTAATGACAGTGAAATAAAATTCTGCTCCATGGCTCCAGGCCAGAGATGAGCTGATACCAACAACTCACAGCAGATATTAAATTTTGTGCTGCACTGAAACCCAACCAAGTACATTTAGCTTTAGCAGTCCATACTTCCCAGCAAAGCCAGGGCTGCAAAAGCCTTTCCTTTGCCTTCAGACTCAGGGCTCTGGGCTGGCCCCAAATCCTTTCCTTTGCCTTCAGTCTGGGGATTCTGAGCTGTACTCAAAGCCTTTCCTTTGCCTTCAGTCTGGGGGTTCTGAGCTGTCCCCAAAGCCTTTCCTTTGCCTTCAGTCTGGGGGTTCTGAGCTGTCCCCAAAGCCTTTCCTTTGCCTTCAGTCTGGGGATTCTGAGCTGTCCCCAAAGCCTTTCCTTTGCCTTCAGTCTGGGGGTTCTGAGCTGTCCCCAAAGCCTTTCCTTTGCCTTCAGTCTGGGGGTTCTGAGCTGTCCCCAAAGCCTTTCCTTTGCCTTCAGTCTGGGGGTTCTGAGCTGTCCCCAAAGCCTTTCCTCTGCCTTCAGACTCAGGGCTCTGAGCTGTCCCCAAATCCTTTCCTTTGCCTTCAGTCTGGGGGTTCTGAGCTGTCCCCAAACACCAACTCTTCACCTTTCAAAGGCAGAGAACTGCGACCAGCAGAGCCAGAAAGGCAGCAGACAATAAAAAGGAGGTATAATGGCTACCAAAGTCAGTTCTTCTCCCCCCCCTCCTATTTTTTTTCTTAACAGATAGGTTTTAGACTCTATAATAATCACGCAGCTAAGATACAAGGTCTCTCGTTGGCAATAACCTCCATGACATGACTTAGGAGGCAGGTGTTACTGTAATTAGCTATTGTTTGACTATCAAAAGTCAGAGCTGATTAAAGCCACTAAGTACAAGTGCACTATTTTATTTCAAAGAATATTATGAACTGCATGCTGGGACTCTTTCACTGCTGCCCTACCTTCCCGAGTCTGCTAAGAGCCCATGCCAGCAGTAATCAAAACTAAAATCTGCATAAACCTTCAGGGTTTTAATTCAAGCAGAGCCCTTTCATTAGAAATATGTTACTTTATGAAATCTGGTCGCCAGCAAGGGGAGAAAAATGTGACTTCTTAAGAAAAGTGAATGGCATCTCTTTAGTGATTAACCCAAGATTAATGGAGGCTCCCACTGCTAGGCCTAAGTCCATTTTATTGCTAATTCATTTAGGTACTATTTCAGATGTACTTGATGAAAGTCACCTGCTAAGAAGTCATGTTTTGGCAAGCAAGGATAGCCATTATGGTCAAATCCCAAATAGAATTTTCATTAAAGAAGCTTTGAAAAGTGTCTTGTATGAGTCTTTCAGAGACATACTATTTAATGTACTCAATTAGTTAAAAATTTGGGGGCCCAAGTTGCTAATCAAACATTCAGAAAGCTTTGGATTATTATTTTTTTCCTTTTTTTTTTTTTGGGGGGGGGTGTGTGTGTGTAATTTTTCTGTCTACTTGCATCTGTAATGTTCCAGGTAGGATGAACACTGTACTGAACAGGGGACATTTATATGCAGACAAAAGAAGCAATACTAAGACTTCCCAAGAAGTGGGTGGGATCTGGGATAAGTGCACGGCTGGAGACGAAACGTTGGCTTGGCAGAGCATCTCTTTGTTCCCCCTGATACTGCCAGGAGTGGGGACTTATGCAAATCACACCTTCTCAAACTGTACCTAATCACCCAGCTCTGCCTTTTGTGTACCTCTAGAACAGGAGCTCTGAGCCCTGACACGAAGCCTTTTTGGTGTAGGCTTTACTGCAGTTGGGGCTTTTTATAAGCTGGAGTTTCACAGTTTCACAGATGGCACTGGGTTGGAAGGGAGCCTCCAAGGGCATCTTGTCCAACCCCCCTGCAGTCACCAGGAACACCTCCAACTAAATCAGGCTGCCCAGGGACACATCCAGTCTGAGCTTGAATGTCTCCAGGGGGCTTCAACCACCTCCCTGGGCAGCCTGTTCCAGTCTCTCACCACTCTCATTGTGCAGAACTTCCTCCTGATGTCCAACCTCAATCTGCCCTGCTCCAGTTTCAAACCATTGCCTCTCATCCTATCCCCACAGCCTCCTCTGAACAGTCCCTCTCCAGCCTGCCTGGAGGTCCCCTGTAGATACTGAGATGCAGCTCTAAGGTCTCCCTGGAGCCTTCCCCTCTCCATGCTGAGCAGCCCCAGCTGCCAGCCTCTCCCTATAGCAGAGGTTCTCTGATCATCTTGGTGGCTTCCTCTGGCCCCTCTCCAGCAGGTCCATGTGCTGGGGGTCTCATAGCTGAGGAGATTCAGTGATCACAGAGCAGAGCCCACTGCTGTGTCACAGACACCACGTGCTGAGAGACCCTGCACAAAGCACCTCCACAACCACTGCTCAGAGCTCACTGCAGGCTGGCCAAGCCTTGCCCTGACCCATGGACAATCCTTTGTGCTGCCATCACCCCTGGCTATGGTTTTATGCTTCTCCTGAGATCCTGGCACTGTGCAACACGGGGTGCTCCAGCAGCCCTCAGCTCTTACACCCATCACGCATCTCAGCTGTTCCCATTTTGGCTGCATCTCACTGCTGATGTCAGAGACAGAGGCCTGGGAAGCCCCCCAGGACAAACCCCCAGCCCTGCTCTGTGAACCATCAGGCTGCCTGGTGACAGGAAGTGGCAGACGGGTCCCACAGAGTCTGCTTTGGGGATTTCAGCCTGTTTGGGCTGAGCTAGCTCCGTGCTGGGGTGATGACTGACTTTGTAATCAGCTGCTGGGACCCAACAGCTCACCCATGACTCAGGCTCTACAAATCACCCCTTGCTTTTTCACGCCAAGCCTGCAAGCCCCCGAGCTTTGGTGGCAGCCCCTGTGCAAGCAGGAAAGTGCTGCACTGCTCTCCTATGGCCTCCCAGAGCCACAGAAGGGAAGGGGATTGTTTACTGCCCAGCTGGCTTTCCAGGGGTCAGCTTCAAGTGCTGATGATGGAGGCATCCCAGCAATCACAGGGGGTGACAGCTATAGATCAGACTCTGCTCTGTTCATTACTCTCCTGGATTCTCAGGGGGATGCAAAGGAGACAAATTCCCTCCGCAGTGGGCTCAGCCAGACCACCACAGAGGGAGGGCCCCACTTTGGGGAAGTCCAGCAGAGATAAGAGGCAATCAGATCCACTGACCGTCCTGGTAGGGTGGGATCTTGCTCAGTCTGGGGCATCTGACAAAGGCAGCTTCTTGTTTCTTTCAGCAGGGCTGATTTAGCAGAACCCAGCAAGCAGGAGGCAGTCCCAGAAGGGACTGATTTGACCTGGGGCAGAGAAATTATCTCAAACCTCCCTTCAGTACAAGGCTCTCATTTCAAGGAAGATCTCCCAAGTGATCCCTCTCCTAGCAGACTGCTTCACAAGACTCTTACCAAGTTCATTAGCAACAGACTAACTTTCACCCTCCCCATCCTCCACACTTCAAGTACTTCATCACCTCCTTCCTCTCGGTGGCCAGCTGCAGGATATTTGGGTGTAGCCAAACCCTGTGAAATTCCCCCACTGTGGCTGCAAGTGGGGTCCCTCCTCCTCCTCCATGCCCCAGGGACAGCAGCAAGGAGCTCTGTGGCACCCTGGGCCCTAGGGGCTTGCCAAATGCTTCGCTGAAGGGAATGTCCCACGGAAAGAGCCTCCCAGATGTGATGGCAAAGTTAACCTAATCTGCTGCCCCTTGTGTGCTGGGGCACTCAAACATGCAGACCTTGCCTGGTTCAGCTGTGTGTGTTCACCTCCATGGTCCTGCCCTGATTCAAATCCTTACTATCCTCTAATACCCCTGCCTAGCAGTTCTTTTTAAATGCATGTGTTAATTATCTTGCCACTGCTGTAATTTCTCCCTGTAGTCCATTAATTAAGAGGTCACAATCTAAGAGCATGTTTACCCAATAAGCTTTCTTTTTTAATTATCCTAATTGCTTGGATGCTGACAAAGACTCTATCCCTCCCCCTTTCTCTGGGTGGATTAGAAAACGACATCTGAAAGCCCCACACAATGATGGGTCTGGAGAACACAACACACAGACACACAGACACACATCTCTCTGGTTTTATAGCTCCCCAATGTTCAAACATCAAAGGTCAACAAGACACCAGATATTGTGTTTGTGTAGTCCCATAAAACGAAGACACAAATTGCTCTTCATTAATTTATCTCTTAGTCCAGAAGGTTAGCTTGGCCAGGAAAAACATAAGCAGAACTTTGAAACTTTCAGGGGAAGGAACAAGAAGAGCTGGATGTAAGCAACTTGTTCTGGAGACCACCAAGAGGCTCTTGCTCAAGAGCATCTCTTCCTGTAGCTATGTGGGTGTCTGGGTAAAGGCAAGTGGGGGGGAAAGGAAAGGAAAGGAAAAAGGGAAAGGGAAGGGAAAAGGGAAAGGAAAAGGGAAGGGAAAAGGAAAAGGGAGAGAGGAAAGGGAGAGAGGAAAGGGAGAGAGGAAAGGGAGAGAGGAAAGGGAGGCAAGAGAGGGAGGCAAGAAAGGGAGGCAAGAGAGGGAGAGAGGAAAGGAAGGCAGGAAAGGAAGACAGAAAAAGGAGAGAGGAAAGGAAGGCAAGAAAGGGAGAGAGGAAAGGGAGGCAGGAAAGAAAGGAAAGGAAGACAGAAAAGGGAGAGAGGAAAGGAAGGCAAGAAAGGGAGAGAGGAAAGGAAGGCAGGAAAGGAAGAAAGGAAATGAAGACAGAAAAAGGAGAGAGGAAAGGAAGGCAAGAAAGGGAGAAAGGAAAGGGAGGCAGGAAAGAAAGGAAAGGAAGACAGAAAAGGGAGACAGGAAAGGAAGGCAAGAAAGGGAGAGAGGAAAGGAAGGCAAGAAAGGGAGACAGGAAAGGAAGGTAAGAAAGGGAGAGAGGAAATGAAGGCAAGAAAGGGAGAGAGGAAAGGAAGGCAGGAAAGGAAGAAAGGAAATGAAGACAGAAAAAGGAGAGAGGAAAGGAAGGCAAGAAAGGGAGAAAGGAAAGGAAGGCAGGAAAGGGAAAGAGGAAAGGAAGACAGGAAATGAAGACAGAAAAGGGAGAGAGGAAAGGAAGGCAGGAAAGGAAAACAAAAGAGAGATAGAAGAAAGATGGAAAAGGAAAATAGAAAAAGGAAGGCAGAAGACAGTAGGAAAAGACAGACAGGAAAGACAGGCAGAAAAGAAAGAGAAAAACCAGAAAGACAGAGAAGACCAAAAGACACAAAGGACAGAAAAGTCAGAAAGACAGATAAGACAGAAAGGTAAAAAAGGCAGAAAGACAAAAGAAAGAAAAGGCAGAAAAGACCAAGCCAGCCAGCCAGGCCCTACTTTCACTGCAGCAAAGACCAATCCTTATTCCCCAAACCCAAACTGCTGCCTTCCCACAGGGCACACATCCTGGCAAGCTGACCCAGAAGTCCTTTCTGTTTTACCAACTTAGCAAACCCCAACAGATCCAAACCTCAGCCACTTCCAAACACTTCACCCCTTCCCTTTGCCAAGAAGTTCAAAGGCAAAAGCAGCTGCTGGAATTCCAGGTAGGATTTTAACACAACAGTTAGGAGCAAAATTCCTGCTTCACCAGAACGTGAGCCACCATTTGATATGCCAAGGAGACTGAGGTGGGTTTGGGGTTTTTTTGTTGTTGTTTTACTAAAGCCAATGTCTCTTTCAGAGCAGTCACCTCAGGAACTATAGAGCAGAAGGATAATTACTCAGAAATTGCTTAGGTAAGCGTGATTGATGCATGGTAAATAGATGTTTCCAGCACTTATTGTTTCTTCCTGATGGATTAGGAAGAGTTGTTTAACAGTTCATTTGACCAGTCTCTCCTGGTGTTCCTCGAGTCTGGCTGTGCCAGTCAGCACCAGCAGTTCCTGGTAGTTTAAGTCTCTTTAATAAAGATTAAGATGTCAGAGGTCCTGCATTGCACAAAATCCCAATTTTATTAACTTCTCGTTATCAGCTCAAATATGAAGTGCATTTCTTTTCATCTGAACTGAGGCACTTTCTCAAGGAAACAAACAGATGTAGAATATACATTTGGGAGCCATGGAGTCATGGGATGGGGTGGAAGGGACCTTAAAGATCATCCACAGGCAGGGACACCCTCCCACTAGAGCAGGATGCTCAAAGGCTCTTCCAGCCTGGCCTTAAACACCTTCTGGGAGGGAAAAGTTCTTTACTATGAGGGTGGTGGAACACTGGAACAGGTTGTTCAAGGAGGTAGTTGAGGCCCCATCCCTGGAGATATTCAAGGTCAGGCTGGACAAGGCTCTGAGCAACCTCAAAGATCACCTTGGCCAACCCCACTGCAGTCAGCAGGGACCTCCAATGAGATCAGGCTGTTCCCCTCCTCCTACTCTGCAGGTCTAAGAAGACAACACCAACAGCACAGAGACTACAAGACACTCATTAAAGCAGCTCACAGAAGCATTCAAAGTCCACCCTCTGCCCAGAAGCACAGATAAAGTCCTCACATCATCTCTGTGACCTTAGGCAGCAGCTGATAAAGGAGAACTGCTGAAGGCAACAGCAGTGGGCAGCACCCCAGCACTTTGGGACATCTCTTTTCAGCCCCCTGTGTATCACAGTCAGAGGTTCTCACACCACCCAGCTGCAGGTCAGTGGCACAAGAAGTGGCTCCCTTCCCTCTGTGGTCCTCAGAGCTGGCCTTCCCAGGGGGGTTTGAGCACTTTGTGCACTGAGCACGTTCAGAAGAAAGCCTCTGACGTACTTCTTGTTGTCAGCCCAGTCTATGGCAGGAAGGAAAGACCTGGCACTGCCTGTACTTTCCCACAACAGGATGGCTCCTGCTGGAAGGAAAGAGTTAAGAGGTGACAAAGGCTCAGTGCAGACGGTGCTGGCTGGAGGGAGCAGAGCTGCAGACAGCTTTGCAGTGCAGCTGGGGGGGGGTTTAAGCTCTATTACTTCTGCTCCCTGACACTGCTAATGGCACTCTCCAACTAATTGCATTTCTATACCCACACCTCCATCCGGGCAGCAATAAGCCCTTTAATCAAACAGCTTCATCTACTTCTAATTAATTCCATTCCTGTGCCTCTTTAAGAGCACAGGAACATACAAAGATACAGATGATGGAGTATGTCCCATTGCCAGCTGACAGCTTCTGCTCTGCTCCAGCCCCCCTCTGTGTGTCACTGCCTTACACCTTCAGCAGTTCTGCTGCTCCAGGCTGAGCAGAGTCACAGACTGCACCGGTTTGGGAGGGACCCTCCAAGGGCATCCTATCCAAGACCCCTGCACTCAGCAGGGACTCCTCCAGCTGGAGCAGGCTGCCCAGGGACACAGCAAGTCTGAGCTTGAACGTTCTTCTCCAGGGGTGGGGCCTCAACCACCTCCCTGGGCAGCCTGTCCCAGTATTTCATTGTGCAGAAC
This sequence comes from Indicator indicator, assembly GCF_027791375.1. Taxonomy (NCBI): domain Eukaryota; kingdom Metazoa; phylum Chordata; class Aves; order Piciformes; family Indicatoridae; genus Indicator; species Indicator indicator. Next base: position 1,119,951 of record NC_072041.1, read on the forward strand.
TTCCTCCTGATGTCCAACCTCAGTCTGCCTTGCTCCAGTTTCAAACCATTGCTTCTCATCCTATCCCCACGGCCCCTTCTGAACAGTCCCTCCCCAGCCTTCCTCTAGGTCCCCTGCAGATACTCAAATGCAGCTCTAAGGTCTCCCTGGAGTGTTCTCTCCAGGCTGAACAGCTCCAACTCTCCCAGCCTGTCCCCATAACAGAGGTTCTCCAGCCCTCTAATCATCTTGGTGCCCTCCTCTGGACCCTCTCCAGCAGGTCCATGTCTCTTTTGTGTTGGGGACCCCAGACCTGGACACAGCACTCCAAAGACCACAAGGAACAAGCAGTGGCTGCATGGACTCAGACACAGCCACCTCAGTGCCTTGCTCATAGGTTTAGGTCTCTTTTTATGTCCATCAGAGCCCAAATCCATCTTGCTTCAATGCAACAAGAGAAAACTATGGCATCAGCTGAGCAAACAGAGGGGGCTGTTTGCCTACCCAGACCCAAAGCCTACACTTTGAGGGCCACCAGCTTTGAAGGAAATGCTGATTCCTCTCCTGCATTGATAAACCAGGTCGATGGAGCAGGAGGAGGGGGGGAGGGGGAAAAAGCTCCCCCTGGTATTTAGGGAAGAGAAATCCCTGAGCCATGAGCTGTCTCCTTCAAAGGTATGTATGTACAAAAGGCATGATAAGTGGGTGCTGAATGGTGAGGAGTGGCAATTATCAGTTCCACATATCATTATGGTCTCTCAACTTTTCAATAGCACAGAGTTCCTAATACCATGTTTACTAGAGCAGGTAAAAGGGGACTCTTAATACTGTGCAAATATGACTTAGCAAAGGACTTTGCTTTCTCACCTATTCTTGGGCTTTTCAAATCAACATTATTAATTGGCTGGCTTATCACTAAACGCTGTCTGGCAGTTAAAGGATGTTTCCACCCATGGCCAGGATACATAGAAACTGAGCAATGTCAGCTACAAGGACAAACAACTTCCATGTTGAACAGGGAGAAATGTTCTGACACCTTCAATCTTCCTTAGAGGAGCAGCAAAGCACTGCCAGAGTTCACCTGCTGCCCCTGGCTGCATCTCCTGGGCTGCCATCCTGGGCTTGCTCTCTTAACTCACCACTCAGCCTGAGCTTTTTAATCTGGATCAGCAAGTTTCCACAAGAGGAAACTCGACTCTGTAAGGAGCTTAGGAGGTAACTTTCAGCCCTTCAGATCAACGTTCTCTTCACCTGCCAGCTCTCCTGAGCACCAAATCCACTTGAAAATGGGGGGAAATATTTGGCTGATAAGGAAATCTGAAAGCAAAGAGCACAAAACTTAGCAGCACTACTGAAGGAAAAGCAGGATAAGTGTAAAAGGAGAAGAAAATCAGTGACTGCCTCCATCCCACACGCTCAGGGTGCAGCCCTGGGAGGCAATACAGGAGCTGCTCCAGCTCCTGATCACCCTACCAGCTGCTCCCCACACTGATGAACAAGAGAAACTTCTAATGCCATAAACCTTGTCAGGCTGGGAAGGATCTCAGAGAGCCTCCACAGCCAGAGCTGCACCTCTTCTGTTGCAGGGTTGTGTTGATCTAGTCCAGCCTGGCAGCTATGCCTCTAACCCTCTGCAGAGCTCTCAGTGCAGATATTTTATCTCCCCCCTTGTGAGCCTGCTCTAAACACCAAACAATATCAACCCTCTCCAGTATTTTTTTTTCTTAACAACTAACCCAAACCTTTCTTGCCAGGAGGCCGCCTTCTGCTCACCTTGCTCTGATGGAAGCTTGAGGTTAATGCAGAGCAGGAATTTTAGCTTCAGCTGTTGACTCTGCACAATCCCATCTGCTTATCTTAGCAGCATTTTCCAACAGGGAGCACGACCAGAATGTATTTATTTAAAGTATTTCTACTCCTTTTCCAGGAGGTTTCCCTCTGCCACCATATTGCTTTGCAGTTGTGAGCCCTGGGTTCAGCTGTTTAGCAGGGGGTTGGGGTTGATTTTCCCTCCTTTTTTTTTAATATAAAGGAAATGGTGATTCATTCAGGGAGATATTTAAAGGAAAAATCAACCAAATATTTGCTGTGCTCTGTCAGCATGAAAAGGGGGAGCAGGGGAAATGCAGGTGAGCTGTTTTAGCTGAGAGAAAGCAAACTGGGGGAAGAAGGGATGCTGACAAAGGGGGATGGTGGCTGTGTCAATAGAGAGAGAGGGGGATGGCTGTTCACAGGGGGGCAAGACAGTTCCCAAACACTCAGCTGCTGTAAGGCAGTGTGGGACACATTTAAACCTCACAGAAAAAGAGAGGACAACAAGCACAAGAACAAGCAGAGCTACAGGATGGTCTGGGGAAGGAGAGCAACACAATTTGGTTCCTACCCAAAGAGAGTCCAGCAGAGTTTCTGATTGACACTGGATATTAACTGAACCACAGAGCTGCAAAAATATCTCCTCAGAGGATGGTGGCACTGCTTGGGTTGGAAAAAACCTCCAAGCTCATCCAGGCCAACCATCAGCCCAGCACCACCATGGCCATCAAACCATGGCCCCCAGTGCCATGGCCACACATTTCTTGAACCCCTCTAGGGATGGGGACTCCACCACCTCCCTGGGCAGCCTCTGCCAATCCCTGACCACTCTTGCAGCAAAGGACTTGTTCCTCATTTCCAACTTAAACCTCCCCTGGCACAATTTCAGGCCATTTCCTCTCCTTCTGTCACCTGAGACCAGGCAGAAGAGCCCAACCCCCAGCTCACTGCAGCCTCCTTTCAGGGAGCTGTAGAGAGCAATGAGCTCCCCTTCAGCCTTCCCAGTGGCTCTGTGTGCCTGGGCACACAACCACTTCCTCTTCACAGCCTAAGAGCATGAAGGCTTTCCTCTGGCACAGTAAAATCCAATTTGCAGCCAGTCCAACAAAGCTGCCCAGGGCTGTGCCCATCTGCAGGCAGGACCAAATCTTCCAGTGTTGCAATCAGGGATTTGGGGGGTTGGATGTCCCTTTGTACAACAAATCACTGGCACAGGGGGTTGTTATTCAGAATAATTACCACTTCCTATCTAGTCCTCTTCTGAAACCTGCTCCTTGAGCCAACCCTATCAACCTTTGTGGTTCTGCTTTGTTATGGAACAAGCCATTTAGGAGATACTGAAAGAAAAAGGCCTTGCTCTTTAATTCTACTAAACTTCTGCAAGAAGGAAAACACTCAGGGAAGGCCTGGCCCAGTTCATAAACCATTTCTGGACTAGCAGTGTAAAAAGGAAAAAAAAATCCATTAACTTCTTTGCTCATTATTTATCTGCACAAGCTTCTCACACTTGGAGGCTTTGGCTGCTGTTACAAAGAGAACAGAGAAAATACAGCAAGGGAAGCTATTTCTTGGCTATTTCCAGCCCAGCTAATGTGAGGAATTAGAAGAAATTAATGTTACAAAAAAAAAAAACCAACAACCCAGAAAGAGTCATTTACAAGGTTTTCATCAGAGTTTTTCAGCCCAGAGAGGTTCTGATGAATTTCAGAAATGCATCCAAACTTGTGAGGGAGTCTCCAAACCAAACAGGACTGCAAACTCTGATGTTCAGCAGAGATTCCTTTGCCAACCTTCCTATCATGCAGCAAAAAAATTTAAAAAAAAGAGAGAGAGCCATTTAAAAACCACCCCAGGATCATCTGCTCTGGTGGGCATGGCCATTTTACCAGCCCCCCCATCTGTGTCACACTTTGAAGTCACAAGAAGAAGAAATATTCATAGAGCAAGTGGCCAAACTTTGGTCTAGGTTCAGGAATCAGAGAACCATGAAGCAGCATTAAATAAGGAACTGATTCTTCTGCCTTGGCTGCTCTGAGGAACTGTTGTTATCTGGATAATGAGGATTAAAATGTCTATTTCTTAAGAGCAGGACTTCTTCTCTTGGGCTTAAATCACTTCAAAAAGAGCAGAATTGATCATGCTGCACCCTGGGCACGAAGCTGTGGAGTGCTCCACCTGAAAGCAGCTCAGCTTCAGGATGAGGAGAGGGCATTGCTGGGTGCCACTGCTGCAGGCATCAGGTATGTGCCCAGGCAGCAGGGCCTTGGACACCTCAGGAGGAGCAGTGGGATGAGAGGGGATGGACTGAAGCTTGAGGAGGGCAGATTGAGACTGGAGATGAGGAAGAAATTCTTGGCAGTGAGGGTGAGGAGACACTGGAACACTGCCCAGGGAGGCTGTGGATGTGCCCTCCCTGGAGGTGTTCAGGGCCAGGCTGGATGAGGCCTTGAGCAACCTGGGCTGGTGGGAGGTGTCCCTGCCCATGACAGGGGACTTGAACTGGATGAGCTTGAAGGTCCCTTCCAACCCAACCCATTCTAGGACTCTTAAGGCCTCACAAACTCCTCCAGCAGGTTTTCCTAAGGGCAGTGCAGGCAAAGTGAGCTTTGCTGAGCAGGAGATGTGCTGCTGCCTGCAGCAGAGCCTTTGGAGCACAGCTGAGCATATGGTGAACAGAACTGGGATGGAAGATGGGATACCATTCAAAGGAGAAGTTTTTATTGGCAAAACCAGCCAGCAAATATAAACTGCCAGGAAGAAGTCTGGGATGGAACTCAGAAGACATGCTCTAGTCATCAGAAGACAAAAAGCCAGAAAGAAATTATCCTGCTTAAGGGGAGGGGGGGCACAGTCTACTGATGGATGATTGCTGATCCTCACTGCATAGTGACTGTGGGCAACTGGGCTCAGTAACATAACAGGATTGCCCCAGACCTCTCTTCCTAATGGGAATTAAGGTGAAAAAGGGAAAAAATTCACCTATCTGAGCTAACAGAGAATTCATGGTGGTAGAATCCTGACCACTCCAACTGCAGCCAGCTGGAAGCTGAGTGCCTCAGCAGCCTGACAGTGTTTTTTTGCCTGAACAGATTCAAACAGCAACCAGGGGCCTCAGCATCTCTGACCTCTTTCCACAAGGTTTTCAGGATTCACCCTCCTGAAGATCCCCATGACAGAGAAAATGATTAATCTCCATCTGGAGGCAGCAGTAGCTGAGTAAGAGGCTGCTTCAATTTGCCAACAGAACTCAGCAGGTAGCCCCAAGCTATTTCTGGCCATAACTACAGGAGGAGGGGAAAAAAAAAGGCAAGTTAAGGAGGTATGAAGGGAAGTGAATGAGCAAGGAAAGCCTGCACTTGTCTGGGTTTCTCTCTGTGTCATTGCAGGGGGAAATAGGAGAAAGAAAAAGTCATCCTGAATAATGTTTGCACTTAATTCCTAAGGAGAGGAGAATCCCAGGACTTAAGCATCATGATGAAAGCAACCTCTATGAAGCAGCACTTCTGCAACCCCCCAGAGTCTCCACCTGAGGAAGATCTCCTCTTCTGCTGGGTGACACTGAACCTGAAGACTGAAATTCCAGGGGAAACGAAGAGAAACAATTCCTTTAGGACTGGTGATTTATTCTCCTGCAACAGAAGGCAGGGTCTAAGATGTTCTGAGTGCAGATTTGTCCTATCTCTACAGGCAGGATTAATGAGCTGGAACAGTGCTCAGCAGCAACTGAAACTCCCTCATCTCTGAGGCCAGGCCCCTAAAATCACCAGGAAGATTGAGAGGTGTCTCACTATGACAGCAGATTCCTCCACTGCACTTCACCTGCTCTGGAAGAGGAAATGGATCAGAAGGAGGCCAGCCCAGGCTCTGCTCCTCTGCATTTCCCCCCAGAGCTTCATCAGAGGAGTGTGGCTCAAGAGAGAGGATTCTGCCCCTTTACTCTGCTCTGCTGAGACCTCACCTTGAATACTGTGTCCAGGTCTGGTGTCCCCAGCATCAGAAGGACACAGAGTTGTTGGAGTGAGTCCACAAGGATGCTCCAAGGGCTGGAGCACCTCTGCTGTGCACATCCCTAATGTACCTTCCCAGGCTGGTGGCAGCATGCTGGCAGCTCCTTCCTCCACCTCAGTATCACTTACAGCCTCCTGCTCCCAGCCCAGCCCAGCCTAGGGCTAGTTCCCAATCCAGAGCTCATTCCAGGACCTCCTCCCAGCACGCTTGCCCTTGGCATTCCCAGAGGAATGCTGGAGAGGCTGAGGTGGGGGTTACCTTCCACCTTAACACGCAGTTTTGAAACCCCAGAGGCTACCATTCCCAAATTTGTGATGTTTTGTCTACTCTGGTGATTTAAGGTTTGTCAGAAAATGTCAGAGAGGCCACGGGGCCAAGGGCTTCCTGATGACTGAGGATTTTCTTTCACATGACCTTCCTGAAGTTGATTTTGGGCTCCAGACAGTGCTGCCTTCAGCTCTGACAGGGGCCGGCTGGCAGCAGATTCATGAGGATCTCTGGGGCATTCTGGCATTTTTAAACTGAGCAGAGGCTGTAATGCCTCCTAATCATCCAGAAGATTATTTCACTGGGATGGAAATGCCAGCCTTTGAGTGTGCAGCTTTGAGAGTTAGCAAGGGGGGGTGGGGGAAAGAAGAAAAAAATGAGAGAGAGAGAGAGAGAGAGGAGGTGCTCAGAGGTATGCAAACAATTAAAGCCCAGGGTGAACCCCTGGAGAAAGCTCTGTCTGGAGTGCTCTGAATTTCACACGTGGGTTTGCACCAAGGAATCACTGCAGCACACAGAGGGAAGCAGGGCACGGGGGACAGTGTGCAACTGTCCTGTGTGCTTTGCTCTCACGAGGCCAGGAGTGTGCTCACCAGGACTCAGTGTGGCTCTCACACTGTTTAGGAAGCTCTCTGCTATCAGAAGGTTGCTAAATCTCAGTCTGCAGACACCTTTAGCTCAGCTGAAGAGTGCTCAGCCAAAATGTCTCAACAAGTCTCTGGCCTCCCCTCACACAGACTCCTAGAATGGTTTGGGTTGGAAGGGACCTTAAAGATCATCCAGTTCCAACCTCCTGCCACGGGCAGGGACACCTCCCACCAGCCCAGGTTGCTCAAGGCCTCATCCAGCCTGGCCCTGAACACCTCTAGTGGGATGGATGATCTTGAAGGTCCCTTCCAACCCAAACCATTCTATGAATCTCTGGAGGTCCCTTCCAAGCCCTCCAACTCCCTGTTTCTAGGCAGAGATGCAGCAGATCACCAACCCAGGCTGATGTGAGGGGGTTGGGTTTGTCAGGGGAGCAGCCTCCTGCCTTCTCACTCCCAGACACTTGTGGCATGGCATGGCTTTGTTAATAACTGGAGGCCACCAAAGAGCTGTGTGCTCTGAGATGCCTTACACAAAGACAAGGTGACCTCTCATAACTGTCTCTGCCTGGAGTTAAAGGGACACCTTTATCTGCAGAGATATTGCTCAGCAGATGCCTGTCCTCTGGAGCAGCCTATAAATAGCTCAGTGACACATATTGGACACTTACCTCTCACAAAATAAGGCACATTGTAAATTGAGGCTAAAAGAGCAAATGGTTTGCTCTGTTGGCTGCAGAGATTTCAGTGTGAACTCTCCTGGAGTGGGAGGGAAAGAGCCAACTGAACTTACAGACAGGTCTGGTTCCAACTTGGACCTCAAAGTGTTCACACCAGAGCCACACTTTGCATTGCCTTGGCCACAGAGAACAGAGAGCTGCCACCAACCACCCCAGCTGGTACTGCTGGAACCACTGCCCATGGAGCTGCTGTCTGCATCCTCTTGGGATGCACTTGGCTAGAGCTGGCTGGAATGGACTGGAGCAGGTCAAGGGAGGTTCTCCTCCCCCTCTGCTCTGTGAGAGGGAGACCACATCTGGAGTATTGTGTCCAGTTCTGGGCTCCCCAGTTCCAGAGGGACAGGGATATCCTGGAGAGAGCCCAATGGAGGCTACAGGGATGCTGAAGGGACTGGAACATCTGTGTGATGAGGAAGGGCTGAGACCTGGGGCTGTTTGGTCTGGAGAAGAGAAGGCTGAGAGGGGATCTTATGAATGTCTACAAATACGTGAGGGGTGGGTGTCCAGGAGATGGGGCCAGGCTTTTTTTCAGTGGTGCCCAGTGATAGGACAAGGGACAAGGGACACAAACTGGAACCCAGGAGGTTCCACCTCAACATAAGGAAAAACTTCTTTACTGTGAGGGTGGCAGAGCCCTGGAACAGGCTGCCCAGAGAGGTTGTGGAGTCTTCTTTGGAGAGTTCTAAGCCCCATTTGGATGCATTCCTGTGTGACCTGCCCTGGGTGATCCTGCTCTGGCAGTAGGGTTGGACTCAACGATCTCCAGAGGTCCCTTCCAGCCCCTACCACTGTAGATGCTATATGGCAAGAGCAATCTTCACCACTGCTACTCTTCTGACCTTGCCCTGATTTACAGGTCCAACCCCCCCAGAGCCCTCTTCCTGGAGCCCTTTGTCACACACATACTCTGCAATCCAGCCCAAACCTCTGCACTGCAGAAAATTAAACACAGAGTTATTCCTGCAAAATAATTTAACCATCACTTGGCTCCACCAGCTTTGCCTTACACCTTTTTGGGGTTCTTTTCTTATTTCTTTCTTTTTTTTTTTTTACTTCACAGGCTTCATTTCAGCAAAATCAAGGATGCAAACTTCTTAGGAGTACTTAGTTTCCATGGAAACCTAAGCTGACCGCAACATTATTGTTCTCAAGAGGGAACTGACTTTACTATATGTTCATTCACTGAATTAATGGACTCCTGGTCCTTTTATGAGCAGCTCTCTAACAATGCAAAGAGAGAAATGTTATAAAAAAGCCTCTCAGACGACTGTCCACTCTTTTGTCCAGGGCTTATTGGAATGACGCAAGGCTATTCAGGAAAAGATTATAAAAATCAACTCCAAGCTGCCTCTGTTTGTGGCAGCTAAACATACCTTTAGTTCACAAAGATACAACCTACCAAACAAGCAAATTAAGGCTCTTTTCCCAACCAGCCACTGGAAGGCAAGGCTGAGGTGCAAACTGGGCTCTGAGGCTGGTAACTGGGCACTGCTGCTCCATCTCCCAGGGCTTGGAAGGCATCACTGACCCCCAAAGCTTTGCTCTCTGTGCAGTGCAGCCTTCCAGCTCTCCAAACTGATTTGGCTTTGCCTTTTCTTGAAGCCAACTTTAAGCCCACAAAAGCAGCTGCAATTTAAACAAGAATTCTGTCTGGTCTTCAGTGATGTTCCTTCATCTGTAAGGTCCCCTTCCAACCCAACCCATCTATGATTCTCAGGTCTTTGTGTACACTGAGGAACACCTCCCCCAGTTTCAGGGATCTGGAATCACTTTCCACACTCCCTGAGAACCTGCACTCCATGCCCAGGTTTCAGTTCTCAGCAAGCATGAGAAGTGATTGGAAAGCACTAAAACTGGAGAGGGTTTCTGCAGTGTACAGAAAGGAGAGGAAATATCAGCAGTCGTTGGGGGTTTAAATCTTTGCTAAGCCTTTTGGAACAGCTTTTATTAGATATAGATAAGAGAGAGATAAGAAATAGACCAGAAAGAGAGAGATAAAAAACAGACAAGAAATAGATAGATAAATAAGAAATAGACAAGAAATGGATGGATAGATAAGAAATAGGCAAGAAATAGGTAGACAGATGAGAAATAGACAATAAATAGATAGATAAGAAATAGACAAGAAATAGATAAGAAATAGACACGAAATAGGTAGATAGATAAGAAATAGACAAGAAATAGATAAGAAATAGACAAGAAATAAGTAGATAGATAAGAAAGATAAATTAGAAATAGATAAGAAATAGATGGATAGATAAGAAATAGACAAGAAATAGGTAGATAAGAAATAGACAAGAAATGGATAAAAAATGGATAGATAAGAAATAGACAAGAAATATGTAGAAGAGAAATAGACAAGAAATGGATAAAAAATAGATGGATAGATAAGAAATAGACAAGAAATATGTAGAAGAGAAATAGACAAGAAATGGATAAAAAATAGGTGGATAGATAAGAAATAGACAAGAAATAGGTAGATAAGAAATAGACAAGAAATGGATAAGAAATAGATGGACAGATAAGAAATAGACAAGAAATAGGTAGATAAGAAATAGACAAGAAATGGATAAGAAATAGATGGATAGATAAGAAATAGACAAGAAATAGGTAGATAAGAAATAGACAAGAAATGGATAAGAAATAGATGGATAGATAAGAAATAGACAAGAAATAGGTAGATAAGAAATAGACAAGAAATGGATAAATAAGAAATAGATAAGAAAAAGATGGATAGATAAGCAATAAGCAACAGAGAAGAAATAGGTAGAGAGCTAAGAAATAGACTCACAGCCTGCATTCAGTGTGGAAATGCAAATGCATTTTGTGCCAGAGTGCTGCCACCCCAAGAAGTTTGCCCAGCTGAAGTTAAAACAGGAGCCAATCTCCCTCCTGCTTGTGGAACATTCTGAGAGGGCTGTGCTGAGCCTGGGGCGGTATGGCCTGGCCAGTAATTGCTGCACAAAAGACAGTTAACAGTTCCCTTGCTCTTCTCTAACTACCTTCCTGACTGCTTATTGAAGTCTGATTTCTTACTCCTCTGGGTCATCATTCATCAGCCCTAGAGGTCCCGCTGGGAGAGCCCAGCCAGACCTTTCCATATCCCTTGTTGCCAGAGGCCATTTCTGACGGCCCATGATATAGAAAATGTCTTCACAGCCATCCGGGGGGACAAACTCTGCTTATAATACCCAAATCATCATTTTGCAAATTATCATAATTATCAATCAATCATCCTGGGTGAACAATGTGGTTCTGAAGTATCAGATGGTTCCTGTGACCTGTAGCATTTGGGATATAATAATAAACCCAGAGAGATTTATGGCCCTATCTGGCTTTGCATCTGCAGCAGCAAAACATCAGGGGCTGCTTTTACTTCTGCTTGAGGACTAAGAGCTTTCCCTCCACCCAGGTTTCTGGTTTAACTGCTTGATGCTCTCTGAGAGGCCCAGGTTTGGAATCTCACCCAGTCTGCTGACAGCAGCTTCTCTTGGAAAAGATCTTTGTGATCTGGGAGCAGAGAATAAATTACTGCAGAAATTGCTTTTAGTCTCCAGTGTCATCAGCACTGTGCTACCAGCTTCTAGCGTTTGGGGTTTGCCTAAATAAGCCAAAATAAAGGGGGGGGGGGGGAGGGGGAAGGGGGGCGGGGGCGGGTGTCTGTGTCTGTGTGTGAAATGGGGTCTGCCTTCAGGTTTTGTTGTGTTCTGCACAATGCCAGCCTGGATCCAGCTCTTTGGAAGCTGATAGCATCTCCCACTCCCTGTGTAGAACATTCTTGTTAATGGATAAATTCAAGCTCTCCAGAAAGTCAAAGAATAAATTCAAAGCCTTTTGCCCAATGCCTATCCTATTGGATTTTGATAAGACAGCTATTGAGCTTTAATAATGTCTTCTATCCTTTTTCAGCTGGCCCTTAACATGTCTCTTTATTTGTCCCTAAAGCCTCTTCAGCGATGCCTTTTTATTACAAGTCTCTCAGCTTGCTCTCGAGGGAGACAGGGTCGACAAGAGTGATAGATAGATAACTCTATAGATTATCTCCCACAGATGTTTTCTCTCCAGTAGCCCCTCAGGCTATTCCCTCTAAGTAAACAGAAACTAAATAGAGAGCCTACTGAAGAGAGAAGTCCCTGAGGTCTCTTGTCACCACAGCCAGAGAAACAGCCCAGCCAGAGGAGCCTGGCTGGGAGCTCTGCACACCGAGAGCCTCCTTCAATGTGATCCTCAAACCAACAGCCAAAGTGACTTTTAGAGGAGAGAGAAATGCACCCAGCACTGCTCCTTGGGAAACAAACAGAGGTAGCTTGTAACGGACACTGGCCCTGCTTCCTGCCAGAGGAAGTGGAAATCCTTCATCTGCCTCTCAAAGTTAAATCAAAATGACAATGAAGATAATGATAACAAGCCCCCACCCCCCACCCTTTTTTTTTTTTTTCTTCCCAGTGTATTGAAGAAGCTGAGGAAATTCAGAGCAGGAGAGCATGGGAGCTGCTCTCTAAGCAAAACAAACAGCCTGGCATGGGGAAAAAAAAAAAAAAAAGAAAGAAAAAAGGACATTCGGGAATATAGAACAACGTGCCCACAGGTACCACTGCCATATTTGAGCACATCCCTGACTGCATGCAGCTGGCTCACTAAAAGAAGCCAATCTCCTGTTTTAGCACAGCTCTCACAACTGATTTTTGTTTTACCTGATCAACAAGGATGAAGAACTTTGTGCAAGAGAAACTAAGGAAAGGAAAAACTCCTTGGAAAAGTCCTGAGCCCATGGCACAGCAGCATTCCAGGTAAGGACAAATGATCCTGGATACAGATCCTGCAATAACAGCACAAGAAATCTTCCTTCCTGTGAGGCAGCCACTAGCAAACAAATCAGCCTCCTGCTGCTTGTGATCCCAGCAGAAACAACAGGAACACAAACTGAAAAATACTGGGCAGGGGGGGGAAATGCTGCTGATTTTGCTCCAAGCCAAAGAAGGGCTGCTTCTGTGACACAAGAATGTATCTTACACCAGACCACAGTGCCTGCCCTGCTGCATCTTCACACTTTCCACTGCCTTGCACTTCAGGAAAAATTGCCTAAGAGATTTTTTTTTTCCTAGTAGGCTTGAGCAGAAATAATCCTGGGCTCAGTTTTTAAGCAGAGAGCCTTCCTGGGCATCTGGTAAAATACTGGGACAGGCTGCCCAGGGATGTGGTTGAGGCTCCATCCCCAGAGACATTCAAGATCAGACTTGCTGTAGCCCTGGGCAGCCTGATTTAGCTGGAGGTGTCCCTGCTGGTGCAGGGAGTGTTGGACAAGATGCCCTTTGAGGCTCCCTTCCAACCCAATGCAATCTGTGAACCTTCCTGGACCTCTCACCACACTTCCTTTCCCTACTCTTCACTCTTTTTTTTACTCTTTTGTTCTTTTTTAATTTTTCGACCTTTTACTCTTTTTTAAAAATCTTTTGCTCTTTTTTTCCCCGCCTTAACTCTTTTACCTCTGTGCTCTAGAGATTTTTTTCTCCCCCCTCTTTCTAGCATGTGCTGCCACCCACTCCTGAGCCTGTGATCCAGCAGTGAACAAGCCACTGAAGATGGTCTCTCAGCTTGGCTCTGCTTTCCTTCCCTCCCAGCTTAGACCAGCCCACCCACTACTGCTACATTTGTCTTCAGTCACCTTCTCACCACTGACTTATCTCTGAAGGAAAAGGAATAAATTGAAGTCAAACCTCAACTATTGTGTCTGCAGGGATATGACAAGGGAATGATTTAAGGAGGTTGGCAAAGGAAATCTTCTTCCCGAGAGGGTTTTGTAGCACCGGAGTGAAATGCTGGAGCGCTGCTTACAAACAGTTGTAAGCTACCACAGAAAGTGTAGAGAATGATTTTTCATTCTTTATTTCCCCTTTTCCCTGACTGAAAAGCTGTCTAGCAGTAGTCTTTTCACAAGCCATAAAGTTTAGACTTGAACTCTTTACCTTACTGCTTTGACCTTTCCTCCCCTGGCTGTAAAACCCTACTGCCCATCCTTCAATAAATTTATCACCCCATAAACTCCCACGAGTGCTTCTCTACAATGCATTTAGGAGACAGAAGTGGAAGGCCAGGCCTTCCCTCGTGTCAGATATCATAATTGTCCAGTTTTATACCTGCTGGACAGGAAAAGACTGCATGGGGACAGTATTTGCTTCAGAGCCCTGTCGGTTTTGCAACTTGAAACCCCAGCAGGGAAGTTTCAATGCCAAGCCCTGAGGGTGCAAAGCTGCCAGCCTAATATTCCTCCTGTCCCTGTCCCATCCCATGCCTGCTCTCTTTAGGGGAAGTGAGGTTGAGATGTGGAATTTATTTGTGATATTGGTAATCAAAGGCTGCAGTGAAACAGCTGAGCAGTGGTGAGCCGTGGAGAATTGGCTCCATCCCTCTGCTAACTGTGGGGTGACAATAAGAAGCTGCCACCTTGTCACCAACTCTGCTCAGACAAAAGGATCCCACAGAGGCACAGACAAACACCAAATGAGTTATGGAGATGAACAAGGTAAAAAGTTCAGCAGGACTGGGACAGGTCCTCTGCAAGGTCACTGGATGGTCAGAGGAGGTTTCATTTTGGGGGGCTGGCTCTTCAAATAAAAGCTGATTTTTCCCCACATGGCAAGCACAGAAGGGCCCACACTGGACATGTGGCTCAATACCTTTCCCCAAACTAACTTTGGAGCCTGACAAGGATTATATTTCACTTTGTTTGGCAGAGTGAAACAAGTGTTTCCTTTTAGCTTTCAGAGTTAAGGAAGGGTACTGAAGCTGGCCTGAAGGGATGAGGAAAACCAGCAGTTGCTGCACATTCCAGTGGGTTCCACTCTCAGAAACTCAGAGTTTACCAACAGGACTGTGAGGATCCATTATGAGAGCCCTGCACGTGGAAAGAGTCACAGCCTGCTCGTTACTGCAGCACAGAAACACCTCCAGAGAGCCTGCAAGGACTGGGAACACTTTGCTTTAGTGAAGCTGCTAACCAAAAGACAGCCAGGGAAAATGGGAGGAAGAAAAGAAGGAAGGGAAAGAAGAAAAGAAGGAAGGGAGGAAAGGGAGGAAAGGGAGGAAAGGGGAAGAAAGAAAGAAAAAGGAAGAAAGAAAAAGGAAGAAAGAAAAAGGAAGAAAGAAAAAAGAAAGAAAAAGGAAGAAAGAAAAAGGAAGAAAAAAGGAAGAAAGATAGGAAGGTGGAAAGAGAGAGAGGGAGAAAGAGAGAAGAAAAGAGAGGAGAGGAGGAGGGGGAAAAAGAGAAGGAAAAGGAAAAGAAAGAAGAAAAAGAAAGAGAGAAAGAAAGAGAGAGAAAGAGAGAGAGAAAGAGAGAGAGAAAGAGAGAGAGAAAGAGAAAGAGAGAAAGAGAGAGAGAGAAAGAAAGAAAGAAAGAAAGAAAGAAAGAAAGAAAGAAAAGAAAGAAAGAAAGAAAGAAAGAAAGAAAGAAAGAAAGAAAGAAAGAAAAGAAAAGAAAGAAAAGAAAGAAAGAAAGAAAGAAAGAAAAGAAAGAAAGAAAGAAAGAAAAGAAAGAAAAGAAAGAAAGAAAGAAAAGAAAGAAAGAAAGAAAGAAAGAAAGAAAGAAAGAAAGAAAGAAAGAAAGAAAGAAAGAAAGAAAGAAAGAAAGAAAGAAAGAAAGAAAGAAAGAAAGAAAGAAAGAAAGAAAGAAAGAAAGAAAGAAAGAAAGAAAGAAAGAAAGAAAGAGAAAGAAAAGAAGGAAAGAAAAGAAAGAAAGAAAAGCAAGCAAAGCAAAAGCCACTTCAGTGCTGCTGAGCCCAGCAAAGGAGCCTGGCTACTGAAACCTGCAGTGCTGAGGCTGCCTCCCAGCCCCTCTGTAGACATTTATCCAGCTGGGCTGTATTTGGAACACATTTTCCTCTGGTCACTATTAGACTTTAAGCACCACAACGTGACAAAAAGCAGCAGCAATTCATCATCTGAGGTAAAATTTATCCTTTCAGAGATTTCTGCCTTTTCCCTTGGACTTCACAGAAGCCACTTTCCACAGGCTGGGGTGGCCTCTAGAAATGTAGCACCTTGAACAAAGGAGCAACGTTTTCTTTTACTGGAAAAGAGGTAAATGAGGTTTTGCAGCTTGGATTGGGAGCTGTTTATGTTGTAGCTGGCTCAAGGAACACTTCAAGCTATTCTTTTTCTTTTCCAGAAACATTGGAATCACAAAAAGGTGGAAAAATCTGCCCAGAGAACCACAAAATCCTTCATTCAAAACCAGCAGCAGCAAATGCTGGAAACCCTCTGACCACTCTATTGCCATCCACACCTTTGTTCCAAAGTCAGGAGAGAGAGGAGGGGGGGAAAATGGTGTCCAGAGGGGTTTGAAAGCCAGGCAGTAACACAACTTGCATGAGGTTGAGCCACATCCTACCTTTTTGATGTTGCCCTCTTGGGAGGTCACCTCGGAATCAGTCAGAATTTGCTAAGGAAAAAAAAGAAAAATCAGTTGAGTTGCAGCTCAGAATGTTCTAAAACAGTACAGATGATGATTGATGATGTAGATGATGAAGATTGATGATGAAGATGATGATGTTTTTTTCAAAAGTCAAAACTCTCAACTGCCAGAGAGCCATACACATGGGTTAATGGCCATGGTGGTCTTAGGTTGATGGTTGGACTCCATCATCTCAGAAGCCTTTTCCAACCCAAGTGATTCTCTGGTTCCAGATGTTTTGGAAGTTTGGTGGGATCCCCCCCCCCCCCCCCCACATTTTAAGGATTTCTGTAGCTTCTAGAAATAATTCCTTTGGATCTGGCGCTGATGGCACACATGTGGCTGTCCCACCATGGGCACCAAGGTGATGGAGCTCTGTGGCAGGTGACCAAAGCCAGCCATGGTGACTTCACCACCTCCCTGGGCAACCTGAGGAACAATACCTTTGCTGCAAGAGTGGTCAGGGATTGGAACAGGCTGCCCAGGGAGGTGGTGGAGTCCCCATCCCTGGGGGTGAGCAAGAAATGTGTGGCCATGGCACCTGGGGACATGGTTTGATGGCCATGGTGGCTGTGAGTTGCTGTTTGGACTCACTCATCCTAGAGGACTTTTCCAACTATTCCATGATTCTACCAGCACCATGGCTCATGAGGAATGGTGCCAGGGGCAGGTCTGATGGCAGCTGCATCACCCCCTGTGATGTTGGAGGCATCTTTCCCCTCACACACACCTCTGCTCTCCCCTCCTGTGCTCAGCCAAGGACTTCACAGCACAGCAGCAGCTGTAGCCCAGTGGCAGGGGCTGCCCATGGGGTCAGGGCCGTGGGATGCTTCATGGGAAGCTCTTTAATTCCTCCTCCAGCAGAGGTGTGGTGGTACAAGTCATTAAAACACTGCTGGGCTCTACCTCAGATTAGATCCAGGTCAGCAGGCATTCAGGGAGGTCAAGTACCTCAACTTCCTATCCCACTGGATAGCCCCCACCAGGATAAACATGTCCCACCAGGACTTGATGGAGCAGCCAGGCTCCAAGTGGTTCACTCATGTCCCTGACCTCAGTGGGGATCTTAGATGTCTAAGGCTAAACACAAGACTCAAGGGCTAGGGTGGGGTCAAGGTTCTCAGGACACCCAGGCAAGACAGGACTGGAAAGCTACCACAGAAGAGGAAAAAAAAAAGCTCCAAAGAAAAAGGAAATGAAAGGAGAAAAAGGGGAAAGGAAGGAGGGGAAGGAAGGAGGGGAAGGAAGGAGGGGAAGGAAGGAGGGGAAGGAAGGAGGGGAAGGAAGGAGGGAAAGGAAGGAGGGAAAGGAAGGAGGGAAAGGAAGGAGGGAAAGGAAGGAGGGAAAGGAAGGGGGAAAAGGAAAGGAAAAAGGAAGATGTTAAAGGAAGGGGGAAAAGGAATGGGAAAAGGAAAGGAAGTGGGAAGGAAAAGAGAAAAGAAGGGGAAAAGGAAAAGAGAAAAGGAAATGGGAAATGGAAAGAGGAAGGGAAAGGGAAAGAAAAGGAAAAGGGAAAGTGGAAAGGGCCAAGGAGGCTCTGTCATGTTTCAGAAGCTGAGGGTTTGGCACCAAGTTCTTGGAGTCCTCTGCCCATGCCCAGGTGAGATCAACCAATTTACACATCTCAGGAAGGCTGGCAAGCATCTCCAGGCTCAGCTGTAATAACAATGGGTGTGTGTGTAGGGGGGGGGGGTTAACTATCAAGAGCCCCAAAGCATTCTGTGTTTGACACCAGCTCTAATAGACACTGAAGCTGCGGTTTAGAAAGCAGCTGAGAGCAAACAGGACTAGGAGGCAAACAGCAGAGCAGTAAAATCCCTGAGCTCCTGCTCTGCTCTGTGCACACAGCCAGGCTGAAACCTCACCCTGGGCCACTGCAAGCTAAGGATCTCTCAGGCACAGTTACAGGCTCGTGTCCCTGAGCTGCTGGGGACCTGCTGCCTGTTCCCAAGCTCACTCTCAGCTCCTGTTACCTTCACTGGGGGCCAGTGACCCTCAAAAGCCTTTGGAGAATTAGGCCACAGAACTTTCAGAGCTGGCATTTAAACAGGGTGATGCTAAAGGAGTTAAAAGTCTTCTCAGAACAGTTTGGGTTGAAGGGGACCTTCAAGATCATCCAGTTCCAACTCCTCTGCCAGGGGACACCTCCCACTAGAGCAGGTTGCTCAAGGCTTCATCCAGCCTGCCCCTGAGCAAGGGCTTCACAAGGGCTTGTGGTGCTAGGGAGAGAGGGAATGGGTTGAAGCTTGAGGAGGGCAGATTGAGACTGGAGATGAGGAAGAAATTCCTGCCAGTGAGGGTGGTGAGACTCCGGAAAGGTTGCTCAGGGAGGTTGTCAATGTCCCCTCCCTGGGGGTGTTCAAGGCCAGGCTGGATGAGTCCTTGAGCAGCTGAGTCTAGTTGAGAGGTGTCCCTGCCCATGGCAAGGAGGTTGGAGTAGATCTCTGATGTCCTTTCCAACCTGAGCCATTCTG
The DNA here is from genome assembly GCF_027791375.1 of Indicator indicator. Classification (NCBI taxonomy): domain Eukaryota; kingdom Metazoa; phylum Chordata; class Aves; order Piciformes; family Indicatoridae; genus Indicator; species Indicator indicator. The sequence goes on from NC_072041.1 coordinate 1,138,267, forward strand.
TGATTCTACAACCTCCTGCTGCCAAAGCACTGCTGAGGCTCTGAGCCTTCAGGAGCCTTCCTGGGCTCTGGAGGAGATGCCTCAATTCCTCCTCTGCATTCCCAGTCTGGAATGAAGTCTGCCTGGCAACGCCTTTCAGGACAGATGGAAGCTGCCAGTCAGGTCAGCTAGGCTGGCACCCTGCAAGCCCTGAGGGGCAAAGAGTGTCCCCTGAGGTCTCTGCAGCAGGAGACCTTGGTGAGTGCAGAGCTGTGATGTTCACAGCACCTCCTGATTACAGGAGAAGAGGGGAAGCGAGGCCCAGATGTGATGTTTATTGGTAAGAATAACAAAAGATGCTTTGAAAATCTCCTCATTGGGTAATTTTAGCTCAGGCTGGACTTCATCTGAGACAAATGCCATAAGCCTAAATATAGTGCTTGACGTGTACAGTGGGGCTGCTCCTCTGCACTTAACACAGATGTTCTCAAACCTCCTCAAAATGTACACCAGATGCTTTTCCTGTCAACTGATCTCTAGATTTTAGCCAAAAGAAAGACACCAAGTCAGCAGCAGCCACCTCAGAAACCCCTCTGTGGCAGGAATCTGCTGGGAGGATTCCTCCTGCATTCCACCTCCTGGCTCCAGCAAACTGGTGGCTACAGAACCTTGCCTTGGTTGCAGGAGTTGGGGATGTGCTAGGAGTTTAGCAGAGCCTCCTGAGTGTATACTAAACATGTCAAGTCACACCATGTGATTCCTTTTGGAAAACAGTTTACAAGCTGGCATTCTCCAGCTGCAGTTAGCCCTAATTTGATTACATTACCCAGACAGATCACAATGAGCTTGTGTAAATAGTAATGTTATCCATTCATCCCCTCAGCTCAGATAAACTGTCATTAACCAACAAAAAAAAACCCCAAAACCAACCCCAAACCTCACCAGGCAGAGCCTGATGTGTTCAGCAAGCTCTAAGGGTGATGAATTATGGAATCACAAAATGGCCGGGGTTGGAAGGGACCTTAAAGATCAGCCAGTTCCAACCCCCTGCCATGGGCAGGGACACCTCCCACCAGCCCAGGTTGTTCAGGACCTCATCCAGCCTGGCCTTGAACATCTTACAGGGAGGAGGCATCCACAGCCTCTCTGGGCAACCTGTTCCAGTGTCTTCCCACCCTCACTGGCAAGAATTTCTTTTTCATCTCCAGCCTCAGTCTGCCCTCCTCAGGCTTCAACCCATCCTTCTCATCCTAGCACTACAAACCCTTGTCAAAAGCTGACAGAGCAGAACCTGCCCCTGCTCCAGCACTCTGAGTCTTGATTCTAAAGAAGTATTTCCACACCTGCTCCCTTCATGAGGACAGAGGAGCCACATGAGCACAGCAGGAAAGAAAACACAGATAAAATACCCAGAAAGCCCACCTGGCACTGCCAGGCTAACATTGGTCTTCTCCACTCTCAGTGGGTTTGCCAGTGGGAAGCTGTCCTGGCACAAGCTGCTAAGGCTTGAGCACAACAAGCTCCTGAGACCTGCAGACACCACAGTGTGGGCTCACCCTGGGGAGGACTGGAAGCTGCATTCAGGAGCCCTTTGAAAGCTAGCAGCTAACAAGCTGACAATAGGCAAGTCATGGAGATGATGCCCTTTCAGAGCAAAGCTGGAGGGAGAAGGAACCCCCAGCAAACCAGCTCAGCACTCCAGGGGTTTTCCTATCAACCCTGTGGAATTTTACAGCACTGCCTGGCCAACAGTTCCCCCAAATTTTACATTTTCTATAGTCACCAAAATTTTTGAAGTCCTATTTATTTGAGGAAATTTTCAATATCCTGCCTTGGGAATTTGAAATGAATGTGTGCCTGGAATTGAGAGGAAAGGGAGGAAAGCTCTGGTCTGAGAGGAAGAATTTCCTCCCCTGGCTGGTGAGAAAAGGAGGATGAACAGCACCACTCTGGCTGGCAAGAAACAAGCCAAGGGCTGCAAAGAGAATAAAGAATAAACCAAGCATTCACTGCTCAGGGCAACCCCAGCACAATTGGGAACACTGTAGAGCAGCCAAACTGTGGTTTGTGGACCAGTAACAGTCTGCAGAGCTGTGGTATGCACTCCACAGACCATTCTATAACCATTTTTTTTTTTCAGTTGAAAGTCTGCACAAAAAGGTGGGAGAGTGCTGCAATGGAAAACGTGTAAAATGAGGAAGGATCCATGGTCCAAAATCTTCTGCCCCAGGGAACAGCTCTGCACTTGCTCGTTCCTCCTGTCCTCTATGGATTTACAGAGGAATGTCTCCTGTTTGCCATCTTCCAGCAGAACAAAACACATTTTACAGAGGTGAATCACTCCAGGGGATTCCAAAGGGTGTTCAGAAAGAAAGGAACAACCTAAGGCATTTTTTACTGACAGGATGAGAAGCAATGGGTTGAAGCTTGAAGAGGGCAGATTGAGACTGGAGATGAGGAAGAAATTCTTGGCAGTGAGGGTGGGGAGGCACTGGAACAGGTTGTCCAGGGAGGCGTTCAAGGCCAGGTTGGATGAGACCTTGAGCAACCTGTGCTGATGGGAGGTGTCCCTGCCCATGGCAGGGGGTTGGAACTGGATGTTCTTCAAGGTCCCTTCCAACCCAACCCATTCGATGACTCTATGAATATCATCTTCTTATCACAGGTAGCAACCTTCTGTGTGCCCCAAGAGCTGCAGGTTTGTCAGGGGTGGTGAATGCCAAGAAGAACGAATGTCAAACATCCCAAACATGGTGAAGAAGGAAGGCTGCAGGAAGGAAGATCAACAAGTGACTTCCATCCACGCTGTGGCAGCTGCTGTACCCCTCTGTGAAGACCTGGCTGCTCTGTGCCACTGCCACCGGGCTGAGCTGCAAATACCAGGAAGTTAAACAGAGTCTAATGGGGAGCATTTGTAATAACTTCAATAAGCTGAGGACTTGAGACTTTCAGCCAAGACAAATAAGAGAGGGCACTGATTAGCAAATGTCACTGTTCCCCTTGCCAAGCACTCGGGTCCTGGTGATAGGAGAGCATTAAACATAATCTCCTGGTCTTTAGGGGCTCTTTGATTTTATATTGCATTCTTATCGGGCTCTTAAAGTCCAGTGTTAATGAGATGAGAAATGCACTGAGTAGTCTGGCTAAAAGAGAAGGTATTTCATTCACTCCCTGTGCTGCTGGATCCAAGGGAGGGATCACAGCATCACAGAGTGGCAGGGGTTGGAAGGGGCCTCTGGAGATCATCCAGTCCAACCCCCCAGCCAAGGCAGAGTCACTCAGAGAAAGTCACACAGGAACATGTCCAGGCGAGCTTTGGATGTCTCCAGAGATGGAGACTCCACCACCTCCCTGGGCAGCCTGCTCCAGTGTCTCCCCACCCTCACTGGCAAGAATTTCTTCCAGTCTCAACCTCCCCTCTTTCAGCTTAATTCCTGTAATCCTGGGAGCAATTCCCTCAGAGAGCTGAACTCTGGGCAGATGGAAGGGACACTTCTCTCCGTGTCTAGCACTGAGCAGCGTGTAAGGATTAAAACAGGCTGTGAGCACTGAGCTGTGGCTGCACTCCCTCAGTTTGCTCATCTCCAAACCTGGGAATGTGCCTAGCAGACTTTTGTGCTGAATTAAACATGAGCTCCTCTGCCACAACCTGCTCCTGAGCTGCAAACCAGTGGCATCTTCACTCTAACCACAGAGAAAGTGGTAGAAGGGAAGCTCAGGGTCACCAACCCTAAATTCTGGCTGCCACAGAACTCCATCACACAATCACTTAATGCAGCCAGAGCCATTTGTTATCTGAGCTAAAAATCATCTTGAAGAGTGAAGTGTCATGTTTTGGTTAGCAGATAAAGCTCTGCTGCTTGCAGCCATGGAAATGGATTGGGTGGTTAGCTTCAGGCAGATATGATCCATCTGTCTTCTGTCCCCGACCCTTTTTAGTTATAAAAATGACCTTGATATTGACAGAATAATATAAATGAACTTCCCCTCTACTTCCTCTATTGATAACCTGTTTGTTAAGATGATCAGTAATAATCATAAGTAAATAAAGAGAGCTCATACATCTCCCTCTGATGGGGTGCTGACATGAGCTGCAGCTGACGCCTGGGGACCTCTGGGCTGTGACTCAGGAGCTCAGAGTTCACATTCAACTGCAGCCTTTGTCCCCAGGACACACACTGACACACTGCACTCAAACCTGTATGTAACCAGAGCTGTTCTGAGGAAGATGCCTTAGAAATCCTCTGCAAGGGGAGAAGTGCATTGAAATGGGTTCAACACAAGCATGCAGTGCCTGGGACAGTTCCTTATTCTGACACCAGGCATTGAGGACTCCCTCTGGGTGAGGTTCCTTTGCCTCACCTCACTTCTGGCATCAGTGGGGTGCCAATCACTTTCAGTTCCACTGGCAAGACTGTCAGCAGCACCCTGCCCTTCTTTCAGTGGCAGAGGTTTAAGCACCTCCGAACCCAGGGGCCAACATCAAGACTCTTTCTTTGTTCTTACACAGTCCCCTTCATGGCAGACAAAGTCTTGCCACTGATGCTGAAACCCATGGGCACCAAAACTGTAGGAAACAGTCCCAGCACCTCAACCCCTCTGTGCTTACTGCTGCCAAAGAGAAGGACAAGGATCAGAGTCACAGACTGCATTGGGTTGGAAGGGACCCTCAAAGGGCATCTTGTCCAATCCCCCTGCACTCAGCAGGGACACCTCCAACTAGAGCAGCTTACCCAGGGCCACATCAAGTCTGAGCTTGAATTTCTCCAGGGATATCAACCACATCTCTGGGTAACCTGTTCCAATGTTTCACCATTCTCATTGTGAAGAACTTCCTCCTGCTCTCTTGGATACACCAAGGCTAAGGTTTTCCTATTGAGGTCTCAAGATACAGAGCTGGGCTGGCTGGCTTTGGCTTCTCCCATCAGCCATGACACAGCCTCCCCCCTTCTCTAAGTGTACCAATTATACAACTGTGGATTTGAGAAACAACAGAGGAAAATGACCTCATTTAATTCTCTTCCTCACAGCCTAAAAAGGCACTGATAAGGATGAGGAATTGGTTTATCACATTTAAAGAGCACATAACATACACATTTCTCAGAGACATGCTTGGTTCAAAAGCCAAACTCTTTCCTCTGCCCAAGCCACACACAGCTTTGCTGAGCTCACTGACACTCTTCTGGTTGCCCACATGCAAGCATGTCAGATCACAAGCACAAAAGCCAACTTGCATTGCCCTGTAGAGAGAACCTGCCAGAAAGCCAGCTCAGTAAACGGCAGCCACATCCCAGAGCTTATCCCCAGCCCCATAATGGCCTTCAGGGTAGCCAGAGAGTGCAGTACAGCTAAGAGCTGAGCTGTGACACGGAGAGTGTTGATCATTAATCACACTTGAAGGAAAATAAAGCCAAGATGCAACATTCCCACCCCATTTCCCAAGTCTCAAGTGGGGAAATGCAGTGTCTCATTTAGCAGCCTGGTTTTGCTGCTCCCCCTGTGAAAGGACCAAAAGAAACCAGCAGCCTCCCTAAGAGCTGGTACCGACAGGAGGGTGTAGCCTGTCTGGGAATGTCTCCCTGCCTGGCACTCAGACAGAAGGGATGGGATATGTCAACTTGATACCCATCAGCAGCATAACCTAACTGTCACTTCAACATGACAAGGTCACAGTCAGTCAGGGTGATGCAGTGAGAAAAATGGCCCATTGCAGCCTGAGAAGGACTGGAAGAGAAACATAAGGCTGATGAAGAGATGGGGGAGTCCTCCTGATTTTAGTGGAAGTTGCAGCTGTTGGCTGCTCTTACCAGGGGTGACCTCCTCTGAAAGACAAAGGAGGTGGTGACCAGCACAGCCACCAAGGCTGCGTGCCACAGAGAGCCTGGAGGGAGCTTACATCACCGAATTCTCCTCTAATGGAGCTAAATAAATCTTTGCTAAGCTGTGAAGAGCCTCAGAGGGGCTGGAGGAGGAGGGGAATTTTCTGTCCCAGTGTGTTTCTCTGCTGGCATGATCTGAGCTAACCACAAGGAGCAGTTTCGGTTCTTGCATGTGCCACTCTTGTGCCACTTGGCCTCAAGATGCACTCAGGCACAGAGTAAGTGCTTGCTCTGAGCTGGTACAGTGCCTTGGAGAGGAATTTCCTGGAGCACTGCTCTGTGAAAGGAGAGAGAGCAACACAGGGAGAGAAAAGGGCACTTGGCCTTCCTTCATATTAGGGAGCAATACTAATTCTAATCAAACCATATTGATCTTAGTATGAGGCAAATGATGTTAATATTAATCAAATCGTATTGATCTTAATATTAAGCAAATTATATTAATATTAATAAAATCATATTGATATTAATATTAAAAAATTATATTAATACCAAATCATATTGATCTTAATATTAAGCAAGTGTTCTTAATATTAATCAAATCATATTGAGCTTGATACTAGGCAAATGACCTTAATATTAATCAAATCATATTGATCTTAATATTAAGCAAGTGATCTTAATATTAAGCAAATGGTATTGAGCTTGATACTAAGCAAATGATATTAATATTAATGTTAAGAAAATGATAGTAACTTTAATATTAACCAAATTGTATTGATCTTAATATTAAGCAAATGATCTTAATATTAAGGAAATTATCTTAATATTAATCAAATCGTATTGATCTTAATATTAAGCAAAAGATCTTAATATTAAGGAAATCGTATTGAGCTTGACACTAAGCAAATGATAATAATATTAATCAAATCAGATTGATCTTAATATTAAGCAAATGGTATTGAGCTTGACACTAAGCAAATGATATTAATATTAATGTTAAGAAAATGATAGTAGCATTAATATTAACCAAATTGTATTGATGTTAATATTAAGCAAATGATCTTAATATTAATCAAAAAATATTGATCTTAATATTAAGCAAATGATATTAATATTAAGCAAATCGTATTGAGCTTGATATTAAGCCAATGATATGAATATTACTGTTAAGAAAATGATGGTAACATTAATATTAAGCAAATTGTATTAATCTTAATATTAAGCAAATGATATTAATATTAATGTTAAGAAACTTCTATTCAGAGTAATCAATATTAAGCAGCAAATGATCCTCTCTACAAAGCAAAGCTCCCAGAGAATGTCTCTGTGCACTAACTTCAGACACAATCAGTTTCTTCTTCCAAAGCACCCAGGGGTGGTTTATCTGAACTGTTAGGAGGTGCCAGGTGAGCTCCAGTTTTAAAGAGCTGCAGAAACAATCTCAGGCAGAACCGGAGAACATTTTGCTTGGAATGATAATATTGTGTTTGGAAAAGGTCAATATTTTATTTCCTCAGCCAGACAGAGAGTGGGTGGCAATTCCAAGGCATTTTCTTGAGGCAGGAATTCAAGGAGCCCAAATGGAAAGAAGTTTCTAGGTTGTTAGTTGGGTTTTTGTTTGGTTTTGGTTTTTTTTCTTGGGCTGCTGCTGTCTTCTGCAGCTAGGAATTTGTGTTTAGGGTTTTCAGGGGCATGATAGGGTTGGAAGCAGCTCCAGTGCTGCCTTGGAGAGAAGGCCAACCTGAGTGCCTACAGCTTCACCTTGCACTAAGGTAGTAGAAAGAATTCCAGAGAGAGGGAAAACTTCTCCATACGAGGGAGAGAACTTTTACCTATGGATACTTGGCATTTGTCCCAGATAAGCTTCTAGAAGGATGGAACCAGAAGAGTAAATCCCTCAAAAGCCTCTCAAAGGCTTTTAAAGTAATTCCTGGGACTGAAACCTCCTGGTTACAAGTGGAAGGATGCACTGAGCCTCTCAAGAGCTTCAGACATGAAGGAATGTGAAGATTCTGGCTCCCTTACACCACAGATGCCATGAGCACCTCTGCCACTGACTTCCAGGCAGTGTGCTCTGGCCAGAGGAGCTTCTGCACCCTCTGCACAAGGTGAGAGACATTCAGCTCAGAAGCTCAGATCTGCTGCTTTCCTCTTTCAATACAGCACCAGGGAAAGAGTGACCCCAGCTGAAATCCTCCCCCCAGCTGCTGCCAAATGTAACTCCACATCCCTCTGCCCCACACACTGTCCTGGAGAGAGATGCTGGCCCTGGACAAGACATCTTGAGATGTGGATTAGGAGTAAGATCCAGAAGCTATTTTATGAATTTGCCTGCCCCCCACCTCCTTTCTTTTTTTTTCCCTCTTGCAGTAGATAAAATCCTTTTCCTTGCACCACATAATTGTGTTCCATGGCAGAACTGGCATTCATCATTGCCCTGCTGTCCCCTAGCCTTAAAAGATAAAACATCCACAGGGTAATAAATGTCAAACTATGATTATTGATGCTTTCAATTAAATTGATTATCTATTTGAGGTGCATAGCAGGGTGATTTATTGCTGTCTCTTTAGGTTGCACGATGGCTTCCCTGAAAGGTGAGCATTTGGACTCTTCCCATAGATTTTTTTTTTATTTTCTATTCACTTTGATTTTTTTCCAACCATCCCAGTGCTTGGGTAACCAAAATGGCACCTGGCTGAGGCAGAAATACCCTGAGGCAGAATCACCCTGGGACAGAAACACCCAGAGGCAGAAGCACCCTGAGGCAGAAGCACCCTGAGGCAGAAGCACCCTGAGGCAGAAGCACCCTGAGGCAGACCTGAACCTGTGTTCTCTCCTGGAGCATGGAGGTTAGGAAGCAGTAGCTGAAAAGGAAAAGTTTAAAGGGTTGATGGAAGGATGGAATGCATCCCTGATTTACATCTCTCATTCCCAAACTTTTATTTGCAGGCTATATTAGACCCAAAGTGGGAGCAATCCTGAGCTTTGCTGAGTACCACCCAGCTGAAGGGAGCTGAGATGACCTTCAGCTCATTGCTGGCTTGGTGTTTTTATTAGTTTCAGATAGCAGGAGCTATAAAATTCAAAGACATTTGCTCACCAGTGCTAATCAGCAGCTGCTTCACAACCAGCGCTTTGCTGAGCTGTGTCATGGTTAAGGTGACACAAGTTGACCTTCATCTGATAATTTACGTGAAGAAATGCCTCATGTCGCAGGATGACCCAGGGCCAGCTTCCTCTGCTGCTGCCTCACAGGTGCACAGCTCACTTCAGGCTGCTCCACACAGCAAACTCAGCTCCCAGCACCCCTGGGCTCAGCCAGCTCAGCACGGCTGGGGAAATGCTGGGAATCGGCATGAGAGGAATCATCATTCCCTTCCTGAGCTCTTCTTGCTGGCCACAAAGGAAAATATCTCAGACTTTTCTTCAGGCAGGAAGGCTTAAGGAATCTCAGCAACACCCTTCCCATTTCCATGGGGAAATAATTCAGTCCTGCTAAGCCACTGACTTTACATTTGAGAGAGGGACAGATTCTTCTCTGCTACCCCCACATCTGCTACTTCCAAGCCCTGGGGAAGCACCAGGTCAGGTGAGCTTGTGACTGAGCTTCCTGGTGTGACACACTGCATGGCCAAGTCTCCCACCAATTATCATCAGGAGCCCCCAGGACACAGGACTGCAGGCCAGCTGTGCTAGATGGTACAGAAAGTAGGGAGATGACTGCTGAAAAGCCCTCGTGAACTAAGTGAACACACAGAGAAGGATCACTGCCCAGTTTCACAGACAAACTGAGACAAGCAAGCAGGTGAGGAACCCAAACCAGAGTCTGTGGCAGTTAGCAATTGAGTTCTGAGCTCCTCAGACCTAACCTGAACAACAAGGCTGTCATTCCTCCTCGGATGCAAACACCTTTGACCCCAGTAAGCTCAGAATGACACACACAGCAACTCAGACTTTGAAGCCTGGCTTATCTCTCAGTCCTGTAACTGTCCCCTCACCATAACCAGCAGAGCTGAGTTAAAAGCAAGCAATCTAGACAGAAAAATGAGACACAGAACCCCCTACAGCTCAGCTCAGAACTAACTGTTTTACATTTGGCAAAGCCCAAAGTGCTTCAGAGCCTCTGCATGTATCAGGAATCTATTAAACACCACCTGAAATGTGACCAACTTCAGTGAGGAACCTCAGCAAGCCTCTGCCAGCCCAAAGCAAAGCCACAGGGCAAGCATCACAGCAGCATTTCCATTTGACAGTGTTGGTTGCACCTGAGAATGCAGAGGGGAACCATCCAGGTGTGCACCTTGTAGGCTGGAACTTGTTCTCCAGCCCTGGGCATGTGAGTGCCCACAGCTACGAACTGGCAACCAGCTACCAGCCACCAACTGCTAACCAGCTACCAGTGCTGGCTGACTGAACTCTGAAGCTCACTGAGAAAAAGAACAAATGACAAAAAGTATGTGAAAGACCACAGGCAAGAGGGAATTAGGACAAAATCTTCCTACAACTGCAGATCAAGGCCAATTTGCTTGGCTGCTCCTGAAGGCCAAGGCTATTTCCACAACAAGATAAATCCACGTGCTGCAAAGTGCCTGTGGCCAGCCACTGCCCCTGCAGCAGAGGGTAGGCACTGGGACAGGAGCTCTGTGTGGCCAGGCCCAGCTGTAATCACCGCAACCATTAGCAGAGAACACAACTGGGGGGAATTTTTACCTCGAGGGATGACACTAAAGGTCTGGAAGAGAAGGAAATAAAGAGGAGCAACAGTAAGCAGCAAACCCCATCTGAAGGAAAGCAGCAAGTTCCCTCCTCAGCACACATCAGAGGCTCCCAGATGCATGGAGGCACATCCCAAATGACTCTCTGTGGTGAGGGCTGATGGACAGGATGTGCCTGGAGCGCCCTTGGTGTGGAGGTGAAGGTGTTTGCACATGGAAAGTGCCTGCACTGGTTCCAGTCCTACACAACTGAGGAAGAAGAGCCTGCACTGGGAGGAATGTGGTGTGCTGGGGGGGTTCTGCTGCCACGCTTCTGGCAGGGGGTGTTGTGTGTGCCCATGTCTGAGCACAACCCCTAACACCCCCAGCTCCTGCTGCCAGCACTCACTTTGCACTGACTGACAAAGAAACCAAGGAGACTTGCTGGGGTTTGTTTCTTTGGTCTTGAGGAACAGCCAAATTCCTTCACCTGGAAAAATCTCTGACCCATGAGTCCCTCCTCCCTTCAGCAGTGCCTGCCCAGAGATCCTCTCCTGGCTGAAGCAATGCACACAGGAGGTCGCAGCCCAGGTGAGCGGCTTGAGGAACCTCAGCTACCACTGCTTGCTCTCTGCATTCTTGGGATAGCAGAATCATGCTAAAACACCAAAAAAAAGGAAGAGCTTTCTAGCATTCCTTGCTGCTTCCCACCCAAGTTTCTTCTCACAATTATTTTGCAGATTCAGAGGGGCAAAGTTCTGCCCCAGAAATGTCAACGAAAACGAAAGCTGAAATGGAGGCAATGTGGAGACTTCATTCAAGTACAGATCTTGCCACCCAACCCCAACAAAAACTTCCTAAGCCCTCCCAGGAGTTGGAATCACTCTCCCCTTTCCTTCCTGTGCTAGAGCTAGAATGTGCCTCTTCAAGGGAAGCCAGTCTTTGGGGTCCCTGATGGGCTTGGTTGCATGCAGGAAGAGCTGGAGTGAGCATCGTGCAAGGTCTGTCTCACAGAGCAAACACATCCCTGGCTTCCCACTCTGTCACTCTCAGAGCTGGAACCCAAACCAAGCTGCTGCTTCTCTCTGCCTTTCTTGATAGTAGCTCAGCAGTGCTGGTGTCAGATCACCAGCAGCTGCTGAGAGGCACATGAGTGACGAAGCTGGAAGATGACTTGGGCACAGCATCTTCTTGCTTGGCTAAACAAAACCATCACATTTGTACTACATAGAATCACAGCTTGGAAGGGACCTTAAGGATCCCTTCCAAAGGTCTCATGGGCAGGGACACCTCCCACCAGCCCAGGTTGCTCAAGGGCCTTGAACACCTCCAGGGAGGAGGAGGCATGCACAACCTCACTGAGCAACCTGTGCCAGTGTCTCCCCACCCTCACTGGCAAGAATTTCCTCCTCATCTCCATTCTCCATCTCCCCTCTTCCAGCTCCAAGCCACTGCCCCTCGTCCTGTCACTCCCATCCCTTGTCAAAAGTCCCTCCCCAGCTTTCTTGCAGTTGTCTAACTGAAGGCAAGGTCCTTTTTCCTTTGTGGTTCCTAGAGACACAGTGGCAATGTTGCTGTCTTATCATGGCAGCTGTAGCCAGCTATCAGCAGGCAGGGGGTGGCTGGGCTGGCTGTGCCACAGCGGAACCCAGCAGGCATCTGCTCTGTTTAACACACAGGAAGCCCAGGGCAGGTTTGCAGAGGTATGCAGAGGGTGTAATGGAGCCTCTAATGTGTTTGGTTTTCTCCAGTTTATCAGAAAACAAAGGTCCTGATGGGATTATCAGCAGAAAGAAACCCAGAAGCTGTCTAGTTGGGAAGGGGGCTGTGGAGATTATGTCAAGGTGCAGCAGCTTCCTTCCAGGCAAAGCTGAAAGCCACGTCTGGAAATTAGCCTCCTGCACCAAATTGACTGGAATTCCGTGTCCATGTGTAAGACTTTTAGCACAAATAAATCAGTGCTTGCCTCCTGCTGATCCCTTGTAGAAAGGAAAAAGGAATTAAGATGTGTCTAGCACAGTGAAGTTGCTCTCCAGGGGGTACCAATATCTCAGCACAATGAAATGTTATTTTCAAGCAGTTTATGAAGACACAGACAAAATCCATCCCTGTCACAGACTGCTGCCCATCCTGGTGAGCCAAAGAAAGGTCTAAAGCTCAGGAGCACTTCACCCCTTCAGCATCACGGCTCCACCCTCAGCTCCTCACCGGATCCAGAATCAGAACAAAGGGGGAAACAGGAACCAAAAGCATAAGAAAGTTTTTCACAGGCAGGTAAGAAGATTGCCTCTGTCTCCAGCACATGAACCCCAGCCTCATCTCTGTGCTGCACCAGAGGTTTACAGGTTGGTCCCCAAACAGGTTGGAGCTGGCTCAGGGAGGAATCTCAGCTCCCTGCAGCTCTCTGGGCTCTGTCTGCAGATGGAAGCAGAGATGGCAACTCCTCCCCAGAGATGAGGAACTCATCTGGTCTAGTAGAGGCTGTCCCTGCCCGTGGCAGAGGGCTTAGAACAAGCTGATCCTTAAGGTCCCTTCCAACCCATCCCATTCTATGAAGAGTCCACATCCTTGGGGGCTGCTGAGCACAACCCTCCTCCCATTCTCTCTTCCGTGCCCCCCTTCTGCCATGCCCAACCATCCATCCCCTCACCTCCCCCACAAGCACCAACTAAAAAAGGGAAAGAATGAGAAAGTGAGTCCTCTGGAGCTGGCACTGCAGACAATGTCTGTCTTGTGTGAGTAATTTAGCACTATGGCCAGTCAATCTGCTTTCTGGGCCCACTGCCCTGACCCTCTTTAGAGCTGCTCTCTCTCTCCAGCACAGTGTGAAACATTTCCTTTCACAGCACTGACACTTTGCAGATTGAGACGTCAGCCCTGTCCAACTGCAGCAAATTAGCAATTTTTCTTTTACTAATTGGAAATAAAAATGTTTGCTGAGGGAATAATTTGTAGGAATGCAGTGTTAGGTTTCCTGCTTTTTACAAGGGATGCTTTAAACTTTCTCCATCTGCACTTTCCTCCTGTTTTGATGCCTTGCACTGTAAATTTTAATAGGTTACTCGACTGTTAACTTTACAGGCTCGGCCTTCCAAAGGATTACATGAAGCCTTTAATTTATCTTCCTCTCCAAGGCAGCAGGGTCTGCTCACAGCAGTGCCTCCCACAGCTCAGCCCTGCTCAGCCAGCCGAGGAGAGGAGCAGAGCTCCCAAGGGTTAACAGCACACAGGGCTGGTGGCATCTGGATGAACCTTGGGCAGGCTGTTTGTTTACCAAGCCTGCAGCGCACAGCTCTGCCCAGCTCCTCAGGAGCATGGTGGAGAGAGATGGGGAGCAGGTTTGGGAATGCCTGCCAGGGTTCACCTGCCCCAAATGGGCAGTTCCAATGTCTGGACACCAGGTGCAGCCCCAGCTCCTGTCCCTCTGCTGCTGGGGAACGGTGGCAACAAGAGCCTGCTCCTCTCTTCCAACTTGTCAGCTCGTTTTCATAGACTCATAGAATGGGTTGGGATGGAAGGGACCTTGAAGGTCATCCAGTTCCAATCCCCTGCCATGGGCAGGGACACCTCCCATCAACCCAGGTTGCTCAAGGTCTCATCCAGCCTGGCCCTGAACACCTCCAGGCAGGAGGCGTCCACAGCCTCCCTGGGCAACCTGTTCCAGTGTCTCTTCACCCTCACTGTCAAGAATTTCTTCCTCATCTCCAAGCTAACTGGCACTAAAGAGGAAATACTACAGCTTTGGGCAGGGTTTGGTGGTGGTGGTGCTTGGATTTTTAAGCTCCTTTCACATCAGGTGAATGCACTGGGAACAGTTTGATCTATCTGAGCTTTAAAATCACCACAGTGAGGAAAGGGCATGCAAATGGGAATCCATAAAGACTTCTTCAGTCAGAAAAAAAAAAAAGTTCTTCAAGAAAGTGAGAGCAGGAAAGAGTCTCCTATAATGTAGAAAAACCTGCTAAGGCAGTGCAAAGCAAATGGCTTTTTGCTGTGATAGAAGAGGGTTTCAGTGCTCTGTAATTCCCAAGCCATGCAGTGCCTTCCTGCACTCAGCACTGGTACATTAGCTCCTATAACAATGCCAGCACATAAAGAGTTACTGTTCTTTCCCCCTACACCCCCCCCTACACCCTAACCCCCCCCATAAAGCATTTGACAGCCATGCCTAATAATTCTTTCTGGTGTGGTTTTTCTTTTTCTTGATGTCTTTATGTGAATATGAAGCCAGAGTGAAAGGCTTTGGGTGACCCCCGTGAGAGAGAAAAAGTATGAACTAGCGAGAAAAAGAGTGAGATATAGACTCCCTGCAGAGACATAGGCATCTTCTCTGGCAGCTCACAACTTGGCTTCAGAGGGCCTTTGTCAAGCAGAAAGGACTCTTCTTCACTCAGGCAGTGACAATAGGTGTTTTGTCAGAGAGGGACAGGATAAAAAGCAGGGGGTGGGAGGCGAGATCATCATCGGCAAGGGGCTAGCCTTTGGGGCCTGCAGATGTTGGAAGGAGGATGATTTATTGCTCCAGTGTCCTCAGTGGCATTTGGCTACCTTCCCAGACCCCAGTGTTGGTGGCTGGGTGGGAGGAGGGAGCGTTGCTCAACAAGGCATCTCCGTACCTTCTATGGGCAAAGCTGGGGGCTGCTGCTGGGGGAGGCGCTGGGGGCTGCTGCAGAGCCCAGCCAGGACAGGCCAGGACTCAGCTTCACCCCAAAGCTGCCACGGAGGGAATGGGCTCTGCAGCCAGCACTTCTGAACCACACTAAGGTGAGGGATTGAAGAAAATTTGTTAATTGATCAGCCTAGGAAGGTGCAGCAGAAAAACAACAAAAGAGGTGTGATGGTCACCTATAAACTACAGACACTGATGAGCAAGGTTCAGGACTCTGTGTTCAGAAGAACCAGACCCCATGAAACCATCTTCATCCAAAGTGAAAGCCTGGGGCTGGTTTTGGTGGGAATGGATGCCCAGGAGATTGTCCTTGCCCTGTTCCCAGCCCAGGCAGTCTCTGCATGGCCACCTCTTTGCCCAGCCATTAAGAAGTGAGCAGAGCTGAGGTGCCAAGCTCCCTTCTGCTGCAGGACAAGAGGGCTCTGCACTGCTGATCCCAAAGACCATCTGGGCTGGGGTGTGAATGGGAGGCAGGGATCTGATGCCTGTGTGTTTCTTACTTGGAAACTGCAGCAAAGCTTGGAAGCAGTCAAGGAGGATTTCTGCAAATCAGCTGAGAAAGGAACCAATATTTTGGATTTCTCTCCATACCCCCCCAAGGAAAAAAAAAAAATCTCAAACTTTTGAAGCCTGCCCACTGCTCCATACATCCAGCACATTGAAAAGTATCCCAGCTCACCCAGCCAGGGAGTTCTGGACCATTTCCAAGGAAAAGGAATCACAGCCTAGCAAGAAATACACACCAAGACAGTCTATTGCCAGGAGTTTGATTTAGGACTCTTGCTCCAGCTCCTTTCCTCTTTTAATATACAGTTTTCCACCACACTTTCTCTATAAATACTGTATCCTATGGCTGACAGCCTCTTTGAGTAGATTTATCCATTAGAGGGCTTACTAAAAATGTTTTCTGTTGAAACAGGGGCACATGCTTCACCTTAGCAAAAGACAAAGCCAGAGACAGCATTAAATACAACCCCAGGAAATCCGAGACAAGAGAGATGCAGAGGGGAAGAGAAAAGAAAACAACACATGGCACAGAAATTGCTAGGTGGAAACACTAAGAAAAACAGAAGAGAAAATGCAAAAGTGACTGAAAAAGGCATAAAAAGATCTACAGAGCTCCTGAGTGCCACAAGGAGCAGGCTCAACCCCCCACCACTGGCAGTCCCAAATGCCAGGAGGCACCAGCATCTCCAAATGCTTTCCCAAGTTCCAGACCCCCTCTTCTGCCTGTACTCAAAACTCTTCTGTCCATTTTCAGAAGGAAGTGAAGCATTCAGAGGATAAGTGACATGTCCAAGGTCACACGGAGAGTCAGCTGCAGAGTCAAGAGAAGAGTAAGGAGATCCTTGCTTCAAATCCCTTGGCTTTGACTGCTAGACAATGGCTCCCCCTCCCACGTAATCAACCAGTTATGGAAAGGCCTAAATGCATATTTGCAGGACTAAATATGTTCGCTGGAGAAGAAAAATGTTTGGATGATTATCTATAAATTAGATGACATTATCCAGACCCCTCTGGTTTGGAAGTTGGATGGAAATTTGATGAGTTACATGCAAGACACGATTGTTAGAAGAGAAGCTTTGCTTTGACTCTTTCTCTTGGTCTCTGAAATGAAGTAAGAACTGAGAGGCTGCAGCAGAAGAACACAATCCCCACAGACCTGAGTTCTCCACAAGCTCTCAAACTGTTGGTGCTATTACTCATCTTAGATTATCACTATTGGTGTTTAAAAGACCTTAGAGCATCCTTCCAGTACCTGAAGGGGCTCCAGAAGAGGTGGGGAGGGACTTTTGACAAGGGCTGAGAGTGACAGGACAAGAGACAATGGCTTGGAGCTGGGAGAGGGGAGACTGAGACTGGAGATGAGGAAGCAATTCTTGACAGTGAGGGTGGGGAGACCCTGGAACAGGTTGCCCAGGGAGGCTGTGGATTACTCCTGCCTGGAGGTGTTCAGGGCCAGGCTGGATGAGGGCTTGAGCAATCTGGGCTGGTGGGAGGTGTCCCTGCCCACGGCAGGGGGTTGGAACTGGATGATCTCCAAGGTCCCTTCCAAACCCAACCCAAACCATGAATCTATGAATTGTAGCACTAACTCCTCATGAAATTTCTCCTTTTCCTCAAGAAATCCACTTAAATATAAATAGAAAAAAACCTTGTCTTAAGCATAGGTTGCAAAACTTATCTTTAAGTAGAAAAAAAGCTTATCTTAGATATAGGTTGAAAAACTTATCTTAAACATAGATAAATTTGTCTCAAATATAGGTTGAAAAACTTATCTTAAATAATAGATAAACTTTGTCTTCAATATGGAAAAATCCTGTCTTAAGTATAGATAGGGTTGGAACTGGATGATCTTTAAGGTCCCTTCCAACCCAGCCCCTTCCAGGATTCCATGCTAATCATCTTGCCACAAAAGGCTTCCTAAAGTGAGGCAGTGACCACAAAGTCTGACCAAGAAAGTCTATCCACAAGACCACAGCAGCATTGCCTGGACTTCCACAGTGTCAGGTCTCCAGCACCTCAACATCTGCTGATGGCAATTACTAATGATGCTCCCTGAAGAAGCCTCCCATAGCAGCAAGGGAGTTGCTTTTCCCACTTCCATTCGTTGAGGCTGTTTGTCCCTGTTCATGGACACAGATTGCCCTTATCTGAGAGCAGCAGATCCCTGCACACTGCCTGGTGTGGAGCTCTCCGGCTCCTGAAGGACCTCATGGCACTGGGAGTAGAATCCATGTCAAGAACAGGCTGCTAAAAGCTGCCTTTGTCTGGGGCTGCCTTTTGCATCATTTTATTTCGTTTCATAGGCAGTGTTTGGACTACAGACAGGGCCTAATGCTGCATCTTTAAGGCTCTGCAACAAATTGCCACATCAGCACCAAATACCTCCACTTAATTTTTCATTTGGAGCCGATGAAACATTTTTTTCCCATGGAAGGAAAAGGCCTGGTCTTTGTGATGGGGGCACTGCCAGCCCAAGTTACAGTAAAGGTTAATCACAAACAAGAGACAAGTAAAGTAGACAAAGAGCATCATACACTTCACTTTTCAATGGATGTTTTCATAAATGTATGAATAATTTAAATTATCATTGCCCAGTATTTATTTGAGTGTTTCAGGGGGAAAAAATGCCTCCTCTTTTTTTTTTTTCCATTTTTTTTTTTCTTCTTCTTCCCTTCCCCCCCCCTTCCTTGATTCTTTTCATTTCTGTCTCATCTCTTTTATGTGCTGCATCGGCTGTTTTCTTGCCATCTGAATCAGTTTTTTGGAACAATGGGATGTATGAGGGCTGAGGGGGCAGTGGAAGAATACAGCCCTTGTTGTACACTCTGGGACTTGACATTGATTAATGAGGGTGCGGACATGGGCAGAATTTGATAGAGAGAGAGAAGGGGAAATTGGAGGACCTGAGGGCACCAGAAGGAGGAGGGCAAGGAGATGACAGAGGGAAGACCAGAAGGATGCCAGTGACTCCGTGCAGTGTGTGGAAACAGCGAGCGGCGGAAGGCTCACCGCATGGGGCGAGTCCGCCGGGGGAGACCCCAGAGAGCTGCAGGCACTTCTTGTGTCATGGGAAAGACCTCACAGGGCACTGCAGAGAGCATCTCGCCTCTCTCTGGGTTCATTCTGCACCTCAAGACCTGCTGTGCCAGTAGAAACCTTCCCTTCATGTCCACAGTTGCCCCCAGGCTGTTGGTGGAAGCAGCTTTGTTGCTTCCTCTGCCCTTTCACACAGACACAGGAGGTCGGAAGGGACCCCCCCAAGGATCATCTGCTCCAACCCTTCTATGGTGGACTTGAAATGAGCTGGCCTAGCATCCTGTCAAGCTGAGGCTTAGAACCACCCAGTGTAGATGATTCCAATGTCCAACTCTTCTCATGGTGAGACATCTTCTCCTGGAGTGCAACGGCAATCTCCCCAGCAGTAACTTGTCCCCATCAGCCCTTGTCTTTGCCATGGGACTCCTTGCATGTGGCCATTGGTTGCCTCCTGGCTGTCAGGTATACAGAAGCTGTTTGAGCAGCATCCATTGCTGCATACAGACACCAGCCTGCAGACACCAGCCCAGCCTCCTGTCTCTGAACATCTTGCTGAGCACAACATCTCAAGACTGCTTCAGCAAATCACAGAATGGGTTGGGTTGGAAGGGATCTTAAAGATCATCCAGTTCCAACCCCCCTGCCATGGGCAGGGACACCTCCCACTAGACTTAGCTGCTTAAGGCCTCATCCAACCTTATCTTGAACACCTCCAGGGAGGAGACATCCACAGCCTCCCTGGGCAACCCATTCCAGTGTCTCCCCACCCTCACTGGAAAGAATTTCTTCCTCATCTCCAGTCTAAATCTCCCCTCTTCCATCTTCCCTGTGGCAGGGTCTTCCAGCCTCCCCTTTCTCTCTCTCTCTCTCTGCATCCAAGACAAGCAGTCCAGTGATCACCTGCAATGGCAGCCACAGAGGGTGACCTGAGCCCTAGAGCTACTGCTGGAACAAATGAGAGAGCTTAACTAGAGCAAGACTGGCATAAAAAGGAAAGAGAAAAAAAGAGAGGAACAAAGATTCCGTCCAATTTGCTCTTTTGGGCATTGTGCAAACTGGCCTGTTTCCCAGTATATCACTCTGCCATTGAATAAGGTCAATTGCAGAGCAGTTCTTCAGTCATCCTGATGGGTTTTCATGAGAAAGTGAATGGAGTGCAAATTAGCCAAAGTCGTCACAAGCTTTTTTACTGTCACTCTCAGCCTGACAGTCCAAAGGAAAATGAGGATTAATAAATCTAACGAACTTTCTCTATTATCCCAGCCAGGTTAGGAAACTATTTATTGTCTCTCTCTTTTTTTTTTTTTTCTTTTTCCCTGTGTTTCATCCATTTTGCCCTACTGTGGTGAAGCATTTGGAGAAGAAAGGAACAACAGCAGCACACACACACACGCTCTGCACGCACACACGGAGCTTAACCTCTCCAAAGCTGCTAGACACAGCCACAGACATCCCAGCAAATAAAGGCACTGCCATCACCGTGCAACCAACTCCAGATTAACTCAAGATTTCCACCAATTCTCCCTCCTCCATGTCCTGGAGTTTTAGATGGGCCCTTAGAGCTGCTGAGTGTGCTATAAACGGAGATGTTTCATGGGAGAAAGAATAAGGAAGGCTTAAAAATAACCTTTTCAAGAGCAAAAGAAAAAAAACCCAGAAAAACAGAAAAACTGGTTTGGAGTTACGAGGGAAATTTCTTTTGGCAATTCTATCCATGTGTGGGAGGTAGATTTTGAGGTAGTTTCAGAATTATGATTATTTTTAACAGAATCACAGAAGGGGTTGGGTTGGAAGGGACCTTAAAGATTATCCAGTTCCAAGCCCCCTGCCGTGGGTAGGGACACCTCCCAGAAGAAGGCATTGCAGCAGCCACTAGAAAGCAAATCTTTAACTAATTTATTAAACCAATTTGTCTTTGGGCAGCTTAACTGAGAGAGAAGGGCCTGAAACATTCTCAGGTCACACCAGAAGTGATGCAAAAAGCCTCTAGGAGATGTTTAGCATCTTTTTGTTTGGGAGATTTAAACGTTTGGGAGTACACACACAGAAATCTATTTACTTAAAACCAGAATAAAGCAAATCTGTGCACATTCACAGCTGGGGAAAAGCATCATCCCATGGCATTTGTAACACCCTGGGAGCAGTGCAGTGGTTTTCATTCAGGAATCTCCCAAGTCCTTAAAAACTTCCCTGAATCAGGCCTCATGCTGTCTGAAACTAGCTGTGGATGTTTGCAGAAGGCAGGTTTTAAGCCCCAATTACAACATTTCCCCATCTGCAGTGAAACAGGTGGGGGACAAGGGACAAAGAGATCAGTCACTTGCTAATGTCCCTGGAAAGAAATGCCTGGGAGGAGACCAGCACAAATTTCAGGTCAACTGGTTAGTTCCTACTGTAAGCTGAACAAAAAGTGATCAAACTCCTGCTTTCTGAGGAGCAGAATTCCATGAATGGTGGAAGTAAAAGACACTGAAAGCAAAGGTTTGGCACCAGGCTCCTGACAAAAACATCTCTAGGGTTGCAACAGAGATGAGAGAACTTTGAACTAATCACACAAATCTCTCTCTTTTTTGGCTAAAATGCTGAACACCAACACCAGCTATACCCTAAAATGATGCAGTTTTTCATCTTCCTGATGGTAACCATGAAAGTGTGACTGCAGCTCTTGCTTTGTGTTGGTGCTGATGAGCAGTGTGTTCCTCTCCCACCACAACCTGTTCAACTTCTCTCATGAAGAAGGAGGAAAAAAATCAAAGGAGAAAATGCAAAGTTACATTCTGCAAGCTCCTGAATGAATTTGCTTCCATTTCCTCCAGATTTCTTTGAGATAATCAAAACTGTAGCAAAAGCCATTAATAATTAAGTATATTGTTGGCAGTATTGGTGGCTTCGGAGGGTAACAACTCAGTTTAAAGCCCAGTCAGAGAGTTGGTTTCAACACTTTGTTTTCAGCCTTTCTGTGGAGACTCTTCTGAGTGTAAAATTCCCCCTGAGGAAGCTCATGCTATGATCTAAGCAAAGGAAAGGCTGGGGGGGGGGGGGGGGAAGCTGTTTAGCATTCAAAGCAATCTGGGGGTTGTTGAGATTTCCTTTCTCCTGCTTTTCCAGTCACTTGTCATTCCATTTAATACCAGAGAAAACTTTCCTGACTGCCTAAATTATGCCATTCAAGATATTAAGGAAAACACACATTCCCCCCCCTCCTCCCCGCCCAAGTAAAGGTAAAATTATGCTGCAATCATCAAATCAGCCTTCTCTTCTTTATCCCATCTGTGTATTCTCCTGGTGAAGGCTCAAGTATGGCTTGGAAAAGCTCCACCAGCAGCACAGTCCTACCTGCTTGCCTCTTCAATTGCTGGCATTTTAATCTCATCAAAGAATCGGAGTTTTTCTTCCTGCTGTTTTGACTTTGCTGTCCCTCGGCCTTGTCACATCCACTAGTTTTGAATAAGTGCAGGACTTGCATTTACAGAATTTGCAATCTGCAAGATTGTTTAAGTGATTTATCAAATGCTTCGATTGAACACTTATTGCTGTTCCAGTTCTGAATCTCATTTAAACTCATTAAGCCTTTAGAGTGAACACAGAAATGAGTCTGGGCTGTGGCAGGTAGGGCACGAGGCGGGAGAAAAAAAACAACAAACTTCCACCTCCACTCAAGCACTTCAGGAATTGCACCCTGATAACATCAGCCAGGGATTGGATTTCTTATTAAGCATTTTCTGTCTGATAAAGCAGAATATCCCCACTCAGCCAGGCTTTATCTTCCTAATGATCCAGCACAAGGCAGTTTCACCATGCAGCCAGCATCACCCAGCTGTCTGAACCAGAAGCTTTGTGTTACCTGTGGGACTAAAGGGGCTATGACTTTGGGATGCTCTGCCCAGCCACAAAGACCACAGAGTTACAATCACTTGGCACTCCCAGACAGATCAGAGTAAGGATGATCTCTAAGGAGCTCTGAATTATCTGCAGAGTTGAGAAATGAGACATTTTTTGTCATCAAATGGGTGAGGTGCATCTGGGGGCTGTGGAGCAAATTGAGTTTGAAGAAACCCAAAGCCACAAGGGCAGAAGGGCTGCAACAAAGCTCTCCCCATCAATTAGAAAGCAATGCACTGCAGGCAGGCTCCACTGAGAGACAGCTTTTGTAGCATGAAAAATCAAAACATCTGTAACCACCAACTTCCTCTGCATTCGCCTCTCTGATCCTCTACTCAGTGTGCACCCTGCAAGAAGCTTTCAGCATCTTGTTTGGATTTCCCCCCACTCCAAAGCTACAACTCAACAGCTGAGCTCAGGGGGTAGCTTTGATTGTGTGCCTCACTGTTACACACTTGGTCCACAAGGGCATGGCTCAGCTCTGACAAGGAGGAGAAAGTTCTTCCAGCAGGCTGCTCTGAGATACCCTCTGCTTTGAAATGGGTTTATCCACTTTCTAGGAAACAGTCAGCATCTCAGCTCCAAGGATGCTGCAAATCCATCCTTCCTTCAGGATCTGGGTGGAGAAAATGAATGCTGAGCTGGGGATGCTGACTGTGAGTGGCTGTGAAGGTGGCAACAGCCAAGAGTCTGGCTGCTCCCATTCATTATGGACCCTTCTGGTTGTGGTGAGGCCACGAGTTACCCTCCATGGACTTAGATCAAGACTTGGCAACACCTTCTAGACTTGGCATTTCCTGGTAACAAATAAACAAAGGTCTACAGCTTTTGTTCCTAATTTTTGCTTACATTCATGAGATTTCACAGAGCTTTACCAAATCGCCTCACAGCTGCCCTTGCATGGTCAAGGCCTTTAGCTTCACTGAGGAAGTGGTTGAGCTTAGCCATTCAATGAATTCATGTAAGAAAGGGGCTTCCCTCTGGTTCCATAATTCAGGGTGGGACAAACAGCCTCCAAGAAGCTTTGCTCCGATGGCATCACTGATGCCAAGAAAGAAAACCTTACGCACCAGCAGAAGCACACCAAAGCTCAAATACAGCTCTTCCAGACAACAAGCAGAGATGGGGCAGAGCCAGAGGAGGTTTCAAGCAGCCAGGGTTCTGAGGTGATCAGAGCTTTCATCACTAACAAGCAGCCAGCAAAGGCAGAATAACTGAAGAGAATTTGTTTCAGCTCCCAAGAGATTAAACTGCGATGCTTTAGCGGCTGGGAGGCTTTCCTGCCAGACCTGTTGTCTTTCAGGCTCATGGCTTTTTCAATGCTTCCTCCCAGCTCATGTGGGATAAAGCACTTCCAAAAAGTAGGCTCTAGGTATGCACATTCTTCAAATCAACCACTCAACACACATCCAAATAAAAGTGAGCTTTCCTCCCCATTTGCCCCAAGAAAGGAAGCTCGGAGCCCTTTTATGCATTGTGAATGGCCCACCTAATTTAGACTGAATTATAGCCTAACCTTCATTTCCCCTTTACTTCTTTGCTCCATTCAGCAGTTTCTGACTTCAGCTAATTCACTAACAATCCCAGCTGGTCCTTCCCAGCTCCCAGTTCTTTAGCACATTGTCCAAGGAAACTATGTGCTCCCATCTACACTGGTATTCCACTCTCCAATTAACCTACTGCTGAGAGGCTTTACCCCCTTTCCACCATCCATTCCTCTGCACATACATTTTTTTAACCTTTTACTTCTTGAATTAAAGTTTCTAAGATCTCTTCCAGGTGAGGTGGTGTTAAATTTGTTTGCTGAACGTGGTGCTGGTTACACAGGAAGACATAACACGGGGGTGTGGGGCTGAGGGGGCAGGAGATGGCTAGGAAAAACTAATCTGCTGGATCTGGAGTGCATTTCAAAGCCATGTATCAAGGCACAGATGTTTAAGATACAAGTAAACAAGTAACAAAGGAATTTCAGCACTTGCTCTATGACAGGCAGATGCTTGTTCTTACTCCTGAAGCCAGGCAGAATAACTGAGGTCAGCCAGGGGTATGGTTGGCATTTGATCTACACAGCGCTGCAGCAGCACTGCCCCAATTGGACACAGAGCTGGGGGCTCTGTTCTCATTGTTTCAGAACAATCAAATCACTCCTCCAGGGTACAGTTAGGGCTCTGGTGACAGTAACATGAGTGCCTGTGCCACCACCACCACATGTTCTTCACTGGGAACCTTGGACCACTGGTCCATAGCACAGATCTGTTCTGCCCATCACTCTAGGATGCTGTTGTCCAAGCAGGAGCAAAGATGGTCTTGGGTAGCGAGAGCCTGATTAGCACTTGTCTGATGCACAGGTAGGGGTTGGAAGGGACCTCTGGAAATCATCCAGTCCAACCCCCCTGGCTCCCACAGCAGCTTGCCCAGGATCACAATGGCCTGGGGGGATTGGAAGCTCTGCAGAGAAGGAGACTCCACAACCTCTCTGGGCAGCCTGCTCCAGGCCTCCAGCAGCCTCACAGTGAAGCATTTCCTCCTTCAGTTCAGGTGGAACCCCCTGGGTTCCAGTTTGTGCCCCTTGTCCTGTCCCTGGGTACCACTGAGAAGAAACTGGCCTCAGCCTGGCCCAGGTGAACACTTGCACAACTGGAGTACACCAGGCTAGAAAAGTTTTGCTGTCTTGGGCTAAAAGCCAAGACCTCAACATCTCCAAGTCCCCTGTCCAACAACTGTTTAATTGCAGACAGAAAACTCCCACAGCAAATGTCACAAAACCTCACTGGATCCAGACCAGCGACTTCCCTCAGTCCTGGTGAGTGTCCACACACCACAGAATGTCCTCCCTTGGACTCCAACTGCTGCAGCTCTCCCCAGTCCTCTTCTCTAGCCCAGATCAGGACCACCTTTAAAAAGACCTAACCCTCAGTGCCTGCTTCCCAAGAGCCCTTTCACATTTCCTTGTCTGACACAGTGCCAAGCCTCTTCTTTTGAGGCAAGCAGCCCAGATCTCATTGTTGACAAGACCCTGGACAGAAGAGAGAGAGTGAAAAGGGCACTGATGGCTCTTAGACACCTGCCTGCCCCAGCTCCTCCCTTCCTGGGGACATTTCCTCACAGCCAAAGGAGCCTAACAGCAGCACAGTGCTCAGAAAGTGGTTTTCAGCATCAGGCAGGGAGAAAGTCAATACAGAGCAGCCTGTCCATTTGTTTTGATTTATCTCACTAACTTCAACTGACAGTTAATTCATCAGAGCAGGAAAATGCCAGTCCAGTGAAAACACAGCTCCTGAAGGAGGGAGAGCAGAGAGGGGAAACCTAGAGTGTGGATAATACAGGTAATAAATTAAAGGATACAGTATCAGTATTTTATCAGTCACATGCTGAACTTGCTGCACTCCTGCTCTTGCCAGGGATGGTTTAGGGCAGGCAGGAAATTCACACAGTCTGTGTCACACACACACACACACACAGCAGCCCTTCACCAAATGAAGCAATTTTGAAAGACATCAGAAGTCATCACTGGCTCAGATTTCTCAATCTGAAAGGTCTGGGAGATTACTACAAGGTCTTGTCAGGTGCTGCAGGCAGCAGGAGAGTTTACACTGTGGATGCTGCCCTGGATCTAAACTCCACAACAAGAGCAGAGCTGAAGATCAGATTTGCAGTAGAAATAGAAGCACTGACGGATGGGATGGGATGGGAGACTTACATCTCTCTGAGGTTGGAAGAAATGCCCAGAGTAGATCTATGTTCTGCCCACCCCAGTCCTTTTTGAGGCTGCCTGTCCCCATTTAGCTGGGGACACAATTTGGTGTGTCCCCTAGCTTAGCTCCTTGACCCCACAACTCCTCTCTTTATGTCATTTGTGATCACCTAGAAACTTTTCACTTCTTCCTGGGTTGTTTTCTGGGAGGGAGTTCATCCTTAATGCTCCTTTCTCCCAAGGAAAAGCCTCAAGGAAGTTTCTAGAGTTGGTCTTTGCCTGCCCTTATGACAACATCAGTGATGGAAAGGAAAGTTGGAGACAGTATTTAGGGAGCACACAGGAGCCTGCCTGAGTTCCACTTGCAGCCCTCCAAAATCCGCTGTGTGAGAGATATGAGGGAGAACACCCCTGCCTGCTCCTGCTGGAAGATCATTTGTAGATTGGATTCACACCACCCAGCTGCTCTCTGCAGCTTCTGACCTGCCTGTCTCTGCAGGCAGCATCTTCTGGAGCTGCCTTTGCACTACACAAAGCAGTAGCCTTGCATGGCACTGCTTGTGCTGCCAGCTTCCCCAAATGCTCCTGCTACAAGTATGAGACTATTCCTTACACAGCATTTCCACATCCCCTTTATCTACTGCTTCCAGGCCTTTGTGAACTTCAGCAGGCTCTACTCTACACCTTCTCCTCTCCACCCTCAGCAAATCCAGGGGTTCCACTTCTTCCTCAATCCTCCTGGAAATTTTAGTTGCCCTCCCCTGTTCTTTCCCCAGGTCTGGTCTGCCTCCCTCACACCAGAGCTGCACACCAAGGTCTATGTAGCAGCACAGTGATGTCCTCTGTCTTCTTCTCAACATCCTCCTGGTAAGCCCAGGGTGCTGATGAGTGGTTTTGTCCACCACTGATGATTCCAGTGAGCTGTCAGCAGGGACTGCAAGCTTCCCCTCCCTGCCTTCTGCTTGCCAGCTTGAAGCTCAGCATTGCACAGACACAGCCTCCATCCTTCTTCCCTGCACACACTAAATTATGTGACCTTACATTTATCTCCATGGGTTGGGTTTTGTCCATTCACTGAGTGTTTTCAGGGTTATTGACATTTCAGTCAGCACCAGCCTTGATGTTTAACTTCTGTCTATGAAGAACTTAGCAGTAACCCCCAGTTTCTGCTCCAAAGAGCACAGACAACTCAACGAGAATCCCAACTTCCTGGCTTTTTGTTTTTAATCAAGCCTGGATGCTTATTAAAACCTAAAGCAGAGCTGCAGTGGGCTATAAGGAATTAAGCTTCTTTCTGTCCATTTCCCAGGAAAGTGGACAGGAGCCAAAAATAATCTGTCCTGGTTAAAGTAAGTATCTGCATTTCGCCTCAACAGCTCTCTAGCAAAGGCAGACAGCCCTTTTATCTCCCTTCCATGCTGCTGAAATTCAGTTTGGAGATGCTGTAAGCACTTGTGAGCAGCAAAAGATGTTTCTGAGAGTGGAAGGGCTGGAAATCAGTGCCTGGAACAACAGCTGAGTTAGGGCTGAGATGCACACACCTGTCTGAATGCAATATCCAACATGGTGCAAACTTCCCAAGTGTGGTGTTTGGGCATTATTAAGCTATCTCAGTAAGAGATCAAACACAGCCACTGCTGAGAGCAGAAAGCTGCATCAGCTCTCACAATCCTTCCATATCCCCAGCTATGAAACAAAGGCACAAAGAGGGGTTAGTAACACAGATGATCATAGAATCAAGAAGGCTGGAAGAGACCTCAAAGATCATCAAGTCCAACCTGTCACCCTAAACCTCATGACTATCTAAACCATGGCACCAATGCCACGTCCAATCCCCTCTTGAACACCTCCAGGGATGGTGACTCCACCACCTCCCTGGGCAGCCCATTCCAATGGCCAACCACTCTCTCTGTGAAGAACTTTCTCCTCACCTCCAGCCTAAACCTCCCCTGGCGCAGCTTGAGACTGAAAATCAAAGCCTGGATGTTCACCTAAATGTTCAGATTAAATCAGAAGTCTTCCAAAGGTTTGGAAAAGTCTGGATGTTTCTGCCCTGATCACAAGCCACTGCTTTTGGAGGGCTTTTCTTGCTCAGAAAGGCAAATACCAGTCGTTGCAATGGGGTTTGTTGGTCTGTATGATCACAGGGAGACATGAAAGTCTCCCAGCCAAAATGCCTGCCTTGCCCAGCAGGCTCAGCTCCTCACAACTTAAAGCAATCCCAACCCCTTGGTCTCTTAGCTGCACCCTGTTTCTAAACATCTTGGGGCTGATGTTTGCCATTGCCTGACACTGCACAGGTTGGTTCTTCAGTAAGGTTTTGCTCTGCTTCCACACTCCCCCCACACCTGCAGTTCCATCCTTTGCCTCTTCCTTTCCCACCAAAAGCTGAAATACTCCAAAATCTTCCAATATACCGAATGATCTGCTGAAGGTTCAAAATCTCCTTGGCATTAGATTTTTTTCTCTAGGTATTTCTGCTACTCAGCCAGACCCAGCAGTCCCATTCCACAGGCACCTCAGGGGTACTGCAGGACTGGGATTGGAAGCAATCTCCATCCCCCAGCCTGCCTTTGTGCTTCCCAACTGACATCCATGGAATAACACAGCCCTAGCCACAGCCACCACTATAAAACCCAAAGACCAAGTTGCTGGAGCTGTGTTTGATTCTTCCGTTGCAAAAGCTTTCAGCTAAAGCAACCCAGCCCAAGGATTCAAGCTGTACAGAAGAGGATTCTCCCAGCAGCAGCTCAGCTCAGCAGCAAGGTTGCAGTGTTGTTAAATGTTTCTTTCATTACAAAAAAAAAAAAAATGAAGAAAACAAAAAGCTGTAAGCACTACAAAGATATCTGATGCCTTCCAATTCCACCCAAGCCAACAGCAGCCTCCTATGTTGTGCAGCCAGGAGATTCACCCCGACTGCAGCTGACAACTCTCCCCTCCTACCAAACTTTTGCTGCCCTCTGCACTAGGGAAACACTTATTGGAACAGACTTCTTAAATTTTGTTTTGAAGCATTAAGCTAGGTCTAAATGTGCAACAATGCCCTGTTAAGAGTTCTGAAAACACTGGAGCTTGTCTCAGTGTAAGGCAGCTGTCTGCAGAGCCTGTACCCCTCCCTGCACCCCTCGGGGACGGACTGGCCCTGAGACACGACCCCGGCGTGCAGCAGCCAGCAGAGCTGGGGCAGCTCAGGCACTGCTCAGCCCTTCCACTTTCTGACTTGGAGACAGGAGGTTTAGCCAACTCCCCACATCACTCTCCTTTTCCAAACATTTGGCTTCAGTGATTCTCCCCACCCCACCCCCTCCCCTTTCCCTTACTCCAAGTTTAAGGCAGTTCACCACTTACGGTCATTTACAGCTTACATCTCAGTAAATCCAGAAGGTGTCTGATGAAAAAGAGGGACTAGCCAAGCATCTTAATCCCCCTGTTCATTCATGCTCTCTGTAATGTTCTTTCAGGCCTCTGCTGAGAGACTAGGCTGAAATGAAGGCTGATAAATTAGTCTGGAGGGAAACAAGGCAGATTCTGCTTGTAAAAGGTCATTCCAACTTTGTTCTGGGTGAGGGTTTATCTTGACTGCAGCTGCGACAGACAATGGCCGGGACCTAAACGGCAGAAATCCTAGCTCTGCTCATGAAATTACTGTGCTGATAAGGTAGAATGGACTTCAGTGAGATCTAAATGGGAAAAGGGAGGTGGGGGACAAGGGTGAAATGTAGGTATTTTTGAACATGATTGAACAGGGAAGACACAATAAGATGTACAATTGAAGCAATGCCTTGCCCGGGCGTTATCTGAAAGCGAAGAATCATACTGCTGGCTAATCAGATCAAAAGGAAGAAAATACCCACTCCTGGGTGCTGAGCAAACTGCCTCAGCACAAACCCAGGCACCAGTGGGCTCAGGGCTGCACTTCCTGCACCAGAAAGGTTAGGAAAGACACAAAACATAAAGGAGGTTCTTAAAGATTGGGGCTCCTCACCTCCTGCATCAGTCACTGTACAGTCCGGGGCACTGGAGCTTTCTTTCACCAGCCACACACTGCCAACAGCAGCTGAAATAAGCCCCACGAGGGAGCATGCACAGCAGGAGAGCTGGGTGAGGACACTGCAGTGGAAAAGGGTTTTTCTAAAGCATGTCTTCTGCATTTCTGGGGCAAAAAGAGTAAATGATGGCAAGTTGTGACGAGCTGCTCACCCACCTCTGCCTCCCAGTGTGTACAGAGGGACTGCCCTGTCAGACGCCTCTCCTTTATTTACACATCCCACTTCAACCTGCATGGCTCTGATCAAGCAAACACGTCAGATGGTCCCAGCACACCACTACCAGCCTGGAACCTGATCACCCTAACCAGCTCCCACTCAGGCCTGTGCCTCCAACGAGCCTGCTGCCTGCTGGCTTTCAGAGAGGACAGGGAGAAGCAGATGAGGAACGACTCAAGGTGAATGTTTTACAAGGAACCTTTGCAATGCAGCTGACCTGAGTCACAACTTGAGGAACAAAGCACAGGATTAGTAATAAAATTTCCAGAGACACCCTTCTGCATGGCAATGCTCCTTCCAACCCTGCCTGGCCAGCTGGGCACCTAGTCTGGCCACTGGACCTCCTCCTCCAGACATGCTGCTTCCGCTGATGTTTCTCACTGTGACTCAAACTCAGCTTCACACCTTCCTTGGATAAACAACCCATGGTGTGCAAAGCTGGAAGCTGGCAGTACAAGGACTGCCTCATTTTCTACAGGTCCCAGTACACAGGAAGGAAAGGATGAATAATGAAAAGAAGAACAAGCCCCATCTATGTCCAGCTACTTCTGAAGGAGTTCCATTTCACCTTCAGATACAGCAGAGCTCCCTCACACTTCCAGAGCCAAACAAGAAGCAGCCTGAGAGCCAAAAAGTGTGAAGTGCTAAATCCCACAAAGGAAGAGTTGCTACACTTAGCAATTCTCCAGATCTGTGGTGCTGCTCCCAGTTTGCTACGGGAAGAGGAGGACGGTGCCAAATTATGCAGAGAATGTGATTTCCCTTTTCTCTCAAAGTAATTAACAGAACATTTTACTCTGGAAAGTTTGCTGTTGGTGCTTCTTGTATCATCCAGAGTGAGGACAAGAAATTGAATTTAAACCCTTCAGAATTCACAAGTAAGCAGGAACTGAAATGAGGTTCACTGATAGGTTTGCTAATGTCCCAAACCTTCAGAGTCTAAACACAGCCCTAAGCATTTAAGCCTTGATTCAAAGCTGAGTAATGACGTTCTCCAGTGTCTTTGCATGATGTTACTGGGACTGAGGGGCTAAGGGTAAGCTACAGAAGAAAAGGACTCCTAGAAAACAGCTGGGAGAACAGCTACACCTCTGCACTGGTGAGAACCCTTCCACAGCAAGGGATGGCACAGGTGAGGTGTGGGTACCTGCAAAGCAGGGGAGGTGCAGCGCTCAGAACTCAGCAGACAGCTCTCAATTTCACTACAGAACTTGTGCTGGACTCCTCCATGCTGTCCCTGCTACTAGTGAGCAGCAGGAGAACTCTCTGCTCAAACAGCAAACACCTCCCTGACTACCACACAGGAGCAACCTACAAACTGCTGGCTGAGTTCTCTTGCCTGGCTTCCACTCTCTGAAGCTGCAGCTCAAAGAAGAGTGCACAGAGTGCTGCTTCCTTCAAAGTCCTCTCTGTGTTTATGCTTTAACCCTAACTTATTGATCATTTCCTTTTACAACAGCCTGCTGTGTTCCAGTGCTCCATCAGCTCAGGCTTCTCTGGGAATGGACAAAATAAAGGTTGGATTTCTCTGTGGGTTAACATTCCAGAGGAAGCAGCAGTGCCCTGCAAGGCTTCTGACAAGGACAAGAGCTATTTTCCACCGCTGTGGTCACCACTGAGCTTTTCATGGGATTTGCTTTTTCCTCCTTCTTTTTTTTTTTTTTTTTTTTTTTTTGTTAAAGTGGGGATGATAAAATCCTGCTTCAGAAGCTGGCATTCATGGATGTCTCTCCAAAGATGAAAAGAAAATATTTATTTCCTTTTTCTGCTTGTGAATCAGAAGGTTCTATTTAAAGCAAGTGCCCTCTGCCGGACTGCTCATGAGTTATTACCCCTTATGGAAATAAAGGAGAAATATCAGGAGGTATTCTTAGTCATTCCCTTCCCCTGTCTCTTCTTTTTTCTGCCTTAATTCCTTATATACCCATGTTTTAGAGAAGTGCCTAAGATAGAGCAAGACATCTTGGCATTCTTGGGCCTAAAAAAGCTTCACTCTTTTAACCCTGACTCGGAGGCATTTTGGTTAACAGCAAAAACCAGCACAAATTTCAGCCCTCACTCACGTGGCTCCTTCCTCATTTTAATCCAGGGTTGAAATTAATCAATTAACCCTCCCAAAGGATTGAGTTGGAGAAATGGGAGTTTGCCTTTGATACAACCAGAAGTTGCCCCTCATCCCTCCCTGCTTTTTCTTTGCTGCTCCTTTTTCTGCATCAAAAGCCAGCAGCAAGCAGCCACCGAAGTGGACCTTAAAGATCATCCACCTCCAAGCCCCTGCAATGAGCATGGACACTTCCCACCAGCCCAGCTTGCTCCAGGTCTCATCCAGCCTGGTCTTGAACACCTCCAGGGAGGACACATCCACAGCCTCCCTGGACAACCTGTTCCAGTGTCTCCCCCACCCTCACTGGAAAGAATTTTACATCCCAGGGTGTAAATACCATTAGCAAAATGCAGTTATTGGTTGCTTTGTTTTGATTGACATTTTAAGAGAGATCATTTGCTGAGACACAAAAATTTCCTTAAACTGAAGGGTTGGAACTGGATGACCTGAGGGGGTTGGAACTTGGATGATCTTTAACCTTCCGACCCATCTGACTGCTTCCAAATTCCCTACAACCCCATTGCTAAATTTCCCTCCAGGATGCAATTCCCACTCTTCCCTCCATTAGCAAAACTAAACAGAGCTATGACAAATATCTTTATTTACTCAACAGAGTGATCAAAATCATTATATGATTTTTATTTATGCTTTTTTTTTATGGCCCCAGAGGCAATAAAGTGAAAAGAAGCTGTGATTTATTCGGGGTGCTCTCAATGGGATGTTCTGTGTCAGCAGGCAAGGAAGAAATAGGATCAGGAGAGCAGAGCAGAAATGCAATCACCTCACACTAAATAATCACAGGGCTTTGAGTTTGGGGTGGTGCCTTTTAAGGAGGTTAGGGGCAAAAAAATATATATAGGGAGGTAGCTAACCACGCTCAGTACAGTGGTGCTGGGGAGTGAGGCAGGGAGGAAAAACACAGCACACTGCCCTGTCCAGCACTTACTGAATCATGCCTGCCAGGAGGTGGGGGCCAAAATGAGACATCTCATTTTTATTTGTATGAAATGAGCATGAATCACTCGCTGCCATCCCCTGTTGAAAGCCCTGCAGCAATAGGAGGGGGTTTGATTTCAAGAGTATTTATTAAAAAAAAAAACAAAACAAAACAGAACAGATTCCCCAAAGAAAATATGGGGAGGAAAATGATGTAAGGGAAGAAGGTAGTGAAGATTTGCTGAGCTATTGAATGGCCACTCCAAACCCTGGTGTGAAGCACCCCTAGGTATTACCACTCCTAGGTATTACCACTCCTCTACCACTCTTAGTCAAAGTCTGACAACAAATTTCCTGTGATGAAGGGCAAAACCTTTTTTTTCTTGTGCAAAAGGCAGGAATGCTGTTAAAGTGAAGGAAGTGATGACTACCAAAAAGCAAACAGAAAAAGCCCAGGTTGCAGGATTTGGGTGGGTGGAGTGTCCACAGAAGTGCCATTATCAGGAGGATAAACCACAGGAAATGAACTGAGAACTATGGACAGAGAAAGTGGCTGGGTGTGAAGAAGAGATAACTCCTAAACACACTGAAATAAATTCACTCTCAATGCACCAAGGTCCCTAACAGGGGAGGCAGTTCAAGCCTAGCAGTAATTAATCTCTCAATCAAGCATTAAGGAGTTGTGGCTGTGAAGTCTTACAACAGCCTTTGACTTCCAAGTCACTGCAGGACAGAGCTACAAGTTACAGAGAGAAACACAGTCAAAGAATGATGTCAGGCTGCACAGGCAGCACCACTCATGGGGCACCACAAGAAGTGGGCTCCTTAGAGCCATCCCTACTGTAAGGAACAACACACAGAGGCCAAAGTCTGGACAGCAAGTTATAGGGTGACAAAAACCTCCTCCTCTCTTCTCTCACTGCCATCAATCTGCCTGCTCCATTTTACTGACAGAGGATGGCAACAACCCCCAAGTTACCATTTCCAGCACAAGTGACATCAGCTAAAGCTACCTAGAACATCTCTAAGGCTTTTTTTGACCTCACACTCCAAGGGAACCAACATCCCTGGTGACATTCAAGGCGAAACTGGTTGGGTCTTGAGCAACCTCATCTCTGCTCACTGCAAGGCTGGCCAGGATGACCTTTGAGGGTCTCTTCCAAGCTGATGCATTCTGTGGTTGTGTGACAAAGGCAGACTATTCCCTACAGGAATCCTGTCCTTACATGAACTCCCCTTCAGCACAATAAGGTATTTGGGTGGTTTGCTCCCAAGTGAAACGCTGAAGGCACTGAGCGACAGCAAACAAGTTCCTAAACTGCCTTTAAATGTAGCAGGGAGCAGAAAACCCCAAAAAGTAACTGCAAGCACAAGCAAGGTCAGAAGGGAGAGGGTCAGGGTGGGTCTAAGACAGTGTTTGAGGACGTCTGATGGAGGACAAATAGTCCTTCCTTCCTTCCAAGTCTGCACTGTACCTGCCAAGCCCGAGAAGAAAAGGACACCGCTGAAACGTGAGAAGCAGCAGGAGGAGGAAAGTTTGTTCAATTCCACTCAAAAAACTCAACAGTATCACAAAGTCAACGCAGGCTGAGCTTGGAGATAGGCCTGCTATCAGGCCTGGCATTCCCTGCAGAATGGGCACATTGCTCCAACATGTGAGTGTAAATACAGACTTTTATCAGACATCTAAAACACAAGGACGGAGCTGGGCCAAGGACGTAGAAAAGGAAAAAAGATTTGTGGTGCTCACACTTGGTCTGTGCTCCAGCAGCCAAGGAGGACAGCACTTTGGTCCCCCAAAATCACTGTCTTCAAAAACACCCAAACCAACCCCCAACCAACACTAGGGTCAGGAAGAGGGAATTCACCTTCCTGTGGGAGCCACTTCCACACCACAGCCTACAAGTAATCAATGTTGCCTGCACCAGGAAAATTGTGCTTAGCTTCAGAGGGACCTTCAGGTGAGCAGCACAGGAGGTCATCTCCAGCTGCCTCCTGCCTATAACTCCCTCAAACACACAACTGTGTTCAGGATATTAACAGCAATCCTCCCCTCTCCTCACAGCCTCCCCCTCCCCCATGTTTTGAAGGCAGTGCAGCAATGGTTATCAAATGTCTCTAATGGCATTCACAGGAAAAGCAGCTGGCACCAAGATGAACCTCTGAAGGGAATCCAGACTCATTCTTCTGAATTTCCCTTAGAATCAGAAAATTGTTTGGGTTGGAAAAGCCCCCTGAGATCACCCAGTCCAACCAGCAACCCCACACCACTGTGGCCATCAAACCATGGCCCCAAGTGCCATGGCCACAGGTTTCTTGAACACCTCCAGGGATGGGGACTCCACCACCTCCCTGGGCAGCCTCTGCCAATCTCTGACCACTCTTGCAGCAAAGAAATTGTTCCTCATCTCCAACCTAACCCTTCCCTGGCACAATTTCAGGCCATTTCCTCTCCTTTTATCACCTGAGATTAGGGAGAGGAGACCAACCCCCACCTGGCTCCAGCCTCCTTTTAGGAGGTTTCCTGTACCAGGAGAGAGAGAGAAAAGGAAACTCCCAACTCATTCATTCAACCAAACTCTTGATTTTAGCTCTTCAGACATTTCCAACTGCAGAAGGGCAGAACATGAATGAGTTTTGTTTTTATAGCAAGGGGTTTTTTGTCTTTTCCTGCACTTTGGACAAGTTAAAAAAAAAAAAGTAAACAAAACCATCTGGACCTATTTCTTGGGGCTTCAGAGAAGCTAACTGCTCACTGATGTTCCAGACCTCACAATCAAGAGTGTAAATATAATCAGACACCATTTAAAATGTTAATGCTTAACTTTGGCCTTTTTGACCTTGTTTGCTGAGAAAAAGAGCTTCTGTGCTTGCCCTCTTGGCTTCTCCACTTGCTAAGTCTTACAGTTCTACCCCTAGCTGCTCCCCTTCTCCTTACTCCAGTAGCAAACCAAATGGCTTTACACCAGTTGCTGGCCAAAGGAGCAAACAGGCCAAGTGACTGCTTGACCCTGGGAAAAGGGAGGGCAAATTCAGCTTCCCCATATTTTGAGGGACAGGGTTGGCCTGGCCAGCAGCAGCCAAACCTCTCTGAACCAGCTGGCCCAGGCACAGCCTCCTCCTCAAGACATGAGGCAGCAGAAGAGGGTTTGCAATGCTGGGGTGGGTGTCAGGGCTACAGAAGAGAATCCATTACACACCCTGGACTGGATACTAGATGCATTGGGATAGGGCTGTGGTCACAGAGCACAGATCCTAGGCTGTGTTGGCCTGTTCACAGAGTCTGTAGTCATTGATCATGGAATGGATTGGGTTGGAAGGGACCTTGAGGATCTAGTTCCAAGCCTCCTGCCCTGGGCAGGGCCATCTCCCACTCTACCAAGCTGCTCAAGGCAATTACTAAAAGACTTCAGTGTTCTCTAGGGATACAGATACCTTCAAAGCAAGAACAGAGGAGCAGGAGAGACTAAGATGATTTCTGGGACAGCCCCAGAAGAGCAGGGAGAAGGAGAGGAGTTGTGGGAGAGCAGATTTCCTGCCGCGGGCTGGGTTTTGTTTAGCTCTCGGAGGAAATGACTTTGACATTTCTCTCTCCTTGCTGCAGGAGCTGAAGAACACAGAGGGTGGTAATGGGTACAAGGGATTTCTCTCTGGCCAGTTAATAGCAGCTGCCCAGCTGACATGGGCTGCAAGTCAAAGGTAACAGCCCCAACCACACAACATGATGCGACTAATCACACTCCCTCCACGGTGACAAGTTCTGAACACAGGCTGGAAATGACAAGCACTTAAAGAAGTGACCCAACAGCATTTCAAACCAACCTCCTCATCTCAAGTGGTGCCACAGCAGCACTGGGAGCCCAGGAAGAACTCTTACAAAGGCTTTCTGCTGCCCCACTTTAAACCACTGGGGATACAAAACAAGGCAGGGGGGTAGGGGGGAAAACGGCAAGAGCAAAGTCACAGCTTCTGTCCCCCCAGGGCAGCTTTGGGAACAGTCTGCACAGAAGACAAACGAATGTGGTTAGCACGTTCCACAGGCTTACCTCCCATCCAAAGTTTGTTTCCTTTAATGTGCTCCTTTGTACTGTCATATAGGGTCCAAATCTTTCCCCAACTTCAATCTTCTTTTTGGCCCAAATCCCTAGCCCTGCCCCTGGGATCGAAGATTCTCTGAGTTCAAAATCTGGTGGGATTGGAATGTCATCAGGAATGTAGACAGGAGCTTCATAAGGTGAGCCCTCCTTGGGAGTGAAGTCCTCACTGGTGGGGAAGGGTGATGGAGGTCCGACAGGAATGGGGGACATGATACTGTCCTCTGTTTCCTCCTCTGCACTGTCGCCAGCAAGGAGATCAGGGTCGGTCTCATACATATTATTTACAATCTCGCTGTCACCTAAAAGGGGAAACAGCAGAACAAAACACACTGAAACACTCAGCTGAACAGCAGTTAGTCTCCTGGTGGGAGAAAGGTTCATAAAGCCTTCTGCACATGCTTTAGGGAGAGAGAAAAAAAAAAACAAAAAGAGAGAGAGCCCTCACCTACAGAACTCAGCTGGGGCTGGGGTAGGAATACTGCTGCTGGTTGCACAATACTCAGCCCTGCTGAAGGAGGAGATGGAAGCTACCTGCTGGCCTGTCACCTCCCACTGGCTCAGGGTCACTGGAGGGGTTGTCTTTCAGTAACAGAAATCACAATCACAAAATGGTTTAGGCTGGAAGGGACCCTAAAGATCATCCAGTTCCAGCCCCCTGCCATGGGCAGGGACACCTCCCACCAGCCCAGGTTACTCAAGGACTCATCCAACCTGGCCTTGAACATCTCCAGGGAGGGGACATCCATGACCTTCATGGGCAGGAACTCTTTGCTTAGTATTGGGGTTTCTTGGGCACACAGAAGCTGTGGTGGATGTGACCCTTCCAGCTACATCTCAGCACTGTACTGCAGCTGAGTTTCCTAAGCCTCAACTTCAGTTGTGTCAAGCAGTGAATCAAAAATCTCACAAAACACAGAAGATTGGAGCAGGATGTGTGCAGAACAAAGGCAAAATGTTAAGGAGGAGGAGTTAACATTTCTACCTAGAAGGATGAGGCCTTGAGCAACCTGGGCTAGGGGGAGGTGTCCCTGCCCATGGCAGGGGGTTGGAACTGGATGATCTTCAAGGTCTCTTCCAACCCAGCCCATTCTAGGATTCTATGAATCCAGTTAGAAACACGAGGGCAGATCTTTCATGCTCAGCATCTCCAGCACAGCACAGTTCAGCCCAGTACCTACAAAAGGCTGAGAAACAAATTGCCCTGAAGGATTGGAAGGGAATGTGTGTGTGTCTGGGGGGAGAACAAACACCACCACCCCCCAAAGCAAACACCCTTAATGCTGCAGGGATTTTGAAGCTTCATTTTCCAGCAACAAATTGAGAGAAGTCCAGGTCAATGCCAGTGTCAAACCTGTACCAACATGCAGTTCTTTCCTGGGTTGGTATTGGCTTGGACAAAGTAAAAATGTTCTTCAGAAACCCCTTCCTCTTGCCAAAAAAACCCCAAATAATGGCAGATCACAGAACTGTCAGGGCTGGAAGGGACCTCAAAGATCATCCAGTTCCAACCCCCCTGCCATGGGCAGAGCCACCTCCCACTAGCCCAGGTTGCTCAGATGTGTTTACCAGGGTGCATGGAAAGAAAACTAACAGCAAAAGGCTGTGAGCAAGGACTTGAGTCAGAAGTTTTCAGAGGAATCTTTTTAAGTGGCAAATGCTGCCCTGCTGAAGCCAGCCCCCTCCCTTCAGACACGCATTGCTCTGATTTCACGGCACCAGCCTGCTGGCTGGCTGCAGCTCTGCTAAGAAACTGCCTCCTTCCCTCCAAATTCACTTAAGGCTCAACCAAAGAGGTTGTTCTTCCAAGGCAGGACCCTCAGGGCTTCTTCCTGCTCTTCCCTGTAGCCATGGGATTCCAGGAGTCCCACGGACCTGTCGTTCCACCAGACTCAGCCATGTCACCCCACCAGGAGCTTGGACATGGCAGCTGGAGCTCTGCTTTGACCCTTCTCTCTCTGTCACAGGGCCAGCAGAGGCAGGGGCATGGCAGCTGAGCAGATGTCAGAGCTTGGAGCCCAAGAATCCACTGCACTTGTCTGTCTTCAGAACCAAACTCTGCTCACTGCAGGGGGCAGATGGACCAGATGGCTTCTAAAAGTCCAATCCAAACCATTCTGTGATTCTTCAGAATGAATTGTTCCCTTCCCTCCTTTGCTTTCCTGACCACACAAAACTTTGACATTTAAGATTTATGAAGACAAAATTAATAACATTTCCCTATTATTATTATCATCATCATCACTCTCTAAAGACAGAAAACTCTGGGGTTTGACCAACTTTCCCCTGGCCTTGGCTACAGTGAAGCTCCCCCAGTCAAAGCAGACTCTGTGTCTGGAATACACTCCTGAACAGCAGCAGGTTTTGTGATGCCAGTGCTGGAAGCTGCTCAGCAGTCTCATCACCCTACCCTGCCTAGAAGAGAGCTCCTGCTTCAGAGGGTTTCCCAGGGGATACAAGGAGGAAGGGTTTACAGAGGTGAGACATGGACCTGGAGAGAAGGAACTCCTGCTGAGCAGGCTGGAAGATGAACCCCAGGTCTTAGCTGATCAATGAGGAAAACCACCTCCTCCTCACTCTCAGGGAAGAAGAACCTTTGGGCTTCAAGGCTGCCATTGCAGAACCTTCACCAGAACTTCTCCAGATGACATTATTTTGGTTTCCTAAGTGCACAAACCCAGAGCAAGGTAATTTGTAGGAGCACTGCCACAGTTTGCAGCCCCAACACAGAAGAGGCTTCAGTTCCAACAGAAGTGATGGTTCCAACAGACGTGTTTCCCATCAGCCTCTCCCAGCTTGCTGGGAAGTCAAGAACTTGAGCTTCTTAAGGCTGCCCAAATCTGTCCACCATTTCCATTCACAAAAGCTTTAAATCCTTCAAGGTTTTGAAGGTTTGATGCTACAGGGTTAGGTGTAGTGATCATTCTGAAACCCTCTTTGGGCAGCCAAGCGAAGGGATTTTAAGAGAGAAGAGGAGGGGGGAAAGTGCAA
Source organism: Indicator indicator (assembly GCF_027791375.1). NCBI lineage: Eukaryota > Metazoa > Chordata > Aves > Piciformes > Indicatoridae > Indicator > Indicator indicator. Next base: position 1,178,943 of record NC_072041.1, read on the forward strand.
ACCCCTCAGGACCATTCCCACCTTCAAGCTCAAAAGGTGGTCCACAGCTTATCTTTTAGGGTGAACTTTAAGATTCTCCAATGATGTCCTTCAAGGCTTGGTAAAGCTCTCTGCTGTCAGACAACACTGAGTATTTCAGCACTCTGCTCAGTCCCGATTCCTGGGAATTCCAGGAACAAGGGCTGGTGCAGCACCCCCCACACACAGACACAAAGCACTCGGCTCGGCAGCAAGTGCTAATGGGGGAATTATGAGTCCCTTTGTCTCCTCTCTCCCCGGCAAGCCTCTGCCTCCTTTTTACCTTCTGCATTCAACATCTCTCCCTTTTCAATTTTTGAGGATGTCACCTCTTAACCTCTTGAATGAGCTCCATAGGATAGAATATCTTTCCCTGAAATGGGTGTTTGCAGCCCTTTAAAGACTCCTGCCTCAACCAGCTGTGGGCTTTCCACAACTTTTTTGAACCCTCTGTATTAGAACTGGCTGGAGGGTTCCAGGAGCATCCAAGTGAGGGCTAAATCCAGAGGGATTTTTTTCCAAAGAACCCCACTAAAGGCCAACAGACTTCACCTCTGGGATGTGTTTGCCTCCTCAGATTGCTGCTGCTAGACAGCGCCTTGTACCACACAAAGCACAATGCTCCATCATCATATTCTGTACTGAACTCAGGCATCATAAAATCACAAATTTGGGAGAATTTCTGAGTTTTCACTGTTTCAAAGTTCTCCTCTTACAGCAGTCCTGTGCTCATAAAATTCACAACTTATTTTCTCTAAAAAACCCCTGTTTGATGGTCATTCTTTCTTCTCTCGCCCAGCTTGCTCAAGGTCTCATCCAACCTGGCCTTGAACACCTCCAGGCAAGGGGCAGCCACAGCCTCCCTGGGCAACCTGTTCCAGTGGCTTCCCATCCTCACCCTCACCCTCAAGAATTTCCTCCTCCTCTCCAGTCTCAATCTGCCCTCCTCAACCTTCAGTCCATCCCCTCTCCCTAATTACTCTCTCTTCAAAGTTTTTTTTTTTTTTGCCACATTAATCGGAGCTCTCATCAGCATAATAGAATATTCTGTTGGATTGGAAGGTGATGAGCTGATATCCTCCTGTCTCCTATCAAACTGAGCAGAGCTGATCTTACTTCCAAACACAGGGAGTTTAGCTGGCAAGGGAACTGCAGTTTCAAGAGAAAGCTGGGTAAGATGTAATAAAATTAAACAAAAAAGAGTAAAGTCAAAAAGCAATATTCCAAACCAGCCATCAGTAAGGAAATGATGATTCAGTCTCTGCAAAGCAAAAATGGCTTGCATGAAATAACATTTAGTTGTAGCTGCAGCACAATAAATCCACAGTTATTAATCACAAATTAATCCTGAATTAAATGTTCCCATCAGCTTGGCACCATGGATTTTCAGCCATTAACTTTATTTTGGGTAATAGTTCTTAAACATTTCTATCTATCCAATGGAAGTGTTTAGAACAATCGTTATTTTGCTTTCTTACACCCAATAGTGACTTATTTACATTCTTTCACTTTCTCTGTTCTGAACTTTGCAAGGAAAAATTAAAAAGACAGTTTCAAACCATCACAAACTGATGTACAGCACAGGTCAGTATTTCCTTCCAATTCTCTGGCTCCCAGAGCAAAAAGAGATGTTTGTTACCACCCAACTTCTTCAACACTGAACTGGGGTTGTTCATTCTGGAGAAGAGGAGGCTGAGGGGAGACCTCATTGCTCTCTACAGCTTCCTGAAAGGAGATGGAGTGAGGTAGGGGTTGGTCTCTTCTCCCTAGTCTCAGGTGATAGAAGGAGAGGAAATGGCCTGAAATTGTGCCAGGGAAGGGTTAGGTTGGAGATGAGGCCAAATTTTGTCCTGCAAGAGTGGTCAGGGACTGGAACAGGCTGCCCAGGGAGGTGGTGGAGTGCCCATCCCTGGAGGTGTTCCAGAAACCTGTAGCCATGGCACTTGGGGCCATGGTGGTGCTGGGTTGCTGGTTGGACTGGAGGATCTCAAGGGGCTTTTCCAACCCAAACAATTCTCTGATTCCATGATCCCTGCTGACCCTATGATGATGCCAAACATCAGTGGGACCATGAAAGAAGTTACCACAACCAGCTCTGAACACAGCTCTGAACACGCTAAGGAAGAAAGAGGGGAAGAAAAAATAAGACAAGTCCCAGGGAGCCCAAAATGCATCAGAGATGGGAAGCTTAAGAGTGAAAATGGTAGACTGGGAGGGTAGGAAGGTCTGGGGATTTTCCCAAGAGGAGTCAATTGCTGAGCTACAACATTCACACGGAGCAAAAAGGGAGTTGTTGGTTGGGGTCTTTTTTTCCATCCAAAAAGGGGAAAAGAAAAAAAAAAAAAAAAGGAGGGGAGAGGGAGGGAAACAGATGAAGGGGAAAAGAAAAACACATTTGTCATACAATACAAGGAGCTGAAGTATTTTGGGAACAGATTTGCCATCTCTCAATTAAACATGAGGCAGCATGACTGTGCTTTCATTGCACAGTAGTTTCCACTATGATAACAAGTCCAACAACTGCCTCATTGTGGCCCAGGCAGCAGTGAGAGGGACTCCCACAGTGCATATTAATGACTGACCTCTGATGTCATCGGGGGGGAAACAGCACCCAACAAAACTCACACTTTGCGCTGCAGCACGGAGGAGAGCCCTGCTTGCCAAGGGGAAACCAGCAGGGAAGAATACCTGCAAAAGCAAGGCTGGGCTGAAGGTACACAGCCCCCAGCTCTCCCCTCAGAATGCACCTTCTGTCTGCAGGCACATCTCTGCCTCTCTCCTCTCCCTCTTTTTTTTTTTTTATGCCCAATAAAGATTTTCCTGAGTTCATGCCTAAGAAACCTGGTGGAGACTTTACTAAAGAAGAGGATTTTGATTCCTTTGTCAACAATTTTTTTCCCCTTGCTTCCAGCTTTTGAGAAATACAGAGAAGTGCCTGCTGCAGCTTACAAATGTTTCCTCTGCCAGAGAGTGCAGCCCTCCTGCCTCAGACACCTTGCCAGAAACAAGCTTTCATAAGGCAGGATCTGCTCCAGGAGCCTGAAAATACTTGTGGTTGCTGTAAATGTTTTCTCTCCTGGTATTAGCAAGTCAAATTATTTTCTCCTCTATGATTAGCCTCTTTTGCACTTAAGAAGCAGGAATTCCAACCGAGTTGAAAAGCAAAACGAGGTTTATTGGAGCATGACCTGTGAACACTTTCAGTGATACAAGAGAAGTACAAAGACACCTCAGCACTGAGCACTGCTGGTTTCATGTCTTCTGGGAGACAACCAGGCCACTCCTGATCACGTTTTCATCTCCTCTGAAGCTGAACCCACATCTGAGTGACCTCCTGTTGCAGGAGGAGTCGTGCAACAAGGTTATCACATTGCTGAGAGGGCCTGTCAGAGCCTTCCAACCTGCCCTCGCTGCCTGTTGTGCCCTTTATCAACCCCTGAGCTCCTCCCAGCATTGCTCTGGACGTAACACAACTGGTTAAAAATAAATCAAAGCTCCTTGCTGAGGAGCAACCTTCAGTTCCACTGAGCTCCATCCCAAAGGGGCTGGCTGCTCCTCCCGAGCTGTATGTGGGATGTGGCCATTCCCTGCTGACAACCAGGCTGTCCTACATCTGCCCCTCTTCTAGCAGCAAGTATTTCAGCACTCTGGAATGTCTGGTTATGTGAAAAGCAGGACAGAAATACAACTTGACCTTATTGTTATTGTCATGAAACTAAAATTAGTCCTTCAAAGCTCACTAACCAAATTACTGGCTAAAAAGCCCCCATTGAAAGGTTGTTTCCACAGATAATCAGATATGGGCAGAGGCTTAAAATCTGTGTGACACCAATGAGGTTCTTGTAACAATGAGAGTGATGCTTTAGCATTGGTGAGAGACCTCATGAATAATCTATTTAGCAGCTGTAAGGAAAGGAAAAGAAAGTCTGATGTTAAAGGAAATGGTGGTGGAAGGAACACAGTGTCAGGGTTTGGGTGGCTTTATGGTGGGGTTTGTGTTTGGCTATGGCTAGCAAAGTTATCATCTAAAATGGGATTAGAATGCAAATAATTAGAACATTCAGTGTTATAATAATATAAAATAGACATTTCTGCTCAGGAGATCTCTCCCATCTGCAATGACTAAAGCACCTTCTACCCTCACAGCCACTTGCAAAGAGCATCTCCAGCTCCCTCACAAGGGATGCCTGTGGAGCACACCAAGAACAAATTGATGTTGGGCAGCCAGCGTCTGCTCGGTGAGCACAACCTGCCTTGAACTTCACTGACCCTGCAAGAAATGCCACACTGGGCCCCATCCTGAACTCCTTCTGTACTCACAGCTCCCATGGAGAGCAATGGGACTAGCAAGAGCAGGGAGAAGCCCAGGCTGAGCCTGTGTCATGCTTTGGTGCTGCTGGCTGAGCAGGACGACTTTCCGAGCTCACATTTGGCAGGCAGCTCCAGAATGGGATGTTCACAGGAAACACCTCACTTTGCTTGTCCTTAAAATAACAACAGCCTGCTGGGACTCAATGATCTTAGAGGGCTTTTCCAACCAAAACAATTCCATGATTCTCTAACTCCCCAAGGCTGCCAGGTCAGTGGATGCTCTTGTCCAAGGGGTCTGTACCAATACAAGATATGTGTTTAAAAACAAAAGTATTTTTATTTCTGAACGACAAAGAGAAGGATTACAGCCACCCACTGAACTCTTCCTTTGCTAACCTCAAGCCCAAGAAAAGAATTTGAGCAAGAGAGCAGAAGCATCAAGGTTCCTGAGCTGTATGGATCCTCCTTTAGAAACATTCCCTAGGGAAGAAAACAAAGCAAGCAAGTCAAAAAATTCCTGATAGGGAGCTACGTTACAAAGGAGGGCTGGAATATTCCACAGCTCTAGAAACCAAGACCACCTACATCTTTAAGTCTAGGCTGAGAGAGTTCTGTCTCCACTTGCTGTACCTTCAGCATGTTGAAGTCATTTTTATGACCCATTTGTTGACCAGCAGAGCTTGGATGGAATCATAACACTGAACTTGTATCAGCCAAGACTGCAAATACTTCCACGAAGCAAAGTAGTTTACCACTGCCAAGTGCCAAGGTTCCTTACCCCTGAGTGTGGTGCTGCCCATCTAGGATTTGCTGCAGGTAAATTACAACAAGGTCCTGCCTCACTCCACTGGGAATTCTGCAAGAGCCTTGCCACCAGCTCTGTCCTGAAGTCGGCAGAAAGCTGCCAGCCAGGCACAGCCCAGAGCTCAGAAGACACATCCCTAAATCACAGGGGACAAAAGAAAGCACCAAACCACCCCAAGAGTGACTTCAGAACAGTGAATGATCTTAGTGATCAGATTGCCACCTGATGGCCACAGCTGAAATACAATAGAGAATCAGAAACCTGCTCCCTGACTTCGGCTGGAGCTGGCTGGCCTTGGGTTACTAAGCCTGGGTCCTGATTTCCACAGAGCTCAAGCGCTTTGCAGCACCAGGAGCTGTCTGTCTCCCACAGACTCACATTCTTCAGGATGCAGTCTGCAGTGTGCTTTGCAAAGGGCAGCACCAAAAAAACAAAGCCAAGGTGTCCAACACAACCCTCAGTACAACTCCACTAAGGTCACCTAGGAGTGGTTTCCAAGCCACTCTGCTGGTGAGGCAACCAACCCTTGGCCAGGCAGTTCACCTACAAGGGCACAATTCCCTCACCACACAGGGAGTCTGCAGCCTAAAGAGTGTGCACATAAAAGCCAAAGACCTAAAAATCAGTGCAAGGCCATCTCTGGAGGCTAGTCTAAAATATTTGGCTTTGCTTCTGCCAGAAAGGAAGCAAATTAGTGCCCAAATTGTGGCAATGAAAGTTATTCCTCTTTCATTAAGGATGGGACTGAAGCATCAAATGATTCAGAAATGGCTTTGCCTCCATTCCCAGACAATATTCATCTACCTGCAGTGGCTGGAAAGCAAGGGCAATTTAAAAAAAAATGTTACTGAAGTTCCTTGAGTCTGTTACACAATTTCTTCCTTCCATTCACTGCAACCTTCCTCCTCCAGCTAAGCTGTGCTGGTGTCCACAGCATTTGCTGGAGGATGTTGGGTCGGGAAGCAAACATTCAGCAACCAAAACAGAAAGTGCAAAGGAGCAGCCTCCTGCACACACGTGGGGCCAGGGCTCTGCATGGTTCTCACACTCTGCAACAAGGCTCTCAAAGATTTTTCCATCCAACTCTAATTCCACAGGAGGAAAAGTAAATTTTGCTTTTGAAAGAGCATTTAGAAATGGCTTATTCTTTTTTTTTTTTTTTTTTTTTTCCTTTCATTCATTCATTCATTCATGCAAACTCTGCATCTTCAGAGGTTTTACAGTTGAAAAAAGACTTGGGTAATAAACACAGAAGGAGGGAAGTGGTCACGGATAGGAAGTGGTTTTGCCAACATGCCACTGCACCCGAGGAGTGCCACACCATCTGTTCTGACCTTTGAGTCGTCGTTCTGCTCACACACAGAGGCTGTTTTTGTAAAAAGGATCCTGGAAGTGAGTGGTCAGAAAGCAGAAACCGACAGCCCCTGATTGCCAAGCTCCCTGCAGCTCAGGGGCATCACTTGGTGGCAACCCACACCCGCTCTGGGAAGCTCACCTGAGTTATGCCAGCCCTGAGCACTCCTTCTGCAGAGCCACCCAGGGCCATTTTTATTTCTGGCACTGGGATTAAGTCCAAAGGAGACAAATTTGAAGACCTCTCCCCTGCAAAATTCCAGCAAAGAGCAAGCTCTGTGCACTTCTCCCTCCAGGAAACTGTCCCAGCTCCTGCTGACCGAGTGCCCCAGTCAGTCTGTCTGTCTGTCTGTCTGTCCTCCAAGCTACTCCCACTTTGCAACTGGTGTTTAAGGACACAATACATGAAACTTCCCTGAACCTCTGTCTAATGCAGAACTGCTGCAGAACACATTAAAAAGCAATTTAGTGCTGGAGGATCCTGAGAACTGCAGAGTTATTCAGGGCGGGAGACAGTGAGGGATGAGGCAGGAGGAGGAGACAGGAGGAATGAAAAGGAAAAAGCTTGTGATCAAAACCAAACATTTACAAACAGAACACCCTGGCCATGTTTGCAGATCCATTTTTCAAGGTTCACTTTTGTGCTCTGTTTTGCCCTGACTGTGACTGTGCCTCTGCAAGCAGATTCCAGCCCTGTTAGGAAAAAGCAAGAGAAAACTCCTTGCAGCAGGAGCGAGCGGCAGGGGCAGATCATGGCTGAGCACCGGAGTTCTGCAGATGTCATTTCTGATCAAGGCTCTAAAAATCAGTTGCTTCAGGATTTGTTAAGGAGAAGAGGTGTTCAGGATGTAAAGTGGCTTAGCTTTTCAGTAAAAAACTAACTTTTCCCTTTTTTTCTTTTATTTTTTTTTTTAATCTATGTAGGGATTTCTGCTGGCAGAAAGGAAGAATCAAGCTTGCAACAGTATTTCAGTGTGCTCCTTAATACTCATTTTCCTCTAGTAAAAGCAGCAGGGAAAGTGTCCAAATGACTCTCCACTCAATGCCAGGATTATATTTCCAGTAAAAGGCTACCAGGCATCAAAAACATTTCCACAGAAGATCCTTTTAGGATCCAACTCTTCAGAGCTATGCTCCACCTGAGCTCTCTGCCTCAGTACTCCGGGCTCTGTTGGAATTCAGGATGGCATTCCTACAACTTGTGAAGGTTAACAAAACTCATTCCAGGGCATTTCTATCAGTTGTGATGTTAATTAAATTAATTAAAGGGATTAATTAAACCTTTTCAATTCCATGCTATTTCTCTAAGTTGTGGTGTTAAAAAAAAAAAAAAAATTCAATGAGATTTCTCTGAGTCGTGATAGTAGTAAATTAATTAAATAGTTCTGTGAGTTGTGCTGATAATAAATTAATATTTCTAGCTGTTGTGATGGCAATAAATTAAGTCTTTCTATAAGTTGTGGTGATAATAAAATTAATTAAATATTTCTAGCTGTTGTGATGGTAGTAAGTTAATTAAATAGTTCTGTAAATTGTGCTGATAATAAATTAATTAAGTGTATCTAGGTGGTGTGATGGTAATAAACAAACTAAATATTTCTATAAGCTGTGGTGATAATAAATTAAGTATTTCTATATGTTGTAATGATGATAAACTAATTAAACATTTCTATACGTTGGGGTGATAATAAATTAATTATTTCTCTACATTGTAATGATAACAAATTAAATATTTCTATAAGCTGTGAGGTTAATAAATTAATTACATTGTATTTCTGGTAGTTTTGATAATTAATTAATTAATCCAATTATATTTCTGTAAGTTTTTATGATACTAAATTAATTAAATGGGATGCCTGTAAGATGTGATGCTAATAAACTGATTAAGTGAGATGTCTACAAGTTGTGAGGTTAATACATTCATTAATTACTTCTAGAAGTTGTGATAGTAAAAGAATTAATTCAGTTCTCTCAGTCGTGATGTTCATAAATCAAATCACATTTCTATAGGTTCTGATGTCAATAAATTAAATGAGATATCTGCAAGTTATGTTAAAAAATTAAATGAGATGCCTATAAATTATGTTAATAAATTAAATGTCTATAAGTTATGTTAATAAATCAATTGGTACTTCCAGAAGTTGTGTTAAAGATTAATCCAGGGATGTTTCTAAGTTGGGCTTTGTTACTAAATTAATTAAATGATACTTCCATAGGTTCTGCTGTTAATACATTCATTAAATGAGATGTCTAGAAGCTGTGATCTTAATAAATTCATTAAATGCTATTTCCACAGGTTTTTAAATTAAAAAAATTCATTCCATGGCATTTCTACAAGTTGTGCTCCGTTAAAAAATTAACTCAGTGCCTATTTGGATGAAGAAGGTAAAGGAGGGAAGTTTAGGGGGGGGGAAGAGGTTAGTATCTTATTAATAAAGTGATTGGAAAAAAAAATATTAGGCTTTGGGATTTCTGTCTCTGGACTATTTCCAACAGAATAGCTCCAAAGAAGCAGCACAAGAAATGTCCAAGGGCAGCTCTCACAAACAGTTGGGAGGAATCCATGGGAATAACCCAGGAGAAAGAAAATCTGGAGAGGAAGAGCTGAAAGCCTAAAGCAAACTGCTCTGCTCCACAGAGAAAATCCAAAGTGCTTGGTTTTGGTTTGTTTGGGTTTTTTTTTTCCCCCTTTATTTTTACCACAAAATGCCTTCCTTTAGGAAAAATTAAAAAAAAAAAATTAAAATCAAATCTATAAAACTACAGCACTGGTCCAACAGTACAGAAATGTCTTTGCTGGAAACGCAGGAAAGTGGAACTCTCAAACTGGCCGCGAGATAAATCCTGCGCTAAGAGCAATGGTACCTATTGAGAACAAATAAATCCATGCAGCCAGCCCAGCTCTCCAAACACTAACAAACCATGCTGGAGATTTCTCTCAGTCCTGGATGTCAAACCATAGAACGAGAATAAAGCATTTGTAAGTCTCCAAAAGGAGACCTTGCAATTGGAATTCACATCTTTGCCAAGCGAAAGCTTTTCGGCTCTTGTCACCGTCTCATTGTCATTCCGCTCACTGTGGGTTCCCCAGGGTCCAGAACAGGACTCTCCTGGCATTATTAACAGAGCAGATTAATAGCAGTGGGGGGAAGACATTTTCACTAACATGCTAAATATTAATATTAATCGATAACAACTTCTATTTCCTTAACAGGAGCTGGGCAAACAGACCCCAGGCATGGAGCAGAGGAGGGGAGGGCAGAGCAAGGCGAGGGACAGTGTCAACAGACTCTGCAGAATGAAAGGGAATCAGTGAATCAATGCAGGACAGAGGAGCGAGCCGTGAGGTGGGTGTCAAAAGCAGAGCTCTGTTTTCAGAGGCATACAGGCACACATTTTAATGCCACAATATAAGTTGGATTTTCCAGCCCTAGCCAACAACAACAACAAAAAAACCAACCCAAACCCCAAACCCCGAGCAACGTTCCAGCCAAGCTCACCGATTTTCTATCGCATAACAAGGAGCAGGGCTTGGCACAAGCAGTGAGAAATGGCTCTCTACTTCTTTTTGCCATCCTGAGCAACACTGCACTTTGCACACTGTGTTTCCCTCAGCACTCCCAGCACTGCACTGATATTTTGGAACTTCAGACATGCACAAGTTTACCCAGTTCCTAACTCTGTATTTCGAGCTGTTTTCTCCTCCTTCTATTTGAAAGCCAAGATGCTGTAAAACTTGTTGCCTTTTTTTTTTTCTTGATGGATTGGCTGTCAGGATCTTAAAATTCAGCCTTTGAAAGTCTCTCTCATTACCTCACACGCTTTTTAATTATGAACCACAGAAGTAAAATGCAGGAGAAGTTCCCCAATTATCCACCCCACAGCATCCGTGTTGCTTCAACCAACTCAAACAATTTCAGCTCAAGACCTCTTAGCAGAACACAAACCCCACTTGGTCCCTGAGTCCTCCTCGATCTGTGCATGACCAGGAGAGCTTTCATGCACAAAATCCATGGAAGCATTTTTGCAGCAGCCTTGAACTTCACAGTTGGACCCAGGAATGTTTGGGGTTTTTTTTCCCAGAGCTGAATGTCAAGTGAAGATCTGTGCAAGATTCTTCTCTTTGCACAGAGGAGGCTGCCTGAGTTCTGCCCCAAACAGGACACACAAAGGGTTGTCAGATGTTCAGCTGAAGCTTTTCTCTCTGGACATTTCCACCTCCCCATGAACACACCCTGGGAGAACTGTCTGTGCACAGCTGACTGCAAACCTTGCAGTGACCAGAGTGGTAGCCAGGAGAGGAGGCAGCACCACACACCTCTGGTGCCATCTCCTCTGGGCTGGGTCTGCCTCCATGGATGCTGAGAGCCTTGGAGCAGGGCTGATCCACAGAGCACAGACAGGGGCTGGGGTGCTGCTCCCTGGGTCTGACTGCTCCTGGCTCCAGATGCCCACATTTCCACCACCTCAGGGGCACAGGTTTGCTCTACCCATTACCAGAAGGCACCCTGGCCTTGGCTGCTGCTCCAGAGTTTCTGCTCCTAACCCTCCTCTCTTCCTTAGGAAGCCTGCTTTGGCCACAGTCCTTTGCCACTGTCCCCAGCCTGAGATTAAGGATAGCCCAGGCTCTGCAGAGAGGCATCTCTGGTTGGACTGTGGAGGGTTCCCTCCTATAGAGATGTTAACCACCAAGGAAAGCTTCTCAGAGTAGATGGCACTGGGAGCAGAGGTTTGTGTTCACAAACCCACTGGAAATGGCTTTCCCATTTCCCATGGATTTGCTCCCCAAGCACATGGGATGCTAGGGGGGTTTACAACCAGTCCCTGACTGCCTCTGAGTTTTATTCCAGTGCTCCCACACACAACCTGCCTCCAGAGTCCACCAAGTTGAGTGCTGGCCTCGAAACTGCAATGAGAGTGACATCAATGGTGCTTCCTCTGTGTCCTGAGCATCTAGAGCCTGGTTTCCATTGTCCATCTAGAGAATGGGAGGGGTCAGGAGGGACCTCTGGGGATCATCCAGTCCAGCCCCCCAGCCAAGGCAGAGTCACCAGGAACACATCCAAGTGGGTTTGGAATGTCCCCAGAGATGGAGACTCCACCACCTCTCTGGGCACCCTGCTCCAGGACTCCATCACTCTTCAATTACAGAAGTTCCTCCTCATGTTCAGATGGAACTTCTGATATTCCAGTTTGTGCCCCTTGTCCTGTCCCTGGGCACCACTGAACAAAGCCTGGTCCCATCCTGCTGACACCCACCCTTGAAGTATTGATCAGCATTGATGAGATCATAGAATCACAGAACCAACCAGGTTGGAAGAGACCTCCAAGATCATCCAGTCCAATCTATAATCCAGATCCCCCTCAGGCTGCTCTTCTCCAGACTAAGCAGCCCCAATCCTCTCAGCCTTTGCCCACCACAGAGATGTTCCAGGCCCCTCAGCATCTTTGTAGCCCTTTGCTGTGTCCCCTCCAGCAAGTCCCTGTCCCTCTTGAACTGAGGAGCCCAGAACTGGACAGAGTGTTCCAGCTGTGGCCCCAGCAGGGCACAGCAGAGTAGCTCAGACCCATTCACTTCCCAGTCACCCTGTGGTGTTCTCAGGGCTCAGCCTGGCAGATCCACTGGCATTATTCTTAAGCTAATTTCATTAGATTCTGGTTCAAGTCTGAATCTGGGAAGAAGTGGGAAGCACGAAGGAGCTCGGGGGGGGGCGGGGACGGCGGGGGCGTGCAGGGCACCCCCCCACCCACAGGGACTTTCCTGCTTCCCTCCTCTCTCTTTCCAGGGCAATCTTGGGTGTCGCACCCACCACCTGGCCCTATTTAAAGCCCCTCCATTATTCTCCACAAGGATTATTTATACTAAAAACGCTCCTGGGACTCCTGTATTTGTATTGCAGGGCTGCTGCATCCCCTATTTCCTCAGTGCTCTCGCATAGCCCCAGGCAGGGCGGCTGAAATGACTCGCGATGCCACTGTAATTTTTATCAAGGCTTGTTCCTGGTAAAAAGCCTCTTTGTTTCAAAGAAATGTGATTTGGCCTTTTTCCTCCTCTGCTCTATTCCTTGGTTAATATACCACTTCCACTTGCCCTGGGGCTAAGAAAGGTATTCCATGGAATTGGTCAAATCTCACTGTTTTTCTTCTAAATCACAACTGGCTCTTTTTTTTTTTCTTTCTTTCTTCTTTTTTTTTTCCCCCCTCACCCCTTGCTAAGCACTATCTAAGCTGACAGTCTGAACTTGGGGTTTCATTTGTGCCTTAACTCTTCAGCTCCTGGATTTGAACCTGGATAAGGCCACGTTCAGGAGATGCACCTCAGGGCTGGTCAGTTTGCTGCGGCATGGGAGCCTGTGATGGTTAGGGGCAAGATGGGAAAGGGAAGCTCTGGAGAAAGGTTTTTATTACTGTGTGAAGTAAATTCAGCCATCTGTGAAGGGACAAGGATGAGAGAGGGGACAAGGATGAGAGAGGGGACAAGGATGAGAGAGGGGACAAGGATGAGAGAGGGGACAAGGATGAGAGGGGGACAAGGATGAGAGGGGGACAAGGATGAGAGAAGGGACAAGGATGAGAGAAGGGACAAGGATGAGAGAGGGACAAGGATGAGAGAGGGACAAGGATGAGAGGGGGACAAGGATGAGAGGGGGACAAGGATGAGAGAGGGACAAGGATGAGAGAGGGGACAAGGATGAGAGAAGGGACAAGGATGAGAGGGGGACAAGGATGAGAGAGGGGACAAGGATGAGAGAGGGGACAAGGATGAGAGAGGGGACAAGGATGAGAGAGGGACAAGGATGAGAGAGGGGACAAGGATGAGAGAGGGACAAGGATGAGAGAGGGACCAGGATGAGAGAGGGGACAAGGATGAGAGAGGGACAAGGATGAGAGAGGGACAAGGATGAGAGGGGACAAGGATGAGAGAGGGACAAGGATGAGAGAGGGGACAAGGATGAGAGAGAGGGACAAGGATGAGAGGGGGACAAGGATGAGAGGGACAGGAGAGAGGGGACAAGGATGAGAGAGGGGACAAGGATGAGAGAGGGACAAGGATGAGAGAGGGACAAGGATGAGAGAGGGGACAAGGATGAGAGAGGGGACAAGGATGAGAGAGGGAAAAGAACGAGAGAAGGAAAAGCAGGATGAAAAAGAGGGGAAAAGGATGAAAAAAGAGGGGGAAAGGATGAAAAAGAGAAGGAAAGGGAGGATGAAAAAGAGAGAAAGGGAGGATGAAAAAGAGAGAAAGGGAGGATGAAAAAGAGAGGGAAAGGGTGAAAAAGGAAAAAGGATAAAAAAGAAAGGAAAAAGGATAAAAAAGAAAGGAAAAAGGATAAAAAAAGAAAGGGAAAAGGATAAAAAGAAAGGAAAGGATAAAAAGAGGAAAAAGGATAGAAAGAGAGGGGAAAGGATGAAAAAGAAGGAAAAAGAGGATGAAAAGGAGAGGGGAAAGGGTGAAAAAGAGGGGGTGAAAAAGAGAGGGGAAAGGGTGAAAAAGGAAAAAGGATAAAAAAGAAAGGAAAAAGGATAAAAAGAAAGGAAAAAGGATAAAAAGAAAGGAAAAAGGATAAAAAGAAAGGAAAGGATAAAAAGAGGAAAAAGGATAAAAAGACAGAGAAAAGGATAAAAAGAAGGAAAAAGAGGATGAAAAAGAAGGAAAAAGAGGATGAAAAAGAAAGAAAAAGAGGATGGAAAAGAAGGAAAAAGAGGATGGAAAAGAAGGAAAAAGGATGAAAGAGGGGAAAGGATGAAAAGAAAGGGGAAAGGGTGAAAAAGAGAGGGGAAAGGGTGAAAAAGAGAGGAAAAATATATTTCAGCCCAACTTTATGGAACATGCAACATTTTAGCCTTGTTAAAAAAAATTCCCTTTCATGTTAGAAGTTCAATAACCCTAAGGAGCTTCCACATGGCAGTTAAGATTTATTCCACAAATCCTGTTCAGCCCTAAAATGCCCAAATTTTACAACTGAATGCAGGCAGCTCTTGGCCTGAAATCCCAGCACCAGCTAGCTGTGTACAAGCTCAGAGATAGATTATTAAAGATAGGAAATTCATAGGAAATGAATAGGAATGCCTACGAAAAACATGGAATTTTTAATAACAGCATCTACAGTGTCCCAGACAAGGCCTAAATAAGCTAAATTCTAATTAAATAGGCCCCTAAAACCCTGAATTTGAGTTAAACAGAGCAATATCATCAGTGTTTTAGTTAAGGCAGTATTGGTTTGTGTCACTTTTACCACTGGACTACGTCACTAAGTCACTAAACTGAAATTTCTACTTTTCTAAGGCTTCTCCAAAGACAGACCCTTCCTTTTTTTTTTTTTTTAATTTCAATTTCTATCTTATTTTATGTAAAACAAAGGATTTGTTTTTCAACCCAGTAACTCTTAGCCCAGATCTGGGATTGCTTCATCCCATTTCCATGTATTCTGCCCCTGCAGGGTGGATTTCCCTTGGAGATCTCTGCCAAACCCAGCCCTCCAGCACACCACCAAAGGATACTTCGAAAGCAGAAGCTGCAGCAAGATGATGTCTGCTGCTCTCCTGCATTTATGCAGGCCCTGGGGTCTCTAAGACCACACAGAAATTACAAAACTAGGAGTGGCAGCATTTTTCTGGTCAGATTTGGGATCAAATGCTTCATCTGCCAGCACTCCAAAGCACTGCACAGAGCTGAGAGCAGAAGGGAAGGACACTTTAACTCAGAGACAAACATTAAAGCTGGACAATACATCACAGAGCTACAGATGTGATGAGGGGACTAGAAAAGGGCTGCAGAGATGATGAGGGGACTAGAAAAGGGCTGCAGAGATGATGAGGGGACTAGAAAAGGGCTGCAGAGATGATGAGGGGACTAGAAAAGGGCTGCAGGGGTGATGAGGGGACTAGAAAAGGGCTGCAGGGGTGATGAGGGGACTAGAAAGGGCTGCAGAGATGATGAGGGGACTAGAAAAGGGCTGCAGAGATGATGAGGGGACTAGAAAAGGGCTGCAGGGGTGATGAGGGGACTAGGAAAGGGCTGCAGAGATGATGAGGGGACTAGGAAAGGGCTGCAGAGATGATGAGGGGACTAGAAAAGGGCTGCAGGGGTGATGAGGGGACTAGAAAAGGGCTGCAGAGATGATGAGGGGACTAGAAAAGGGCTGCAGGGGTGATGAGGGGACCAGAAAGGGCTGCAGGGGTGATGAGGGGACTAGAAAAGGGCTGCAGAGATGATGAGGGGACTAGAAAAGGGCTGCAGGGGTGATGAGGGGACTAGAAAAGGGCTGCAGAAGTGATGAGGGGACTAGAAAAGGGCTGCAGGGGTGATGAGGGGACTAGAAAAGGGCTGCAGAAGTGATGAGGGGACTAGAAAAGGGCTGCAGGGGTGATGAGGGGACCAGAAAGGGCTGCAGGGGTGATGAGGGGACTAGAAAAGGGCTGCAGAGATGATGAGGGGACTAGAAAAGGGCTGCAGGGGTGATGAGGGGACTAGAAAAGGGCTGCAGAAGTGATGAGGGGACTAGAAAAGGGCTGCAGGGGTGATGAGGGGACTAGAAAAGGGCTGCAGAGATGATGAGGGGACTAGAAAAGGGCTGCAGGGGTGATGAGGGGACCAGAAAGGGCTGCAGGGGTGATGAGGGGACTAGGAAAGGGCTGCAGGGGTGATGAGGGGACTAGAAAAGGGCTGCAGGGGTGATGAGGGGACTAGAAAAGGGCTGCAGAGATGATGAGGGGACTAGAAAAGGGCTGCAGGGGTGATGAGGGGACTAGGAAAGGGCTGCAGGGGTGATGAGGGGACTAGAAAAGGGCTGCAGAGATGATGAGGGGACTAGAAAAGGGCTGCAGAGGTGATGAGGGGACTAGAAAAGGGCTGCAGAGATGATGAGGGGACTAGAAAAGGGCTGCAGGGGTGATGAGGGGACTAGAAAAGGGCTGCAGAGGTGATGAGGGGACTAGAAAAGGGCTGCAGAGATGATGAGGGGACCAGAAAGGGCTGCAGGGGTGTTGAGGGGACTAGGAAAGGGCTGCAGGGGTGATGAGGGGACTAGAAAAGGGCTGCAGAGATGATGAGGGGACTAGAAAAGGGCTGCAGAGGTGATGAGGGGACCAGAAAAGGGCTGCAGAGGTGATGAGGGGACCAGAAAAGGGCTGCAGAGGTGATGAGGGGACCAGAAAAGGGCTGCAGAGATGATGAGGGGACTAGGAAAGGGCTGCAGGAGTGATGAGGGGACTAGAAAAGGGCTGCAGAGATGATGAGGGGACTAGGAAAGGGCTGCAGGGGTGATGAGGTGACTAGAAAAGGGCTGCAGAGGTGATGAGGGGACTAGGAAAGGGCTGCAGGGGTGATGAGGGGACTAGAAAAGGGCTGCAGAGGTGATGAGGGGACTAGAAAAGGGCTGCAGAGGTGATGAGGGGACCAGAAAGGGCTGCAGGGGTGATGAGGGGACTAGAAAAGGGCTGCAGAGGTGATGAGGGGACTAGAAAGGGCTGCAGAGATGATGAGGGGACCAGAAAGGGCTGCAGGGGTGATGAGGGGACTAGAAAAGGGCTGCAGAGATGATGAGGGGACTAGAAAAGGGCTGCAGAGATGATGAGGGGACCAGAAAGGGCTGCAGGGGTGATGAGGGGACTAGAAAAGGGCTGCAGAGGTGATGAGGGGACTAGAAAGGGCTGCAGAGATGATGAGGGGACCAGAAAGGGCTGCAGGGGTGATGAGGGGACTAGAAAAGGGCTGCAGAGATGATGAGGGGACTAGAAAAGGGCTGCAGAGATGATGAGGGGACTAGAAAAGGGCTGCAGAGATGATGAGGGGACCAGAAAGGGCTGCAGGGGTGATGAGGGGACTAGAAAAGGGCTGCAGGGGTGATGAGGGGACCAGAAAGGGCTGCAGGGGTGATGAGGGGACTAGAAAAGGGCTGCAGAAGTGATGAGGGGACCAGAAAGGGCTGCAGGGGTGATGAGGGGACTAGAAAAGGGCTGCAGAGATGATGAGGGGACCAGAAAGGGCTGCAGGGGTGATGAGGGGACCAGAAAGGGCTGCAGAGGTGATGAGGGGACTAGAAAAGGGCTGCAGGGGTGATGAGGGGACTAGAAAAGGGCTACAAAGATCACGAGGTGACTAGAAAGAGCTACAGAGATGCTGAGGGAACTGGAACATTTCCCTGATGAGGAAAGACTGAGAGAATTTGGATTTCTCAGTCTGGAAAAGGGAAGGCTGAGGGGAGATCTCATCAATGCTGATCAATATTTCAAGGGTGGGTGGCAGCAGGATGGGACCAGGCTTTGTTCAGTGATGCACAGTGACAGGACAAGGTGCAAGGGACACAAACTGGAACATCAGAAGTTTCACCTAAACATGAGGAGGAACTTTAATTGAAAGGTATGGAGCCCTGGAGCAGGCTGCCCAGAGAGGTGGTGGAGTCTCCATCTCTGGAGAGATTCCAAACCCACCTGGATATGTTCCTGCGTGACCTTCTCTAGGTGATCAGGGGGCTGGACTGGATGATCTCCAGAGGTCCCTCTCAATCCCTCCCATGCTGTGATCATTATCCAATATATTACTGCATTTTTGCCTAGGAAATAGGAGTCGAGATCCTAATGGAATCTTTGACAGTCAAACCCAATCAAGACTTTGTTTGAATTTAATCTGAAGGAGAACATCTCCATCCTGAATTCTATGACAATCAATAATCCCTGATGCAGGAAGCTTTTGCTGCTGTCCACTGATATAAACACATTGCTCAACTTTGCTAGCCAGAAAGTAGATTAAAGTCACCCAAATGACATTCTGCTTTCTTGGGATTTTTTGGAGATCACTTTCCTGGATGCAGCTGAATTTGTTTGCATTAAAATTAAATTCACACAGGGAAAAAAAAAAAAAAAAAAGAGTTCATTAAGGGAAACACAACCCACAAGTATACAAAGGCTTTCCCTCTCCCCAGATAGCATCTACACCTTGTTGGGGAAAAGCAATGCATTTTTAAGTAGTATAAATATTTCTCTTTGTGTGCAGCCAGACAGCCTCTGCCAGAGCATCTCTGCAGCAAACAGAAGGAATGAAGCCTGTGAGGTGGCCTTTCCCACAGCACAGGCACCCCAAAAAGGGGGAAACTCCCAAAAAGGAAAAGCTGCAGGATTGCTGCTGTGCCCTGGTCTGCAAAGTGAGCCTGCTCCCTTGACACTGAGATCTGTTGTTTGTTTGATCAAAGCTCTCTGACTGTTCCCCTAAGACTGTGGCTACCTCTGGTGGTCCCCAAAACCAGCACCACCAGGACTCAAGCAGTGCTGCCCCCAGTCCCACTGGAATCTGAGGTGCTGGCCCTAAGAGAGTCATATTCATGATCCATAGATCACAGAACCACAGAGTGTTAAGGGAAGGGACCTTCAGAGTTTGTCCAGTCCAACCCCCCTGCCAGAGCAGGAGCACCAAGGAGCACACAGGAACACATCCAGGCAGGTTTGACCTGGCTAACAGGACCCAAGACTTCTCATCAGATGCACAGATAGAAGTCCTAATGAAACCAAGCCAAACTCTCCTGTCAGCCCCTGCAGCTCCCCATCAAGCACCAGCTCCTGCTGCGGTGTCATAAAACTCCGCTGCCTCTGCCACATTACTTCTTCCCCTCTCACCCCATTCTCCAGCCTGGTCTTGGAAGCCACCAGGGGCAAGAACAGCCACTCCCTGAGCACTGCTCCATGCCCAGGCTTGGT
This sequence comes from Indicator indicator, assembly GCF_027791375.1. Classification (NCBI taxonomy): domain Eukaryota; kingdom Metazoa; phylum Chordata; class Aves; order Piciformes; family Indicatoridae; genus Indicator; species Indicator indicator. Next base: position 1,198,123 of record NC_072041.1, read on the forward strand.
GGCACGTGTCAACAGCTATTTGAGCACTGCTGTAATTGGAGGCTTGGCTGGACAAGGAACTGGTGGAAAGGAAGAAGCTGGCCAGCAGCACTGGGCAGCACAGAGAGGTGGCTTTGCCAAAGCTCTGCACCAAAGGGTGGGCAATGCACTCTGGATCCATCCTTGAAAGAAGGAATGGAGAGAGACAGCCACTACTGCTGACACCAAACATCCGTCCCCACTGAACCAGACTAAACCTCTTTTGTTTTCTCTCTCGACACAAACACAGATCCAAACTTCTGGGGGGGGGGGGGGGGGGGCTGCAACCAGGTGACCTTCAAGGTCCCTTCCAACCCAACCTCCTGGATCCACGAAAAAAAAGCTCACAGAATCCCCACACCACCCCCTTGCCACATCCTATCCCCACCCTAACAGAGATGTTTACCAAACCGCCACATAAAGCCTTCTAATTCCACCCAGCTCGTCCCCTCCGCCCGCTCGCTCCAACAGCTTCATTTAGCAGTGAAAAAAAAAAAAAAAAAAAAAAGAAAAAGGAAAAAAAAATTCATTAATTTTTATTAACAGGGAGAGCCATTTGTTCCCTGTGACAATATTTGACTTGTCGAAATGATTTTCACCTCTGCCATGAGGTGCTCGCTCCCCACATACATCACCCGATTACTGCGGGAGCGGCCAGAGTTGCAGTCATTAGCCAGTGAATTAACGACAATCCACAGCGCTATTAATCACCCTGACAAAAGCAGGAGCTCACTGCTGACCCCAGCACGGCTCTGGGACACCAGCACAGGCAAGGAGAGCACAGCCACAGGGCTAGCAAAGAAAAGGATTTTTTTTTCCTCCCCCCGCACCACACACTCCTCTGCCTTCTTTTTCTTTTCCTTTTCCTTTTCTTTCTTTTTTTCCTTTGGCTGCTGAAGTAGGGGGAAATTGGGCACGAGAAAGAGAAATGAGAGAGGAAGAGTGGAGCCCTGGGTTTGGAATCATAGATTCAGAGAATGCTTTTGGATTGGAAGGGACCTCTGGGCGTTCGTAGGTTTGTTCGGGTGGGAAGGGAGCTCTGGAGGTTTAGAGAATGGTTTAGGTGGGAAAGGAGCTCTAGACAGATAGAAAGATAGGTAGGTAGATAGGTAGGTAGGTAGATATAGATAGGTAGACAGGTAGGTAGATAGATAGATAGATAGATAGATAGATAGATAGATAGATAGATAGATAGATAGATAGATAGATAGATAGATAGATAATATAGAATGGTTGGGTTGGAAAAGATCATCTAGTTCCAACCCGCTGCCATGGACAGGGACACCTCCCACCAGCCCAGGTTGCTCAAGGCCTCATCCAACCTGGCTTTGAACACCTCCAAGGAGGAGGCATCCACAGCCTCCCTGGGCAACCTGTTCCAGTGTCTCCCCACCCTCACTGGCAAGAATTTCTTCTTAATCTCCAATCTAATTCTCCCATCTTCAAGATTCAAGCAATTGTCCCTCATCCTGTCATTCCCAGCCCTTGCCAAAAGTTCCTCCCCAGCTCTCCTGGAGCCCTTTCAGGTACTGGAAGGCTGCTCTAAGGTCTCCCTGGAGCCTTCTCTTCTCCAGGCTGAACAGCCCAAACTCTCCCAGCCTGCCCCCATTGCATGATGCCCTCCACTGCACCCTACCATCTCCTCACCCCTTCCCTGCACTCCCAGCTCCCTCAGTTCCAGCTGATCTTTCTCTAACTCCCTTTTTTTTTTTTTTCCCTCAAGGCTGCTCAACAGGTTGATGCTGTTTCGCTCTCACCGGACAGAATCATTTTAGAAGCTGGTTCTTGTTACTCATTTTCACTGCTTTAATTCTCCTTTTGCAGCAGGAATGCGGTAAGGAAAGCTGCCTTCGGAAATCCATGATTTCCTGCCAGTTAATTCATTTCAGCAAAACAGAAGGCAAGGTGATATTCCTGCTTAATGCTGCACCTCCGACGCAGTAACTGGGGCTCTAAGGGATTCCATCTGCTGCCATTCTCTCAGCACTGCTGACAGCACCAAGTACCCACCTTGTGCCAATTTATCCTCTCCCACCCTGGAGCCATTCTGGTCCCATTGACAACTTCTATGAATTTAAACATCAAAGCAGGAACAAGAACTGCTCTAGGTGCAAACCACTCCCCCTGGTCCTGCAGCACTGCTCACCCAGCTGCATTACCAGAGGGTCCAGGGCCTTTTACAGAGTGCAGTCAGTACCTTGCATCCCTAAGCTCACACTTTTGATGCAGAAATAGCCAATGAGCAGCATTCTACTTAAAAATTGTGCAGTGTGAACACTCATCTGGAGTCATCCCTGTCAGGACTGGCTCAGCCTGGGCATCCATTCCAGCCAAGCTTTGCAGGGCTCTCTAGAGCAACCTCCACATCCATCTCACCCAGGCAGGAGTTCATCCTCCTTCCCTGGCATGGATGATCTCTAGAGGTCCCTTCCAACCCCTGACATTCTATGATTCAATGACTCATGAAGAACACAACTGGCTGGAGGACATGAGAAGAGAGATGTAGAAAGAAACACTCAGCCTGCCTGCAGCACCTCTACAGCTCTACCCCAGCAGCCTGACAGCTTCCTCGGTGTCAGCACATTCAGCATCCCCTCTCCTTACTCCTAGGCAGCAGATTACTCACCTGAAATAAAGTTAATGGAAATAAAGTCAGCTGCCACTTAACAGCTGATGGTTGCCTCTCTGTCCCACCACCTTCCCAGCCCATCTGCAACTCCCTACTGTTGATGATGAAGGTTTTCACTGAGACTTGACAGCTAAATCTAGAAGGACTCACTGCAAAACTTGCTGCAACTCTTTTACTGCTGGAGAGATCTCTGCGCCTAGATCTACACAACAGAACACTTCTTCCTCCTGTGTTACTCCTGGTGGAAATGCTTTTGTTGGGTCACAGACAACTCACATTCCAGGCTGCCCAACACCACCACCAAAATGCAAGTCCTTCTCTTCCCTCCAGTTGGACTTTGCCAGGCCACAGCACACCACAGTCAGCTGCACTTGAACAAGCAATTTTTTTTTCTCCCTCCCTGCCTTTGAAGCTATTATTAAGAAAAATATTTAAGATAAAAATATTTTTACATTGTGCTTCTGACTGGCCTGCAGCAGTGCCATGATGTTTGAAATATTAACTGTGACCAAAGCTTCCTCTTGAAGAGGAAAAATTCCTCTGCTCTCAACCAGGTGGCTAAATGACTGTGATTTTTCTCTCTTTATTTTTCAGGGGACAACAACAACAACAACAAATAAATGCAGATGCACTGAAAAATCTGTCAATCCAAATTAGCTCTTTGGTTTTATTTCAAACTAAATGCAGCTACTGTCAGAATATTGCCTAGCAATGACATCAGCTACCCAGGACAACAGAAAAAGAGCTTTACCGCTCTTGTTATATCCAGCAAGGAGGCAGAAAGCAAAGTTACTTTAAAACAAACCAACCAACCAACCACAAAACCAAACAAACCCAAAACACCAAAACTCCCTTTTGGCTTCCCAAGGTCCAGGTGTGCTGCAGGAGCAGCTCTGCCTTTAGTTTTGTCAGCTCCCTGCCATTCCTGAGAACACTCCCAATGGAACTCAGCTGCCAGCTTCTTAGGTCTGTGCTTTGGACCCCACTGCTCTAAACAGTGAGGAGGGAAAGTGAGGAGGTTCCTGACCAGCAGCTGCTAAAGCTGTGAAAGCTGCTGCCCTGCAAGCTCAGTCAGCAAACCTTCTCCAACCAGTTCCTGGCTAGGATCCTTCCTATCATAAATCATCATTTTTTTGAGTCCATTCTCAAAGCAAAAACTCAGTTCAAGAGCTTGATGCATGTTAAACAACAGAAGATTTTAATCTTTTTTTTCCAAGGTTTTCAATTAATTGAAACAGCAACAAAAAAAAATTTAGCTCAACTCAGTCCACCCTGGAATCTGTTTGTGTGAATCTGGGACATCTCAGACCCTTTGTGCTTTCTTTTCTCCTTTATTAAATCTAGGTCATTTCAGGTCAGAGCTACATTTTTGAGCTTTTCTGAAATAAAACCCTATTAAAAAAAAATATCCAAGTCTCTGTTTGGACCTTTTCCCTGTTTTCCATTTTTCAGATCCAAGCTGCTTTCCAAATTCTCCTCCCCTCCCCCCCCCTCCACCAATATACTTTAGACTTCTTTTATAAATCAATTATCTGTTAAGCAAACCTCACCAGGATTGAAATCTACATGGAGATGGCAATTTATCACTCACCTCATCTCTTCTGGCATCCTGAGATTCATCAAAGCTGAGGGTAAACTGAGTCAATGAACCTGAACTTGACCATCCCCCACAGCTGCCCACACCAGCATCCCTGACAAGTTTGCTCTGCTTTTGTAAACACCAAAGAGCACAAAAAAAAAAAAAAAAAAAAAAAAAAAAAAAGGCGGGGGGGGGGGGGGGGGGAACTGGCACTTAATGGTTTGGGTTTTGTTTCTTTTTTTTTTTTTTTCCATACCACTTTCTGGCTGCTTTATATCTTCCTCTGAAATGCATGGTGAATGAAAACATTCAACGTTTCACAGACTTTTTAACTTAGGGTCCTCATCCCCACATATTTTTCATATTACTCATATTCCCCTGCTTGAGTTAAACTCAAACAGGCCTGGAACAACTTCATTAACATAAAACCACATGATAATAGGAAACAGAGCCTTTTAATGGTTTATTTTCTTATTATCTTGTGATATATTTCATCTTCTCCCCCTTTCCCGAGTGCTACTACATTCTGTTTTCACTCTGCTCGCTGGTTTTAACCCAGCCCTGCTTGGCAGCAGGGAGCAATCACAGAGAGAACAGCAGATTCCATTAAGTCCAGGCACTTCCAAGCTCTCAGGCTACAAAACACAGTGTCACTACCTTAGTTTAGTTATTAAACCCAAACTTTTCACACCCTGAAACATCTTCCACTGCTAAACCCCAGTTGCAGCCTTGCTGCCAGATTAGCTTGGAGCACTAGGATGAGGGGCAATGTGTGGAAGATTGAGGAGGGGAGATTTAGAGTGGAGATTAGGAAGAAATGCAGTGAGGGTGGCAAACACTGGAGCAGGTTGCCCAGGGAGGTTGGGGATGCTCCTTCCATGGAGCTGTTCTGGATGAGGCCATTGAGCAACCTGGGCTGGTAGAAGGTGTCCCTACCCATGGCAGGGGGTTGGAACTTGATGATCTTGATGGTCCCTTCCAACCCAACCCATTCTATGAATCATCATCCCAGGAAGTCAGTAAAACACCCAAGTGGTCTGGTGCTGAGAGGGATCAGAGTGACAACAGCACCCCTGGCTCTTTGCTGCTGAGGAAACCTCCTCCTACAACCTGAGCCTCTCCTTCCCCTTCCTTTGCTATCAGCCATATCCTTCACAGCTCACCACTTTGGGTGTCAGGATCACTGCTGGAGCCACTTTGGGTGCCAGAATCACTGCTGAAGGCAGTCTGGGTTCAATCAAACTATCCCATTTGGTAGCAGGACAACCACAAAGGCTGCAGTAAAAGGTACAGAAAGGTCAGAGTTTCTTTTTCAGTGGCCACCCCAGCATGCTGTGCCATACCCTGCCATGACCCAAAGGCCCTCATATGATGCCACATGTCACCCACAAAACCAAAAAGAATCTTTACCCTCTAAGTTTTGTAATAATTCCTGGGCACAGCTGGCCAGGGAATCCAACCAGGGAAGCTCTTTTGCAATCTCATTTTCTCCTGTCCTAAGACCACAATTTCAAAATTCTGGCATTGCAACATTTATTTGATTTTGTTTTCTGAAGGTTAAAGAAATCTGAACTTCAGGAGGAACTGCATCTGTCTCAGGCATCTTCTAGTAAGGGATAACAAAACAAAAGAAAATAGATCTTTCCAGGATTCCTCCTTTAAAATATTTGCTTTCACTTCCTTGCCTTTTTTTCAACACATCTCTAAAAGCTTTCCCAACTGCTAGAGAATTGCTACAACTCCCTCCCTGCTTTGCACACAGTAACTTAAACCCTAATTAATCAAGAAGTGCAAGGTAAGTGTCTGATGTCTGGCTGCAAAGGACAACATTTGAGCATTCATTGGCTCTACTGAATCTGTTGCTGGAGAAGCTCAGCAGCCGGCTCAGCCTCCTCTTGAAGCAAGGAATGGCAATTTCTGGGATTCACATTCTATCATGGCTCAAAGTAGGTTCCCTGAATAAACAGCAGATGGAAATCAGGGAGATATATTAGCACCCCTCTAGATTTTTCATTTCCCTCTGTCTCTGCTTCCTGAAGAATATTGGTGATGAATTTGCAAATGGTTCTGGATGATGACAGAGTTTTTTTACCCTTCATTATTTATCCCCCCCACTGCACACCTCTATTAGAGATTACAGTGACAAATGCCTGAATAAAAGGCAGAGACAAGATCTGAGCAGGGCGGTGTAAATCTCCCTTTCCGCGGTATTAATTTAAAGAAATCCATCACGGCCTGGAGCTCTGAGGGGAGGACAAGGTTACATCAGAGCTGCTCCAGGCAGCTGGGGGTCAGCAGGAGACACAGCCTCACTGCCACCACCCTGAGCTGCTCAGCCTCCCAGCCACCTTGCTGGGAAATCTGCTCTTCCTTCAGGTCCTTCTCCTCTCCGTTTCTTTCTTCATCAGCATGGCTCAGATTGGAAGGGACCTCAGAGCTCATCTGCTCCAACCTCCCCACCATGGGCAGGGACACCTCTCAACTAGACTCAGCTGCTCAAGGCTTCATCCAAGCTGGTCTTGAACAACCCCAGGGAGGGGGCACCCAAAACCTCCCTGGGCAACCTGTTCCAGAGCCTCCCCCACCCTCATCCTGAGGCTTCAATCTTAGTGAGATCCTCTAGCAGGGAGCTAAGCAAGGCTCTGCACAGAACCTCCCTCTCCACTGCTCCAGCACAGCAAGAAGGGGAGGAAATGCTGCTCCTATCAAGAGGAAGGAAAGAGGAAAACAGATGGAAAGTACTCAGAATTGGAACAAGTGCTTTTGAAACAATACCACAGGTCCTTTTCACTCCAAGAGAACAGAATGCTGCTGGGGAAATCTCTGCACAATCGTGCCACCGACAACAAAGATAAGGGGGAAATAATTCTGTGAACCTGCACTGCCAGGACTTTTTGTGAGAGATGCTAATCACCAGACACAGTCTCCATGCAGCTCCCGTCAGGCAAACCCAAGCCTTTGATTTCACTTGCTCGGTTTATTTATTTATTTTAAATCTTGCAACAAAAGCTTTCAGACTAAAACACCCAGAGCTGAAACCTACCAGTGGCTAAAAAATACACCCAAGCCATCACCAGATTGCTTCTGATGCTGCAGGGGAATGAATTCTGAGTCCTTCTTGCTGTGATAGGGTGAGAGGGGATGGATTGAAGCTTGAGGAGGGCAGATTTGGACTAGAGATTAGGAAGATTTTCTTGCCAGTGAGGGTGGGGAGACACTGGAACAGGTCACCCAGGGAGGTTGGGGATGTCCCCTCCTGGAAAGAACCTTAAAGATCCTCCAGTTCCAACCCCCTGCCTTGGGCAGGGACACCTCCCACCAGCCCAGGTTGCTCAAGGTCTCATCCAGCCTGGCCTTGAATAACTCCAGGGAGGAGGCATCCACAGCCTCCCTGGGCAGCCTGTTCCAGAGTCTCCCCACCCTCACCACCAAGAATTTCTTCCTCATCTCCAGTCTAAATCTGCCCTTTTGCAGCTCAAAGCCTTTGCCCCTTGTCCTGTCAGTACAAGGAACTATTTCTCTACCTTCTGCTCCTCACAATGTGCCAGAGTCCTCCACTGAGCTTCTGCATCACACATTGAGGCTTTCTGGTGGCAGTAATAAAAAGAGCTGAAGAGGGACCCACACAGTTGGTGGAAAGCAGAGCCGAGAACAGTGGAAAGTTTGTTCTGAAAGGTCAGCTGAGGCTTGCATGGCAATTTGGGAAGCTCTTTGATTTCATGCACAGGACAGACTGAACATGCCCCATCTGAGCTTACAAAAGCTCTGCTTCTGCTCCTGATGACACAGCTCAGAGTCAGAAGAGTGCAAATAAATACAAAAGAGGAGGAGGAAGATCAAATACTAAGCTCAAATGGCCTGTGAGGGCTCAGTTCTGGTTTGATCTATTTGTTGGCTCAGCCCTTGAGCAGCCAAGTGTAGTTGGGAGGCATCCCCACCCCCAGCAGGGAGGTTGAAGTAGCTGATCTCTAAGGTCTCTTCCAACCTAAACCACTCTGTGATACTCTGAAAGTTTTAAAACACACATTGGGGAAATGGCTCTTTTGGAATTTTCTTACATTATGAAGCATAACAAATCCCAGCCCTTCCTAGCTGAGGGAGAAACACTTCCCCAACACACTGCTTAAGCTTCCAAGACTGAGTTTAGATGGTCCCAGCAGTTGCTGCCCCACTTGGAGACATCAGAAAGGAGAGGTTTGTGCAGAGCACAGGTCCTGACAGCTTGCTGAGCAATTTGGGTTCTTTAAGATGCTTCACATTGGAAACTTTAGCTCCCCAGGTCTCTTTCAAAACCTGGCCTACGGTTCATTGATTTCTTTCCTTCTGAACTGAGGATCTCAGTCAAGGGGGTTGAAAATAAGATACTTAATAGTAATTTTAAACCCCTAATTTGTTTGCCCTCCCCCATGTCCCCTATACCTTCACAATAAATCCTTTGAAAAACTGGAAATGCTCTGGTGAAAAGACTGATGGGAACCATGGAAGAAATATCATGCCAGCACCATCAGGTTATCTCTGTTGGTTTAGGCAAAACATGTTTCCTGCTTTGTTCCCTTCAGACTCACTGCAAGTCTGCTCTAGAGCTCAGGCCTCAGACTCCTCTGTCAGTCATCACTTAGAGAGGTCACTCATGGTGGGGCTTGGCTTTACCAGTGTACAGACCTCCTCCTGTGGAAGAGCCTTCAGCTGTACAAGGCCCTGGTGTTGAAGGGCTGCAGAATTTACTTGTGTGATTGTCCTGTTTCTGGGGCAGGGGATTCACAGATTGCATTGGACTGGAGGGGACCCTCAAAGGGCATCTCACCCAAGCCCTCTGCAGTCAGCAGGGACATCTCCAACCAGGGCAGACTGCCCACAGCAAGTCTCATCTTGAATGTCTCCAGGGATGGGGCTTCAGCCACACCTCTGGGCAACCTGTTCCAGTGTCTCACCACCCTCCCTGTGCAGAACTTCCTCCTGATGTCCAACCTAAACCTTCCCTGCTCCAGTTTCAAACCATTGTCCCTTGTCCTATCCCCACAGGCCCTTCTGAACAGTCCCTCCCCAGCCTTTCTGTAGGTTCCCTTCAGATATTGAGATGTAGCCTCTAAGGTCTCCCTGGAGCCTTCTCCTCTCCAGGCTGAGCAGCCCCAACTCTCCCAGCCTGTTCACAGCAGAGGTTCTTCAGCCCTCTGATCATTTCTGTGGCCTCCTCTGGACCCTCTCCAGCAGGTCCTTGTGCCTCTTGTGTTGGGGGTCCCAGAGCCCTCTGTAGGGACTTCAGCTTTTAGAACTTTTCCTGTTTAGAAGAGCCAGGACCTGAAACCCCACAGTTGCACTCTCACCTCACCAGCCTCTGACAAACTGCCACAGGAACTATCACAACATCCTGAGATGTGTCAGAACCACAGAAATGCTTCCACAAGCCCTCAGTGGAGTTGATCAAAAGGGTCATTATTGCACCTCAGTGATTCTGTCCTAATAAAAGAGAAATTAGCCTGTTTAATAACAGGGCATAATAAAGAGTGGAGAATAAAGCAGAGGGTAATTTGTCAGTGATTAGAAGGTCAGTGGGTCAGCCTCGGAACAACTGAGTTGCTTTACCTGAGGGTAGCCACTTCTGTAAGATGAGAAAGCCTCTCCTTGGTCCTACTTATCTCCCCACTGGTGCATTATCAAAACCAAGCTGTAAGGTAGCAGGCAGGAGGGAGCCGCAGGCAGGAGGGAGCCAGAGGCAGGAGGGAGCCAGAGGCAGGAGGGAGCCAGAGGCAGGAGGGAGCCGCAGGCAGGAGGGAGCCAGAGGCAGGAGGGAGCCAGAGGCAGGAGGGAGCCGCAGGCAGGAGGGAGCCAGAGGCAGGAGGGAGCCAGAGGCAGGAGGGAGCCAGAGGCAGGAGGGAGCCGCAGGCAGGAGGGAGCCAGAGGCAGGAGGGAGCCAGAGGCAGGAGGGAGCCGCAGGCAGGAGGGAGCCAGAGGCAGGAGGGAGCCGCAGGCAGGAAGGAGCCGCAGGCAGGAGGGAGCCGCAGGCAGGAGGGAGCCAGAGGCAGGAGGGAGCCAGAGGCAGGAGGGAGCCGCAGGCAGGAGGGAGCCGCAGGCAGGAGGGAGCCAGAGGCAGGAGGGAGCCGCAGGCAGGAGGGAGCCGCAGGCAGGAAGGAGCCAGAGGCAGGAGGGAGCCGCAGGCAGGAGGGAGCCAGAGGCAGGAGGGAGCCAGAGGCAGGAGGGAGCCGCAGGCAGGAGGGAGCCAGAGGCAGGAGGGAGCCACAGGCAAGAGGGAACCAGAGGCAGGTGATTGCAGTGGCTATCAGCACACCCTGGAATTCCCACACTTTGTTTGGAATGCTCTTAAAAAGCAAGGCTTGCTTAGCCAAATGCAAACACCTTCCCCCTTTCTCCCCCAAAACACAACTGCTCCATGACCACAAACCTCTCCTGGCCTTACAGCACCTCTGCAGAATTCTTCTTTTCTTGTAGTCATCTCAAAAGGGAAAGTCTCCAGAAGTGACAAAGTTTTTGCTCGACTTGGTTTGTAATCCTTGCCCCAATCCTTCCTGATCCCATCCTGGAGAACTCAACATCTGTTAAACCAGAGCCCTGCTGCTCTCATCACTGAAGGGTGCCCTGCAAAAATGCTTCTTGAGAACCCCCTGAGGGTGAAGTCTCCCCTGCCAGCCCTGCAGCCCCCGATTCTGTATTTTCCCACAACCACTTACAGTTAAAAGAGGAGGACACCACCTTCCTCACACCAGGCATGTTCCACACACCAGGCATGTTCCTCACACCATCCATGTTCCTCACTGGTCAGCTGTCACCAGGGAGGAAACTTCAGAGCCATGAACTGCAGGCTCAGGAGATTCTCCAGCTAACCTGCACCTACATTTTAGGGCCATGTTTTATCCTCAGATAACTGGGGATAAAACTTAGCCCAAATTCTAGTCCCTAACCTGGGGAGGCACCTAGCCCCAATTCAAACTCCAGCTTGTGTCTGTAGGGATGTCACAAGCTGCAGCTAGGAGTTAGAGCATCTTGTGCAGATGCCACAGAGACAAAAACCACCCAAGATCTGTGCAGATGAACATGGACTCAGGTATAATTATAGAATGGGTTGGGTTGGAAGGGACCTCCAAAAGTCATCCAGTCCAACCCCCCCTGCACTCAGCAGGGACATCCTCCACTAGATCAGGTTGCTCAGAGCCTTGTCAAGCCTGACCTTGGGAATCTCCAGGGATGGGGCCTTAGCTACCTTCTTGGGCAACCTGTTGCAGTGGTTCAGCAGCCTCCTGGTGCAGAACTTGTTCCTCACATCCAACCTCAATCTGCTCTTCTCTCATTTCAAACTACTGATCCTTCTCCAGTCCCTGCAGCCTTTTGGGAAGAGTCCCTCTGCAGCCTTCCTGCAGCCCCATTCAGGTACTGGGAGGCTGCTATTAGGTCTGCCTGGAGCCTTCTCTTCTCCAGCATCTCTCTGTTTGGTAAGATCAGGTTCCCATTCTGAGTCAAGGGACAGCAAAGCTCACTGAATTTGAATTGATAATAACATTGTGACTTGAGCTCCAAGGAATTCCCCTTGCCCCTACCATCTCTTTCTTCTTTTTTTCCCCCTCCCTTTTCTTCACTTAAAATAATTAAATTGGATGAGGCAGGATACCTGAGCAGGTCACTTTCCCACTCCTCCATTGCCAGGGAAAGAAAATCCAGCAGCAAGTTTTTGCAAATGATTATGTTCTACACCAGTGGCTCAGTGACCACTTTAACCACAACAAATAACAGTCTGGGCTTGCAAAGTCCTGGAGGGAAAAGGAAGAAGAACCCCAGTGCTAGAAGACAGTTTGGATTTCCTCTGCATTTTGACCCTGCCAAGTCCCTTGCACGTTTCCCCTCTCTCTGACTGCCACATCTCCCTAGTGAACTTGTGCAAGCTGCAGCTTCAGCCAGTCCCACTGCAGCAGAGTGCCAGAGCTGACTCTGACATGATGTCATCTCTTACAGAACCAAATTCTGATGCCACCCCCAGGCAGTGCAACCTCCTCAGCTCTGCCATTGGCATTCTGCAGCTGGCCTGGCTCTGGTTGTGAAGGAGTTAAAATATTTCAGTTCTGAGTTAAGGAACAGGAACAGTTCTAGTCCAGAGACACTTTCTGCCTCCTTTCTGCTGGTGAGTGGCCTCCTCTGCACCTCTTTTGTTTTGAGAATTCTGCAGGCTGCAGACTTGTGTAATGCAGAGATTGCTTCCAACTCAATTTAGTTGTTTTGTCTTTGATCAGAATGGAAACGAGCGCAGGATCCTTCTCCGGCTTTCTGCCACAGGAAAGGATGCAAACTTCCCTCTTGTGGCTCCTCAGGCTGATGGGGGAGGGACAGCAGGGGGAGAGGATTCAGTAAGATACTCACTGAGGGTAACACAGCAACTTCTGCACAGCTTGCAAGTCCCCAAAATCTTCTCCTGGAGTCTATGCTGTCCTCAACACTGCTGAGGCTGCACTTTCAATTCTGGGTTCAGTTTTGGGCCCCTCAATCCAAGAAGGGCATTGAGGGGCTGGAGCAGGTCCAGAGAAGGACAACCAAGCTGGGGAAGGGTCTGGAGAACAGGGCTGGGGGTGGAGGAGCAGCTGAGGGAACTGGGGGTGTTCAGTCTGGAGAAGAGGAGGCTGAGGGGAGACCTCATTGCTCTCTACAGCTCCCTGAGAGGAGGTTGCAGTGAGGTGGGGGTTGGGCTGGGCTCTTCTCCCCAGTATCAGGTGACAGAACGAGAGAGAATGGCCTGAAATTGTGCCAAGGGAGGTTAGGAACAATTTCTTTGCTGCAAGAGTGGTCAGAGGTTGGAACAGGCTGCCCAGGGAGGTGGTGGAGTCCCCATCCCTGGAGGTGTTCAAGAAACCAGTGGCCATGGCACCTGGGGCCATGGTTTAGTGGCCATGGAGGTGGTGGGTGGATGGTTGGACTGGATGACCTCAGAGGCCTTTTCCAACCCTATGATTCTAAGTATTGTTATCACCTGCTAGATGTGGTCCTCCTGTTATCTGAAAGAGGCCTTGCTCCACAGAGAAGAGAGACCTAGAGAGCAGGTCCTCTCCTTTTGGATCTGACCCTCTGTGCATCCAAGTGGGTAGAGATCCCATGGGTTACAAACTCAGCCCCTAACTACGCCAACATGTTTGATTTCTTAAGTGTCTGCCCAATGCTTGGAGCAATCACATTCAGATCCCTGGTTTCTCAAACAGCTCTTTGCTGTTGAGGGTTCTTGCTGCAAAGCCCCTGCAGAAGTGCTCTCAAACAGCACGTCATGGGAGCAAACCTGCAGGAGCTGGAGAGTTTGGTCCCTGCAGACACCAGCACAAACCAGTGCCCCAACTGGGCACCCAACCTCTGTAAAGCAGAGAACACCAAACAGTGAGTGTTGTCTCTCCACAGAACAAATATTTGAGGGAATATCCAGAGAGGAGAAATATGCAAAGCTCTCAGGATTTACAAACATTTTTCAAACTTCCTGGCATGCAGCCAAGCACTTCACAGAATCTTCTGCTAGGAAACAAACTACAGGTGCAAAGGGACAACCACTCTGGGGTTTCACTTCAGCTACACTCCACCACTACCAGTCCTATCAATTTTTTTTGCACAGCATGGCCTCCAGGAACCTCCTACTGAAGAACTTCTTCCTCAGCTCCAGTCTAACTCTGCTCTCCCTCAGCTTCAAACCATTGCCCTTTGGCTTGTCTCTAGACACCCTCAGGAAAAGTCCCTGTGCAGCCTTCCTCTAGGATCCCTTCAGGTACTGGAAGGCAGCTCTAAGGACCCCCTGGAGTCTTCTCCAGGCTGAACACTCCCAGCTCCCTCAGCCTGTCCAACTAAACACAGCCCTGGAAGTGCAGCAGAACCCCAGACAGGGTTAAAGGGGTGGAGAGGAGAGAGGAAGAAACCCACACACAACACAACACAAACAAAGCCAAACCCTTCTTAGGTATTTGTCCACCTGCTTGGACTGCACAGGACTGTAGCAAAGCAAACAAAATCTCCACACTATCAGCAGATAGCACAGTTCATGGTTAACTTCAAGTAGCACAGAACACACCTCCTCAGAAACAGCAGCAGCCCAAACAACCTCAGAAGAAAGAAGCAAAGCCACAGCCTTAGGAAGGGTGCTCATCCCTGGCTCCCAAAAATGAAAGCCCAGCGTAAAAGATCATTGCTGCTCTACTGACAAATCAACAGCACAAGGGGGAAGAACTGAAATGTTCCCCAATCCCCACAAAGCAGAACTTCCCAAGTGGTTCATTTCCACTGCATTAAGTCCAGGAGCCCAGAAAAATGTCTTTGTCCTGGAGAGCTTCACCCCCAACCAGACCACAAACCTCTGAGGTGGTTGTAATCTCTAAGAAATGTTTGCAGTGTACCTAGGACAACATTTATGGGTGGCTCATTGCAGCAAGAGCAGGCACAGGAGCAACTGCACTGGAGCAGAGAAGGGCACAGGGTTGGTACTCATTCATGGGCAGGGACACCTCCCACCAGCCCAGGTTGCTCCAGGCCTTGAACACCTCCAAGGAGGGGGCATCTACAGCCTCCCTGGGCAACCTGTTCCAGTGTCTCCCCCCACCCTCACTGTCAAGAATTTCTTCCTCATCTCCAGTCTCAATCTGCCCTCTTCCAGCTTCAATCCATCCCCTCTCATCCTGTCTGGTGCAGGTTGGTTACCACCAATCACCTCCTCTTAATCTTCCATATGCCTCAGCAAAGCCTTCAGGAGGATCTGTTCCATGATCTTGCCAGGCACAGAGGTGAGACTGACACCCACCCTGACAAATCTTTCTCCCCACACCCCCCCCTCACCTTTCCCCGCCTCCCCCCCCCCCCCCCCCCCCAGCCATCTTCAGCTCTAAATGGATGACTACCAAACCTCTTTATTAAAGTTTGGTCTTTGATTAGCAGGAGGGCAATGGCACTGTGCCTCTCCATCTAGAGCACACATTTCCCCCCCAGTGATAAAGGCAGGAGAGGTGATGGCTCTCTCTACCTTCCTGATTTATAACTGTCTATGACCATAGGTCAAAGGAATGAAAAGCACCTGGGGAGCAGGCTGCAGGAACAGTCCTTAGCGTGACAGCAGCCCCGGAGTGCAGAGGAGATAGCTAGGCCAGCTCACTCAGACAAATTAGATAATTAAATGGAAACAGGCTAGATATATTGCACTTTCTTAATTGGGTTATCAAGAAACAATAGTGAGTAGGAATGACCTCACTGTCTGTGTAGTCTAACACTTCTCTCCGTAGGAACTAGGAGGGAGTTACTCGTCTAGGCTGGGGTTATTGTTGGCCTAGAAAATGAATGCTTAAGAACAACTTTATTTTTTTTTATCCCCCTTCTTCTTCTTTCTCTCAGCAGAAGCCATTACAGATAAAAATCTAGGTCTGCTGATTTGGAGGTGGGAGTGTGCAAGGGATGCAAAGAAAAGGAGAACCGCGTGAACCCGGCATTAAAAATCAAGAGCTCTCTCCCAGAGCTGACTGCTGTGCAGCAGAGCATCACTGCTAAAGGCTGGGCTTGCTCACACCCACCAGCTGGTCATCTCCTGAGGCCTTCCACCAAAATGGGTGAGTGCTCTGTGCCTGTGTGCTGGAGAGAAGCAAAACACTGCAGTGCTTCAGAGAGGCTGGAGAGGACACACTGGTCACACGGGAAGAGACTGGGAATTAGCCATCCCCCAGTCAGGCCAAGGAGGGATCCATCCTTAGGATTGTGTGGCTCCAGTACTCACTGCTCCTCAAAGTCCCAAGTGTGCATCGTCACGGAGGTCAGCACTGGGAGAGGGGAGGGCAGGAAAGAGAGGGGGAGAACTCTCAGCTCCCCACTCCATAAAGCATCTGTGCCCCTCTACCAGAAGTGGTGATAGGAAAGAAATGACCAGAGGCAAGCCTGTGAGATCCAGGGTGCCCTGTGCTGGGCAAGGCTCCTGTCTCACCTGCTGACAGATCAGGAGATGTCTACAGGCTTCTGACGTGTGGCCAGAAGCAGTTCTGTAAGCTTGTCCTAAGCCTTCTCTCTGAGTCTTTGCCCCTAAGTACAGGTAAGAGCTTGGCTCCTGCCTGACTTGCAAAGAGAGGAGCTCTACTTCTTGTCTGCCTCAGTGTCTGTGGCTGACCAGGGACTGCTCTGAACATCTGCCTCTGTTCCAAGGTGGGCATCTAAGGTGTATGCTGCAACGTCCCAACCACCTCTTTAGCTCCCCCATACCCCAAAGACTCTTCAGGGTCACCATCTACTAAACTGTACCAGGAAGAACTACCAAAAAGAAATGCTTCCCATCTGCTGCACTGCCAGGCAGGGTGTCCACTTGTTTTAATTCTACAGCTCTGCTCTGGAAACAGACCTGAGAAACCCTGCTCCAAAACCCAGAGTCTGCTGCACTGGGTCAAGCAAACACTCAGATGCCACCTCTGCAGCACAAAGTGAATTCCAGCCACTTCTTACTACGTTGCCACAGAAGAGAGTCTAAAGCTGGGTCGAGATCTTGCTATTATCTCTCGAGCTATCACTCCATCGTCATCAGACTCTGTTAAAACCAAACCCTATCCAGAAGTCCTTTGGAGAGAAGCATCCCAGATGACTCACATTGCTTCCTGTGCACAGTGCAGGGCCAGCAGTGCAGGGCTGGCTGACTGACTCTATACTTTAAAAGCACAGTTGAAAGAAAGAAGCAGCATATGGCTTATGTTTAGAAACCTCTCTTGGCTCAACAACCCCCAGGCTACAGGCTGCATTGAAGCCCAAGCTTAACTTGGTCTAAGTCCTCTCTCTCTGCTGTGTTTTGTTAAAGTAGCCTCTTTGCCCTCCAGTGAGTTAATGAACATTATGATCTTCCTTGTGCTCAGTTATTAACATCCTGCAATTGATTCTAATTCCACACACACTTCTGGTCCCTATTTACAATGCAGAAAGCAGCTGAAACCCAACCAACCAACAGTAAAAACACATTGCTGGATGTTTGCAGTTTGTTAGCTTCCACGGTAAGCACTTCACAAAGACAGTGCCACCTAAAGCCACTTTTGCTCAAGGTTCCTATTAAGATACCATGTTCTTTATGCTTATTTTTATTCAGAACGACAGGAAACCAAAACCATCTACTGTAGACCTTCCATTTAAGCCTCCAGGAGATCTAATCTAAACCATAACTAAGGGCTGCATCCCACCACATGGTTGAGATTCTTTGACTATGAAAAGGCTTCTGACATTCTTCACCGAGGTACCCAGCACGAGACAGTTGAAAGTTTGGGTGTTTTGAGACCCAAACAGTATCAAGGAACAGAAAGGAAGCCTCTTCCATTTCTTCTGCACCCTTTGTGCAAAGATCTCAAGCACCCAGACACCATCTATAGGATCACAGAACGGTTTGGGTTGGAAGGGACCTCCAAAGCTCATCCAGTCCAACCCCCTGCACTCAGCAGGGACATCCTCTACTAGATCAGGTTGCTCAGAGCCCTGTTGAGCCTGACCTTGAATATCTCCAGGGCCTCAACCACTTCCCTGGACAACCTGTGGCAGTGTTCCAGCACCCTCATGGTGCAGAAACTGTTCCTCACATCCAATCTCAATCTCCTCTGCTCTCACTTCAAACCATTGCCCCTCACGTTCCTGCAAGCAAAGTGAGCTGCCTCCTCCTCCTCCTCCTCCCTTTGTTGCTTCCTAAGTGAGAAGTTGTTTTCATTTTTCTGTAAATGGATTTTTCTCTACCAGTGGATGGGATCCCTTCACCTACACAAAAAGACCTGAGAAGAGACAGATTCTTTTAAACATCTCTCTAGGATGTAGCTGAAGGCAGCAACTCTGCAGGCAGGAATTTCACCACGGTAGAGTCTTTTAATTTGACCCTGTCAAAATCAGGCATCCAAATAAATCCTTCATTATTTTACCAAGTTAGATTTCCTGTGACTGACCACTCATCCTGAATCCGAGCAGAGTGACAATGACAATCAATTCTACCTCCAGTCAGGCCATTTTTCTCCCCAACTTTTTAAAAATACATTAAATAATCCCCAGCAAGCTGCTGGCAGAACTCTAACATTTGCTTTTGAATTGGCTCGCTCAGCCCCTTTGATAAGGAGCAAAGCCATGAATGTTACCTCCAAAGCAGTATCCATGATGGATAATTTGCCTTGATGTATTAGATCAATGTGTTGAGGTTCAACAGGAAACCATCAGTTCCCATTCAGGAGATTTACATGGACCAGCCCTGCTTTGGAGGCAAGCAGGGCAGAGTTAATTATTTCTCCAGAATTTATCTTCGGAATGGATATTCCCTGGGTCTGTTATTCCCCCTGCTCTGCAATGGACTCTGCACTTCCCTACTTTTCTCCCAGGAAGCCACACTGGAAGACAAAAGCCTGCACATGATAGACAAGGGCAGAGGCCGTGTCCAACTTTGATATCTGGTTGATAACGTATCGCACAATTAGATCAATTTGACAATTTCCATTACGCCTGATAAAATATTTATTGAGCCTTGGAGATGATGTCTGATCCCTGTGCCATTTGTTTCACTAATGGGGGAGATATTTACCAAATCAGGGGAAAAAGCATTCAGATTTCAGATCCTCATAGCCTCCCCAACATTAGGTTTGCAAATGACTGGCTGAAGCCATAAATTACAGCGCAGCAGAGCCAGGCTGATGCCAAGCTGACAAGGTAGGTGGATGGCTTGCGATGACATTGTTTCATGGAAGCATTAATCATAGCTGCAAAGAAAATACTCTCAAATTGGTCCATAAGTCTAAATATTAAGGAATGAGAAGCAGGTTGCCGGGAGATAGCTTTAGCTGCAGCTGGAAAATTAGGAAATGAAAAACCCTTTCTATTATTTAACAAATCATCTTAATAATGTCTTACGTTGTAATGCCAGCCAGCAAACCAAATTCCTATTCTTCTCCATTTGCTCTTTATCCTCATTGCTCTCTAACAGGAATATTAATAACCTGAGTGCTGGTGCAGATGTAGCCTGAGCTGGATTTTGCTTCTGCCATAGGTTAACTTAGAGAGAAAAAAAAAGGGGGGATAAATACAGAAAGAAAATAGAATTCGAATTTCCATCTTTCAACTGTTTGCTTTGTCAGCAACAAAAACAAGGGCCAGAGCTCCTCTTCTACTGCTATGCTCAAGGTCAAGTGCAGGTTTACTTCTGGGCAGCCCAAACTTATTAAAATCCCTCAAATGAAACAAACTGGAGAGTCCAGCTTCCCAGGAAACACTGAGACGGAGTCATCTCAGGAAAAAAAAATGTACCACAGGAAGCAGTGAGATAATGGAATCATAGCAAAAGCTATACCTGGATCACTGGTGATTAAACACAAGCCCTGCTGATTAATTTGGAGGAAAGCAGCACCTTACTGGGATGATTATACAAGGAACAGCTTCAAATCCTGCCCTGCTAACAGCACTGTCAAAGCTTAGAACCTTACAGCAAGCTGGCCAAGGGAGATTCATGGAATGCCACCACCCAAGTGAGTGGAAGGTGACATATTTGTCTAGCAGACATAATTAAAGGTCTAACATTGGTGCCAGAGGTCACAGTTGTAGAGTCCTAAGGCAAAAACACTTGGAGAGAAAAAGCTCTGAAATATGGGAATGAAGAATGATGTTGGGCAAGAGCCTGACACCTCTCTAACTAAAATCACCCAGGATTGTCTCAGCAGGCCTGATGCTCACATTTTCCTCCCTTTCACCAGCAAAAAAAAAAAATCCAAACAGGTCACCCAGGGTTCAGGAGCCCCAACAGGAGCCCAGCCACTGGGGTGCTGTGCCTGGGTAGTTCCCATTCTAATGCATTCAGGAGTGGACTTCCAGCAGAACCCAACACCCCCCAGGCACCCAGGGTGAGAGCAGGGTTAGACTGGAACTTAGGAAGAAGTTCCTCAGTACAAGGGTGGTGAGACTCTGGAATAGGTTGTCCAAGGAGGCTGTGGATGTCCCCTCCCTGGGAGTGTTCAAGGCCAGGTTGGATGAAACCTTGAGCAGCTGAGTCTAGTTGAGAGGTGTCCCTGCCCACGGTGGGGAAGTTGGAGGAGATGATCTCTGAGGTCCCTTCCAGACTCAGCCATTCTATGACTCTCCTCATTCCATCACCTGATATTAGGGAGAAGAGACCAACTCCTACCTCACTCCAGCCTCCTTTCAGATAGTTGTAGAAAGCAATGAGGTCTCCCCTCAGCCTCCTCTCCTGACTATTCAAGTAAGATGCAGTTTAGTGATGAAACGAGGGGGAGAAAATTCACCTCCAAGCTGGAAAGCCCTTGGTACCCCTGGAAAAGCCCTTGATAGCCCTGGAAAGCCCTTGGTACCTTTGTAGATTTGTTGCAGGAAGAAAGAATCTGGTGTGTGTAAAACAAGAACTGACAGAACCTTCTCTCAGGATGCTCTGTGGCTCAGAACAAAAGCTGAACTCTTTATTGCTTCTGACTTCTTAAAACCTTCTGCAGCTCTCCAAAGGCACCGTGGTGCTCAGGCAGTCCCTCACACATTTTGCCAGACCACCAGCGTTTTGGAACAGCCATAAATCCTATTTCCTTCCACTCCCCAACACTCACTCAGCAATTCACAGCGGGCCAGGGAGGTTACTACACCTTTAAGAGTGAAATCTCCAAGCAGTGCTGTCTGTTTTGTTTGAGATAGCAAAGTTATTGTCCTTTGGGCTGTCTGGCAGCCCCTTGTGTCCCTTGGATTTATCTCACACACATGATGCAGCTTTGTGGAAGACTTTGCATTCCTCTGCTAGGATGATATGAGTTTGTATCTAAATCTGTTCCATATGACCCACCTCACATGGTTAGTGTCTCGCCTGTTCACTTGTAAAGGTCAAGAAGTATTTCAGCTGAGGCTTCAAAGTCAAAGGGTTTGTTAACAAAAAGAAAAAAAAAAACACCCACACACACAAAAAGAACAATCTTCCCAATAAAGTCAGGACTTCATGAAGATGCTGCCAATGTTCCTTATCCTTCTGGAGAGGAGCACAGGAGGCACAGGTGCAAGGGTGAGGCTTGCTGTGTGGCACTGCGGCTGCGGTGTGAAGGGTCTCACAACCTTTCCACCTTGGATGACCGAGCCTTGAACAACCTGGGATAACTGAAATCCTTCCAAGTCTAACTAAATCTGCTAAGTCAAGGGGAGAAGGCTTCTCAGCAGGTTTCCAACAAACAACAATGCTGTCTGAGCTGAGACACTTGTTTTGCCTCTGGCCCATCAAAACCTGGAAGTGCAAAGCCCTGCAGGAAAGCTACTGAAACCTCTCCAAACCCTACGAAATGCAACGATTAAAGCACTTCCAAACCACATCCAAAAGCCTCCCAGATCATCTGTCTCAATAATGAGCTCCTGGAAACCCATGGAAGGGGCCAATATTGATCCCAGTTGTGTTAACCAGATTGCTCTCAGCACCTCGTGACCTTGACGGAGGTACTCAGCTCAACAGAGACTCCAATCAACACTTCACAACAAGCATAAACTGGCAGTGAGTTTATCTCAGGCAAGCCAGCACAGCCTCACAGCACAGCCAGCATCTCTTGGGGAGATGGGGACAGACATCATACCCCAGGCTATCAGAATTAGTTCAGCAGAAATCAGTCTTTTGCAAGGAAAGAATTAGAGGGATGGGTACAAAGTGTTCCTGCCATTTCCTGCCCTGTGCAAGGACTTTTAGGCTTTTTATCTCAATATTTGAAGCTTCAAATCAAGAAACTCAAAGCAGAGATCTTTAGAGTAAGGGTGGGGAGACACTGGAGCAGGTTGCCCAAGTTGGTTGTGGATGTCCCCTCCCTGGAGGCGTTCAAGTCCAGGATGGATGAGGCCTTGAGCAACCTGGGTGGGTGGAGGTGTCCCTGCCTATAGCAGGGGGTTGGAACTGCATGATCTTGAAGGTGCCTTCCAACCCAAACCATTCTGATTTGAAAGCAATGAACAGAGAGAGCCAACTCCTGCACTGAGTCCTGAGAGGCTGGATTTATGCTCAGGGTATGGCTGTGAGCACAAAACTCTCCCCAGCCATCAACCCAGTATAAAAATTTACAGCACATCAATGACTCCATGGAGGCTGCCAGTGTCCACAGCTCACCTGAGACATACATCACCACATGTACCCCACTCAGCCTGTCACAAGTCTTACTCTCCATAGTCATGCAGCTTGCCAGTACTGGCAGCCTCCTGGCAAAGCTGAAGTCCAAGTCAGTTTGAAAAACTATCATCAAGTTTCATTGAGGTACTTTAAGAGAAGCCTCAGAGCTCCATGGCAACTCCCAGGCACTTCATGCATTCAAGCTCAACCACAGCCAGCCACATCTGGCACAGGCTGGAGGTAGGTAATCAAGTTTGCTAAGGAGCTACCAAAAAGGCAGGTAGAACAATTTCAGGTTGCTGTACCCTTCCAAGAGCTTTAGAAACTTGGAAGGGTACAGCAATTGAGTTGAGACTCAATGGTCTCAGAAATCTTTCCCAACTTAGGCAGCTCTGTGCTCCTGTGCAAGTCAGAGGCATCTGCTCTCCATACCAGGTCAGCACCCACAGAAGGAATCCAAGGCTCATTTACATCAGCACTTGGGAAGATCATTGCCCCAAATTTTCCCTCTCATTTAGAGAAAGCTTTTTCCAGCTCTGTCTCTCCAGCAGCCCTGGTGGGTGGCCAGTGTTTTCACTGCTGCACTAGCAACTTCAGCTTCTAATCCCCCTGCTAATACCCCAGCCTGATTCGCTTTACTGGCGAGAGATAAGTCATGTTCCTGGGTCCCACACCGTGACCGGACACCACCTCTCTGTGGCTTGCAAGCAAGCCCCATGGCTAAACAAAAGGCAGTCTGTTTGGTCACCCTTCCTTCAGAGAGGCTTAAGAACATTTTTGTCATTTTTGAACAGCTAATATCTTGGGGGGGTGAGGAGGGGCAGAAGGAAAAAAAAAAAAAAGGAGGAAAAAAAAGTTGTCTAATCTCTTTAAATTTAATCTTTACTTTGTGAAAAATCTGAGCTCAGATGCTTAGTGCTGGACTATGTTCCATTAGACTAATTAGGTCAAGATTACCTACAACAGTATGACTCCACCAACTCAATATAAATTCCCTCCCTCCTGTGTCCTGAAACTTGTGCTGTTTGGAATTTTATTCCCTTTTTCTCTCTGCTCTCCCAGAGAGCACAAAGTGTGTGGTGGGCAACTATGATTAAAAAAAAAAAAAACAAACACCAACAAACAAACAAAGCAAAGCCTGAATGGAACTGAAGGGATTCTCATCCTTGTCTTCAGTATCAGTCCAAACCAGATCAGCTGAGGGAGCTGGGGTGGTTCAGCCTGGAGAAGGAAAGACTCCAGAGGGACCTTCCAATAGCTGAAGGGATCCTGCAGGAAGGCTGCAGAGGGACTTTTCCTGAGGCTGTCTAGAGACAGGACAAGGGGGAATGGTTTGAAGCTGAGGGAGAGCAGGGTTAGACTGGAGCTGAGGAAGAAGTTCTTCAGTACAAGGGTGGTGAGACCCTGGAACAGGCTGCCCAGGGAGGTCATGGATGCCTCCTCCCTGGGGGTATTCAAGGCCAGGTTGGATGAGGCCTTGAGCAGCTGAGTCTAGTTGAGAGGTGTCCCTGCCCATAGCAGGGAGGTTGAAGGAGATGATCTCTGAGGTCCCTTCCAACCTGAGCCATTCTATGATTTCTAGTTAGCGGCAGGGTGGAAGCTTTCAGAATGTCCAAGGTTCTGCAGAACTTTAGCAAAGTAAGTCTAAAGCAATTTGCTTTTCATCCTGCAAGCACTCAAACCCAAGCATAACCTCACACACTTATTTACCCAGTGACAGCAAATATGGGCTTGCTGTCATTTCCTTTTCTTAAAAACATGTTTTATCCAACTTAATGTGGAATTTATTTAAGACACAGGATGGTCATTAATCTGTTCTTTCAATTGTTGGAAGATATGAATATCTTCTTTGGCAGAACAGCATAATGGTCCATTTATCAGTGAGGAAAGTCTCCAGAGAGAAGAAAAAAAGAAAAAAAAAAAAAAAAGAGGGATTTTTATTTCAAATACACATTTGCAGCTATTGGAAAAGAGTCAGGGTTTTTCTTGGAGAAAGATGTCAGTGAAGCAGGAAGATGAGGGAAATGCTTGTGTGCAGCATAGGCTTTTCCCTGCTAGCAGACTGGTGCCCGTCTGGACAGATCCCTGAAGACATCAGCAGTCCCAATTAAATCACGAGCAGAGAGCTCTGCCTACACAGAGCTGATGTCTAGATCAAGACCTCGGAACGTCAGCTTCAACATTTCCCTGACTGTTGCATCCCAGCCCTTGCTGATATGGAGAAGCTCAAGTGCGGGCAGGCACTTCCCTCCTCTCCTGTTGTGGCAACTTGTACTTCCAAGGGGCAAAATAAAGAAACAAATCCAAATAAACAAACAAACCCTAGGCTTTAACCCCCCCTAAATGCTGCACTCAGCACAGGCAAGAGTGAAAGGAGTGAATCTGAGAGGTGCTGCCAATGAGCTCAGAGTTAGCTGACGAAGCTCAGCCTGACAAAACTCTCTCACAATTCAGTGACTTCTACAGCTTGAAATCCAATACAGATTTGATCTCTCTCACACCACCTCGCAGTGAAGTAATAAATATTTCCCTACAGGATAATTTTCCTGTAAGCAGAGATTTACTGTAACCCAAATTGCAATTTACTCATTTCAGAGCGTTAAAAACCAAAGCAGACTCTTGCTAGGGCTCAGATCACTGCAAGAGGATTCCACAGGACATTTAAACCCCCAAGCAGTCTCCACAGCAAGAAAATTGGTGTAGATTATTTTTAATTCGCTAAGCTGGGGGAGGGTGTTTGATTTTTGTTCTTTTTTTCTAGCCATCTAGAAGACAGGAAAAAAATAAGTTTATTAAAAGGAAAACAATAAACAATGGTGGACTTCTCAAGCCTGGGTGGTTATGTTTAGAACTAGCATTTAAAAATAAATAAATTGTCAGGAACTAAACACAATCAAGCTTAGGTCAAACAAAACTTTTGCAAGCAAAACAATGAAAACTCTACTGGGTACAGCAGAGTTCCCTTGCCTTGTAAAGGTTAATTCCCTTTCCTCAATCCCACAAGTCCAGGAAAAAAAAAAAAGAAAAAAAAAGGCAAACCCACAATGTGTTCAGTGTACCAAAAAAAAAAAAAAAAGTGTTAAATAATATCTTCCCAATAAGCCAAAATTCTCTATAGCAAAGAGGAGAACAACATTCAAGACAAACCTGTATAAAATTTGGGGCAGGTGGGCTTCTGGCAAGCACAAACACAACCCTTAATGGATTTTTTAATAACTCTGTGCCACACAGTAATAGGGAACCACCTGCCAAAAGCACAGCAAGATCAAGCAAGTGTCACATCCATGTTCCAGCCAAAGAAATTCTGTGATCATCTACTCTGACCTTCCGCAGCCACCAGTCTCAGCTAGTAGCCTGCTAGCTTTAGAGCCTGCTTTTCAGTCCACTCTGCTTTCCTCCTCTGTAAATTCTGTTGCACAGACCCACCTAAAAGCAAACAGGAGCAGTTCAGGATGCCCACGCTTCTCCCCTTCCCCAGCAGCACTCTCTGCTCCCGCCCCAGCAGCGATTCCACGATGATTTGACTAGGGGAGAGTGTCATAACACACTTGGAGTGAATCAGACCCAAAGGCAGGCAGAGCAAACAATGCAGTGTGTGTGTGCCTGTTTGTGTAAAAATCAATCACTCCGGGCTCCTCTGGCTTTCGGCTGCCAACAGCTGAGTGGAAAGGCTGAGAGCCTGCGTGTGTCTGCACGGAGGGGGTCGCCCAGCACCGCACCGCTGGGTCAGGCCTCCCCACTCCCAGCTCCTCCAGGCTCAGCCCTGCTGCACAGAAAGTTGCTTGAATCACAGAATCAAGCAGGTTGGAAGAGACCTCCAAGATCCAGCCCATTCCCTCCGCAGGCACAGCTGCCCCTGTCACCCTTGCCCCATGACAGCCCCCTGCCCTGCCAAAGGGGCCTGGCATGACCCTGGGCAGCAGGCCCTGCCCACTGGCAGCATAGGCAGCCAGATGCATGAGCAAAGCCATGCCCAGGAGCCCAGCAGTGAGTGCCAAACATGCACCACCCAGCCGAGCACACAAAACCTGGCTACCACACAGGCACATGGCCCAAGCTCTGCTCCAGGCTGGGACATCAGCGGTTCAAGGCCATGCCTTGGCCCTGCAGCACCTGGACCTTCACCCAGGCCATGACCCTCAGGCTTTGGTCCTGCAGCACCTGGCTCTCAGCCCAGGCTTCATCTCCAGGCTGGCTGTCATGGGTTCAATTGAATCTGCTGCTGCTATTCAATGCCATGATGCTGCCTTTCAATGCCATGCTGCTACCATGCTGCTGCCATGCCAGCTTCAAAATCAAAGTGCTGGCTGGAGCAAAGAGTTATGGGGCTTGACGTTCAGACTGGAACATGAGGGGTGACTGCAACATGAGGGGTTTCCTGCTCTGGGTGCTGCTTCCCGCTTGCAGGTTTGGGATGTTGATGCTTTTCTGCTGGGCTGTGTGCTTGAGAAGGGGAACTGTCTGGTCCCTGGCTTCTGCTGCTGCTGCTCCTGCAGTTTGCTGCCCTTCTCCACAAACAGGCTCAGGTCATTGTGCATTGGATCACTTCTAGCAAAACTCTTTATCTTCACTCTTTATTTCAACCCAGAGAGGTTTTTTTGCGTTGCTTTCCCTCTCATCTGTGTGCGGGGAGAAGGGATTGTGAGAGCAGAGGGCGTTAACTCGGGACACTGAGCCACAGCTTTCAGGCCAGGTCTATGGCCCCACAGTGCCCAGCCCTCGCCAAGCCTCATGCCCTCACCGGGCTGCAGTCCTTGGGCCAAGCCTCTGCCCCGCAGCACCCAGCACAGGCTGAAGCGCAGGGGCTTGCTGTGCCGCCCAGCCCCGCGGCCGCAGCTCCCCTCTGGTTTCTTGGGGCAGGTCAGAATATTTAAACAGTTGTATATTCAAAGACCACAATGGAGGGAAGAGAATTACCTAAGGACAGGGTTAGCCTGTTTGATCAATGCATAATCAGATAACTGCTCCAGCTTTTTTTACAAGTCTTTAAGCAAAGATCAGCCACTCAAATTCTAATTCCTTTTGCTAATTAAGCAGCCTGTTAATTGCTCTCGGGGTCTCTAATGCCATGTCATTATGCTTTTTAACAGCCTGCTTGACATCAATAGGGCTGCAAGCTCCACACAAACAAAGCGGGCATCTAGCACTTACTGAATTAGGCTAATGCCGGCGTTGGAGCCGGGCACTGGCACGTCGCCTCCAGCGGGCGGCATTTCATTATCATTTCATCATCCCTCACGGAAGGGAAAGGAGAAGAAAAAGAAAAAAAAAAAAAAAAAGGGGGCAAGTTACAAATGTTCAACACTTACCAGAGCGGGCAGCAAAAAAAAATGCTGAACATGAGGAAGAAGGCGCCCAGCACTCCCCCAGTCCCTGCTGCTCAGCCCCTCGCCTCTCTGCACACCTGCCCGGCTCTCCCGGGACGGCCGCGGCCCCGGTTCGCTCCGCCGCTCCCTTTCCCCCCGTGGCAGAGCCGTAGGGCGGCCCCCAGGGGGGACCAGCCAGGGCTCAGCTCTGGCTCCAGCTCCGGGCAGGGCCCCATCCCCCGGCTGGGGGCTAAGCATAACATGTGGCTCCAGCTGAGGGACTCCAGTTTCCGCACTCCATTAGTCCGGGAGAAATTCCACCGGTGAGCCGCTGAGTGAGGGGCCTTGGCTGCCTGTCACACATGAGTCTGCAGGAGGGCAGTGGCAGTGCTGCTCGCACCCCAGAGGGGTTTAACCATGACTTTTATTTCACCAGCCCTGCACGCACGGAAAGAGACCAAGCCGCGTGGATTTTCGAGGCTCCCAGGGAAGAAAAGCTGCATCGGACGACATGAAACGCACAGGGCCCCTTCCTAGGAGAAGCCAAGGGAGGAAACCATTCGAGGAACTGTTCCTGGGGTGCCATGAGTGACCCACAGAGCCTGGGGGTGCTAGGACACCCCAGCCCAGGCTGCCAGCAGCTGCCCAGGCTGCTGGCTCAGGCATGCCGTAGTGGGCGGCTCCTGCCCACACGAGATGGAAAGCAAAGGGCAGGAGGAGGCCTGACCATTGCTGGATCCAGCACCCATTGCTAGCACTCTGTATGTGCACACAGGAGGGCTTTGAAGTACTCTGAGCTTTACCCCACTGCAAAACCCCTGAAGTGTAACCTCACTCCCAGCCTCAGCCATCAGGCACTGCAACCCCTGACCACAGGAGACTCCACTGCTACAACTCTACCTCAGCTCACATCTTCTCATGAGCTGCGTTTGTTGTTATTTTTGAAGCACACAAACTACTCCAGCTGAATGCATCCCTTTTGTGTCACCACTTTATCCTTGCAATACGAGGACAGAGCTGCACAGCTGTAGCTACAGGTACCAGCTCAGGGCTTCACTCTGCAAAGCACCTGCTCTGGTGAGCCCTAAGAGCAAAGCATGACCAGTTGTGAGGGGTCAAGTTAAAACATCCAGACCCTGAGAAGTGCAGGGAGGAATCTCACTCTCCATGTGGGATCACCTAAAAAAAATGCATCTATCTTCCCTGTTCCTGAGCAGCTATCCTTCATGTCAACAAACAGGAAAGGAAGCAAAGCTAGAAAATAGCTTTCATTTCTCTGCCTCAGGAGCAGTGTTTACAGACAGCACAGAGATCTTGGCATCCTGCACATGTTAGTATCTGAATGACCCATGCTCCAGCTGAAGAGTCACTGCTATAAACACCAGCAAAATGGTTTCAGTTACACTAAGAATACATAAATTGAGTTATGCTGCTGGACTGGACAAGTTTGAGTTAAGTCAAAAAAGCCATGAACAAGTTCTGAGGCTGGTCTGAGATTCCCACTGAAGCAGAGTCAAAACAAAGTAACTAAACCAAAGTCCTGGATATGCCCAAACTCAGCTGTTCTGATTTCACTCTTTATTTTGACACCATGTAAAGAAGTCTCTGAGTGAAAAATCCCACAAAGATGTATTAAAAAAATCCAGTAGCATGAGGAAAATAACTCATGGCCTAAAAAGAGTGGCTCCAAGTACAAACCAGCTCATCCCAGAGCTGCTTTCTTAAGAAAATATAATTCCCAATCCTGAAAATGCTTACTCCTTGTTTTTCACCACTTGTAGCCCCACAGATGCTTGAAGGGTAACGAAGCTAAGCACATTCCCAAGCCACAGATCCAACAACTCATACTCAAAGTGCAAAGAGTGGAAAGACTACAATTTAAGGAATCAAAGCTCTTCTGAACAAAGTACTGAAGCATAGGTTTGTATTTTGCAGCAGAAATAAAAGATGCTGATGTGCTTTAGCAGTTTGCAACACATTTGTTTGCCAGGCAGCTTAAATCATCAGGTGGAATAGGTAGCAGAGTTTACAAAATGCTGAGCCTCAATTAATAAAGCTATAAATAATTATTATTAAAAGCTAAACGAGGAATGACTGACTCTTTTCTCATGAGGAACAGATGTTTGTTTTCTACTAGCAGGCCGTTCATTGGCTCTTGATGCAGAAATTTGGTGTTTGGACAAGACAAAATCTCTCTCTGGGCTGTGACAGTCCCAGTACTTTGGTTCCCATCACGAAGCATCAGCAGCCCTGCTTCTCCCTTGGAGCTTTTAGCACAGATTCACCCTCCTTGGAGCTGCATTTCAACAGCAACTGGTCTCCAAGACTCTCTTGGATCTTAGATAATGCTGGATGGTATCCAAGGGCTGCATCTTGGTAGAAACATCAAACTTCAGCCCTGATTCTAAAGTCCAGAAATTAGTAAGCTGCACCCAGCCCTGTCAAGATAACTGCACAGATGGGTCAGGAGGCCACACAGGGCACTGGAGCATCAGTGCTATTATTAGGATCTCAGAGCTGGGAGCAGAGTGACAGAAACCATCTTTCAGCACAAAAAAATCCAGCACAGACAAGTGACTGGAGCTCTGAGCTCTCAATCAAGTACTGACCCAGGTTTAAATTCCAGCACTCCAGGTTACGCAGGGAGAAATCTGAACCTGCACCTTCACCCCAAGCCATCGCCCTAGTTACTATCAAACCCCTTTGGATTTTAATGCTGAAAGATCTGCCTTTTGTCCCTGGGTAACCTTAAAGCCAGTTTTGTGAGCTGGGTTGTTTTTCCATTAACAAAGTAGTTGCTCCTTAGCATGCTGGAGCCAGGCTGCTCTAACCCAGAGCTACTCTTACACCCCTTCCCCACTGTTCTGTCATCTCCTCTCCTGCTCTTCAGTGCAATCCATCTTTCACTCAGCCTCTTCCCTCTCTCTTTCCCTCCTCTCCTTCCTCTGTCCATTCTCAGGCAGCAGTAGCAATGGCCTCACTCTTGCTGACAGTTCCCATCTGGTTGCTATCTCCTATGCTAGCTGTAGTCTGGGAATCTCTCCATGTTGTCCTCTTCCCCTCAGCATTTCCTCTGCAGCTCTCCAGACAACTGGATGAGCAAGGGCTGCCCAGATATCTGCACTGAGCTGCACCCACAGCCCAGCATGGTTCTGTTCCAGTCTCACCAGCACAGCTCCTTTCAGACTGCTTGCCTCCTGACTTTGCTTTGGTTTCTTTGCTCACATCACTCCCTGTAGTTCATGCCAGAGCTCCTCTCAGATGAGCCTCCTTATTAGCTGGGTTAAGAGACTCCTTTCAGCTTCATTTCCATTTCTTGTTCAAGTAAATTTTGGCACATCAGAAGGAGAAACAGAAATATTTAGTGTGTGACCCTCTGCGTTGTGGGGTTGCCTAAGGAACAGCTATTACTAATATCACAGAATTAACCCTCAGGCTGCTGCCTTCAGATTTGGCTTATGAATGAGAAAAGCCATCAAGATACATCCACCATCTCCCAAATACATCCTTGTCCTTCATGGAATGGTTTGGGTGGGAAAGGACTCTAGGGATCATCCAGTTCCAGCCCCCTGCCATGGGCAGGGACACCTCCCACTAGTCCAGGTTGCTCAAGGTCTCATCCAACCTGGCCTAGAACACCTCCAGAGAGAGGTCATCCACAGCCTCCCTGGGAAACCTGTTCCAGAGTCTCACCACCCTCACTCCAAAGAATTTCTTCCTCATCTCCAGTCTAAATCTCCCATCTTCCAGCTTCAATCCATTGCCCCTCATCCTGTCATTACAAACCCCTGTAAAAAGTCCTTAAAAACAAACAAACAAAAACCCCACCAAAAAACCCTTAAGTCCTTTTTTAAAAAGAATCCCTAAGTGCCCTTTATCCGAGGTCCCTGCACGTGCCCCGCTGGGTACAGATCTTGATGTGCATGCACGTGACAGGTAGAACTGCATGCACACAGAGCAGGATTTTATGCATCTCCCATGTCTGCTGCAGGATGGCAACACAATTAAGTCCCCGTGACCAAGACCATTATCCATACAGGGAGTAAAATGAGATGTCCACAGCCCGCCGCCAAGCCCTTCAACACGTGGGAATAGAGTCCAGAAACTCCGGAGAGTCATGCAGCTAATGAGCAATAAATACACACTGGCACACCCTCATCAATTCTAAAGTCTTGGTATGAAAAGAATGTAATTAATTAAGAGATGTTGATTTATTAAAGGTGACATAACAAGATGGATAGAGAAATCTTTCCCCTCCGATCTGTCATGGTTTACTTTCTAGAAGGTGGCGCAGGAGAGCCAATGCCCTCCTCGGACACTCAAAGCAATCAGCCTCACTTTTGGGGTTTTCCCCCTCCCCTTACACTATCATAAGGAACATAAACTTCCTTTCCAACTCTTATTTGCATTTGGCACAACTAGATTTAAAGTGAAACAGTTCTAAATTTAAAAGGGGGGAGAAAAAAAAAAAAAAACAACAAACCAACACCAGCAAGCTGAAAATAGCTATATTTAGAAAAATCCTTTCCACTTTCCACCACCCACCCCCCCACCCCCCAATTCTATTCCCTTTCTGCACATCGAAACCCAAACCCTGCTGCTTCCCTTTCTCCCCCTCCTTAAGTCAGATGCCTTTTCCCCCCTACCCCCACCCCCTAACTTGGCATACAGACAGTCTGGTATAAGACAGGACTGGAGCATTTGTTGAGTCAAGATGTTTAATTTTTTTTTCACTCACATAATGATCCTTTTTTCCCCTCCAGCCACTTGAGTTTTGTTTATGTTGCTTGAGCCCTAAACTAATACATGAATTCTCCTGGCTGCCAAGATGACTCCAGCACCAGGCTGGATGAGCCAAGGAGGGCTACCCTCACTGCTAGGGGAAGAGGTATTTTAAAAGACTTTTTTTTTCCCTTTCTTTTCCAGTTGTGATAAATTAAATGCATTAGAGGAAACAACTGCTGTTGTGTGAGCTACTGGACTTCAAGGAGGAACTGGGAGAGTTTTATTTTCTCTGCAAGCACTTGACTTTTGCTAGGGGCCACTTGGCTCCTGTGCCAGCCCTGGCTTATATTTTATTATTCTTAGAACAAAAGGTTGCAGCAATTCGAATTGGGGAAGTTGCGCTCAAAGAAACTGAGTCATCAGATAAAGCTGATACCATTAAGTGGTTATAAAGAGGTAGGATGTTTTCTAAAGAAGTCTGCTCCAACATATTAAGTCAATATATTCAATATACACTGACTCCAGTGGAGAGGTGTCCCTGCCCATGGGACTCTGGAAGAGGTTGCCCAGGGAGGCTGTGGATGCCTCCTCCATGGGGCAAGTTGGATGAGGCCTTGAGCAGCTGAGTCTAGTGGAGAGGTGTCCCTGCCCATGGGACTCTGGAAGAGGTTGAGGATACCTCCTCCTTCAGGGAGTTCAAGGCCAGGTTTGAGCAACCTGGGCTAGTGAGAGGTGTCCCTGCCCATAGCAGGGGAATTGGAGTAGATGATCTCTGAGGTCCCTTCCAACCTCAGCCATTCCATGCTTCTATGCTATTGTTTTTTTCCTGTCAAGAAAAGATGAATGAGAAGTCCAGCCACTTTCACTCATGCTAGACATGTAAACCTTGTACTTAATGACTGATGAGCAAAAGTCTTTTCTCTTCCAAGTGCAGATGGGCAAATCCCTGCTCATTATAACAACAGGAGAAAAATCTGATTTTTTTACCAACAGAAAGCAGCACACTGGCCAAACTTTTCCCAGGCAAGAGCGTTAGGTGCTGGTTGAAAAAGAGGGAAGGGGATGGCAGGGAAAGAAAGGCAAAAAAAAAAAAGGCCAAACAACATTTTTTCTAATGTGATCCATATTCTGCCACATGCACATTTAATATAAAAGCTATGTTTGATATACACCGCCGAGGAGTTTTTCTGTTTTAACTGAAAGCCTTTTGTTCTGTCAAGATTATAGGAGGATTTGCTTTCATTTTTCATGATGTTTCACTCAATACATCACTAACATTAGCAGGGCTTAATAAGCACCCACCTTCTCCTTCCCCCCCCCCCCCCCCCCCCCCCAACTCCTGCCCTGCCTGAGGTCTTTTGATGCATATTCCTCCTCAAGAATCTTCAGATGTTGGACACTGCTTGAGAAGTGGCCTCTCTCTAGCCTGCTATCAGAGATAATGAAGAGGACCAGCCTGTAAAATACAGTGTGGTGCTAGCAACCCAGTAAGCAAAATGCTTTGCAGCTTTAAATTCTGCCCTCAGTATGGGCTCTGTAATGGGCTCCCCTTCCTCCTTTGCTCTGCTGCAGCTTCACATCTGGTTCTCTGCATTTTGAAACTGTGTTCATTTTTCACTGCTGCCCTTTGTCCCACACTTACTCGCTCTCGCCAAGGGCTTCATTTCACTTATTCAATAAGCAAGAGGCACTGCAGGCTGCAGAGAGCTGTAGGACAAAGCTCAGAACTTCTCTTAGGCCTCAACAAAAATGGGGTTGTTCCTTATCAAGGCACTTATTTTCCTGTTGCCTGTTGTTGGTTTCTTCAGGTGGCAACGTTTGTAGGTTAGAAGTGCCCAAACAGCTTCCAAGTCAAACTGTTAAATGGAAAAATGCATGCCACAAAAACATCTCTGTTACCTGCTACCAGAAAGACCTGGTGCTAGAAAACCCACCAGCAGCAAAGCTGGGGAGCAGGGCTGGGGAGGAGCAGTTGAAGGAGCTGGGTCTGTTTGGTCTGGAGAAGAGGAGGCTGAGGGGAGACTTCATTGCTCTCCACACCTCCCTGGGAGGAGGTTGGAGCCAGGCGGGGGTTGGTCTCTTCTCTCTATTATCAGGTGGCAGAAAGAGAGGAAGTGGCCTGAAATTGTACCAGGGTAGGGTTAGGCTGGAGATGTGGAAAAATTTCTTTGCTGCAGGAGTGGTCAAGGATGGGAGCAGACTGCCCAGGAAGGTGGTGGAGCCTCCATGCCTGGAGGTGTTCAAGAAACCTGTGGCCATGGCACTTGGGGACATGATTTACTGATTCTCAATCCTTTTACATCCACTGTACTTGGCTGTGCCTGCAAACAGAGCATTTGTGCTCCTGAGGTCCTGGTTCCTTCCTCCATCTACACTCCTGCAAGCTCTCTGTAACCTCACATTTTCATATCTCCCTGGCTCAGTGCACTGGAACCCAGGCAGGACTTCCCAGCACTGCCTCACCACCCCTCAGCCACCACTCTGTTTGCTGTGTTTTACTGCACAACCAAGCTGGAGAGGAGCAAGCAGCCACGAAACCTTGCCCAGCACAAGGCTTTTGACAGCTTACCAAGTTTATTATAACCTGTTGCTAATTTAAGTACCAAAGAACTCTTCTTTGGAGGAGAAATACCAAGGCTGAAACTTCTCACACTTAATTATTGCACTAACAACTTAGTGTCTGCACATGAAATGATTTAAGTCTTTTTGGCTGTGTTCATTATGCCACAACCCTGAGCCAAGTACAGGCCTTTTTTTCTTTCTTACTAAATCATCATCCCACTATGGTGCCAGTAGTAGAAAACCTCTTGTAAAACTCTGCAGTTCAGGATTTTCTCTCAGCCTAAGCTTGCTGATGGTCCCCATGTGTCATCACCCAGCCTCCTCCTGCTCTGAGCTCACCTGATGCTGCAGTCTGGAGCACCCCCAGTGCTTGTACCTCATTAGTCACTAGATCCTATTTTACACCTTGGAGCTTTAAAAAGCACAGAACATAAAAGCTGACAAAAGAGCTGGTTTTATAACTACTGCATCCAAGGGGAAAGCAAAGAAGGACAGGGAGTTGGAGGTGTTGGTTACTTTAGTGCCTCTCCCCAGCTTTCAAGTAAATATTCCTTGGTCCAACAGAAAAAAAAAACCCTGTGAGAAACCCTCTGATACCACACTCTCAGCCTAGGCTCTGACTCTGCCTCCTCTGCTAAGGGAAACCACTTCAGAAACCCAGGATGAGGGGTGTCTCACATCCCTCAGCATTCCCATTTGATCCGTGATTTTTTCTGTCATTAACAGAAACCTTACATCCCAGCTAACTTTTGCCTGGTGTAATTAAGAGCAGGCACCTGCATTCCTTGTCAGCAGCAGCAGCAGTAGCAGTCCCTGGGTTGCACACAAAGAAGGAGTGAAGAGCCCCAACCATGCCTGGGTATGGAGCAGTAAATCCCAGCTCCAGTGCACCTTCTGCTCTTACTGCACCTGGTGTCACCACACTGCTCCAGCTTCTGTCTGCTGTCAAGGAGGTTTTGAGGGAGTTACCTTAATACCCCAACCACATTTGTCACCTCTTGGCTCTTGTTTACTGCAGAAGGTTGAAGTGTGGAGGAGCTTTTCACAGGCAGCCCAACTATATTTACACTTGTTCCAGTCTCTGGCAATTTAAGCCCATAAGTCAAAGCGAACAACTGGTGACATTAATGAGGCTGCAGAAGAATGAAATTGGTGGTAACTTACATCCCATGGGAAGGATGTTGATGATGGAAAAGAGAAACTTAATATTTGTGAAATTAAATAATACTGAATAAACAAGAGGTCTAGAACAGACTGATTCCATCTTTTGAATTATTTAGGGTTTGGGGTGGGATTTTGGGGGAATGTTTAAACTAGAACCTGACTGGTAAAAATATTTCTATTCCCCAGCCTCCTGTGGGACCCAGAAAGCACAAGATGAAAAAGCTCAGCATTGCTCTTAGGGGACTGGGAGGGGTTTGATTGCACAAAGCATCTTTAGAGCTGAATTAATGCCTTGGTCTTCAGATACCACTGAGCCTAAACCTGCCAAGTCACCATCACAAGGGAGTGTAGCATTTAGTCAGCAGCATCTGCTGGAGGGGACCTCACCACTCAGAGACCCCACTACAAGCAGTCTGTGCTTGAAAAGGACCACCCAGGAAACTGGGAGAGAGAAGGAAAAAGGGGCATGCAGAATTTGAGGCAGAACTTGCTGCCTCGTCCAGGTGCCTCCATTTGGTCACTGAAACTAGAAGACTTCCCAGAGCATTTCAGGGATCTTAAGGGGTCCTGCATCAGGTTAATCAGAAACATTCAGGTTGGAAAAGTCCCTCAGGATCACCAAGTCATAGCCCTAAACCCTATCCCCAAGCACCACATCCACTCAGCAGGGTGTAAAATATTAGGGTCTCTACTGGGAGACAGGAAGAAAGGGGAGGGAGTGAAAAAAAATGAAGGAGGGGGGATCAAAAAAGGGGAGGAAGCGGAGCATTATTTTTCTGCACAAGGAGGTCCTTCTGATTGGGCTGTCTGCCCCACCAGGGACCTTTACAAGCCTTGCACTTGTTGAGGTTGGTCAGAGCACAGCTGCACTTCACTTAATGCTGCTTTAAATATAGTTAAAACCTAGGGAAATAAAGCCACCCTAAACCCCATCTCTGAAAGCAGGTAGCTTTCAGCTCTGGTTCTGCTCCATCCAAGCTCCAAATGTTTACACTGCCAGTTGTCACCTTTCCCCCCATTCTTCCTGCTCCCCTCTTCCTCTCCCATCTGAAGAAATCAGCACACGAATATTTACAAAGACACGGAAGAAGGTAATTGTCCCCTGAGCTCTTTTCAATTGAAATATCATTTCAAGCTGGAATCACGTTAGAGATAATTAAAAAGGATTCCAAAGGGGACAAACCCATCCCCGGCTCTCCCGTATGGCAGCACAATGGGCCACCACCGTGCGAGCGAGCAAGCCTGATGGCACTTTATTTAACACGTCTGTCTCGCCTTGATGAGCAGCTCGTCTTGTGAATCGGGAGGAAGACTTTACCAGAGGACCAGCAAGGCTGCCAGACGCAGCCTGTGACTGCTCATGAAAGAGAAACAGCGAGAGCCCTCCGCAGAGCAGGGCACTGTCCCACTCTGGCGCAGCATGGAATCGATATCTCCCCAGATGAATTCGCTGCCCAAGTTTGGGAGGGGGGAGGTGGTAGTGGTGGTGGTGAGGTCGGGGGGGAAAGGAAAAGGAGGCATTATGCATTGATAAAAATACTGCAGCAGCAACCAGCATCACCAGGCTAGCAAAGTTTGCCAGCAGCAAAGAGAAGCCCGAGCTATTAAATCACGGCGCCGCTCTCTCCCTCCGCAAGAAATTTCTGCCAATGCGGAGAGTTTTCTTAAAGCGTGTCCTCTATTAGCACTTGATTGCATTCAAATTAGGGCTGCAATAAAGACAAATGACTGTGGCAGGTCCCAGGCATTTTTACTTGTCAAACACGAGGCACAGGCTTGCCCTGGTGCGCAGCTGGTTGGTAAGGTAACTGCTGCGGCAGCCTGAGAGCAGGCACCTCGGCTCCCTTCAGAGCCTCTGCTCTAGGCAAAATGCTTCTGAGCGTGCAAAGGGTCCTTATTCCGTGCAACACACCCCCAAACCCCTGCTGCTGCCCAGCTGAGGAACCCTTTGGCAGCTCACTTTGGTCACAAACACCTCCAAGCTTGCTGATTTTCTTCCAGGAACCAAAATGAGTTGATTCCTTTGAGATGCTGGAGCAGGGAATTAGCTTTAATTTATTAGAGACATCAACCCCTTCCAATTAAAGCCTCAGTGAAGCAAGGCATTCATTATTAAAGCTGAGCAGAGAGGAGGTGGAAGCACTTCTTGGGATTCTCTAGGCTTGCCCCCACCCCACCACCCATATGATGTGCAATTTCTCTGGCCCAAGCAACTGTGTTACAAGGGGAGACAAGCCAAAATAAATGCTAAACACTGCTTTCCCCTCTAGCTTCTCTGAGCACACATTATGCATAAATTACGGGGGGGGGGGGGGGGGGGGGAAGAGAGAAAACATAATAAGAGAGAAGGTTTCTGCTCGTTAGTTGGGGTAAATTGCTGGTGTTCAAGGAAGAAAAATAAAAATCAGAAAAACAGAGGCAGTGTTTGAGATCTATGGAAAATGGCTTCACTTTCTCATTCTCAGAGTATCATTTCTATTATTTTAGTGCTGTCTGACAACCAGAAGCAGTGAGATCATGGCAGTAACCAAGCCAGCCAGACAACACTGAGACTAAACTTCTCTCTGCCTGCCTCTTCTCCCCCAATACATCCACCCCCAGTTCCCTTTCCAAAACTGATTTCAAGCTAGGTCAGCTCCCATGGAGCAGAGATCCACCACTGGCTACTCTCTTTTCTAACCTCCTGATCTCCAGCACTAAAAAGCAAGGAATAGGAGAATTCCCTCTTCCCTGATGCTCTGGGAAAGAAGGAGAGGATCAGCCGAGAGAGCATTTAGGCAGCACATTAGAACCATAGAATTGTTTTGGCTGAGAAAGACCTCCAAAGTCATTGAGTCCAACCATCAAACCAACACCACCATGGCCACTAAACCATGTCCCTAAGGCCACAGGTTTCTGGAACACCTCCAGGGATTGTGACTCCACAACCTCCCTGGGCAGCCTGTGCCAATGCCTGATCAAAATTCCAGCTCCGTAATGGCTCTTCTTCCTTGGTACTTGCCTTTCAGCTCCTGTATTGCCCTCAGAACATGTTACTATTATGAGAAAAGAGGTTCCCTACCCCAGCAAGGTGAGCAGGCAGGGGTAGGATGTGCAACTAGGGCACAGGCACTGGTTTGGTGTAGAATCTTCACATCATGGGACAGATAAGAATGAAATCTTGGCCTTCCCACTCCCCAGTTACCTTCACACACTGGACAAGAGGTAAACTGGGGATAAAGGGGGAATGGAGAGCTCCTAGTAGGCTGCTCTTGGTGTCAGGAAAGTGCAGGGATCGTCACAAGTGGAAGGGGGAGTTGGTATTTGGCCCTTCCCAAAGGATTTAATCCAACCTTTCCCATTTCTGGAAGGTGGGGGCATGCATGGCACAGATCTGCAGAGGGATTTTTATCTGTACCACCTTTCCATTTAAGCTTCATCAAGCTCATCAACCCTTAATTTGCTTGGCATCAGTGTTCATGGGACAAGGAAAGCAGAGGAGAAGGGGGGACCTGCACAGCCTCTGGGAGGGGAGAAGCAAAATGCATCTCCTTTTAACCTGCTTTCTTTTACAACATCTCCACATAGATTATTCCAACTCAGGTGCATTCCAATACCTCCACTCAAATTGAGACCACTTCATTTTAATTAAACACTCCACCACTAATAATATTTACATTCTTCACAGCTAAATTTCTCCTTTATTTGGTTCTCTCTCTATTTTTCTTGGTGTTTAATTTGCCTTTTTTGTTTGTTGTTGTTGTTATTAAATGGCCTGCCTAGAACCCCCACCTTCCCAGAGCAGCCTTATAGATTTAATTTCTAAACCAGCAGCTTGTTAGACTCTAATAATAATTTAAAAAAAAAAAGCTTTCTAAAGGGTTCCTTCAGATGAGATAATGCCTATTTATCTAAAATATCAAATGGTGAGAGAGACATAGCAACAGAGAACCTGATAGGCACACAGGAGGTTTTCTTTCCTCCTCTTTCTGAAGAGACTTTAAAGCTGAATAAACACCTTGGAAAAGCACAAGCAATATAGGGATCTCCTGGGTTCTGAACCTGACCTCTCCAAGTTCAAAATACACATTTTCAAGGCTGATCCTCCAAACCCCTTGCTCTCAACCAGCAATCCT
Organism: Indicator indicator; assembly: GCF_027791375.1. Classification (NCBI taxonomy): domain Eukaryota; kingdom Metazoa; phylum Chordata; class Aves; order Piciformes; family Indicatoridae; genus Indicator; species Indicator indicator. Next base: position 1,238,285 of record NC_072041.1, read on the forward strand.
CCTGATTTCATTCCTGGGAGCCCTTCCATCTGATCTCCAGGATGGGTCACGCTCAAGTTTGGTTCTTTTTCTGGTTTCTTGCATTCCTGCCATGGCTCCTTAGTGTTAATTTCATGCTGGTGATGATTAGCATATAAATCTAAGAGCATGTGTTGGGCTGTCCAAGGCATTGATATTTTTTTCCCCCATATTCAATATGACGTTAATCTCCCTGGCTCAGGTAAACAACTAATAGCTGTTAAAGAGAGTGCAATCCATCAGGGAAGAGTTAACCCTTTGGAGCAGGTGGAACTAAACCTGATAGGAATGGGGATTTTAGATAAAATAGGCTCAGACCAGCAGAGCAGGGGCAGATTCCAGGACAATGCCAGGGCTCCCATTTCAGTCTATGGCTGGGGTCAGCCCTTCCACCCCAGGCAGGGTGCAGCTCACAGCCAGGATTGCCCAACCCAGCATAGGAGATACCCCCAGCAACACTCCCCCAGTCCCCTCTATCAATAGCTCTTCCCAAAACTGTTGGTGGTGAGGGGCTGAGATGAGAAAAGAGAAGAGAAAGACCTGAATCTAGACACTGATATGCAAAAAAGAAGTCTATCAGGAAATTTCCAGCTTGGTTAGCTGGATTAGATCTTGATGCTGATGGAGAGGCTGTCCTGAAGGGGAAAGGGGGGGGGTGGGGGGTGGGGGGTGGGGAGAGAGAGAAACAGGGGGGGTAGGGGAAGGGTGTAGACTGGGCTGGCAATGGCAGGGGTATTTTGGACTTGCTGATCGGCTTGGAACCCGAGGAACACAAGAGAACCCCCGAAGTGCCCCCTAAAACACGTGTGTGAGGTGAGGGTGGTGGCAGGCAGAAAACTCAGAAACTCAGCAGAGCGATGCCAAAGGCTTCTGAGCACTAACAATTGATACTTCCAAGAGGTGAAGCAAGCACCAAGCCTGGCACAGAGAGCCGTGGCCACATCTCCGTTTCCTGCACTGAAGGAAGGACCCCGAAAAGGAAAGGTTTCCCTTTCTCCTGCAGCAAGCAAGCTGCAGAGAGCTCCCCTTAGAGCCCAGTTTCACCCTGCGCTGGAGACGGTGCCGGGCGAGCCCCAACCGCGGTCGCTATCAGCAACCATCTGTCTCCTGCCCATGCCGACGCTGCTCACAAGGTCTCCAGCTCTCTCCTGATAGAGTATTGATCCCCTGGAGTGCAAAGTCCAGCATGCCATTAGTCCAATCTGTTTTCAAGCTGACACAATCCCATCATTTGTCATCTTCTCCTGTCCTGCTGTGTTTGTTTAGGAGCAGGATATTTGCTTTATCTGTCACTTTCCAATCCTCGCTGTATTCTTTCCCTGACACAGGGTTTATTGGGTCCACAGTTTTCTCAGAGTCATTAACAGGGGAGATTTTGACACACTGATGAGATCACTAGAAAATGATGATGTTGATAGCTTGGAAAGCACTGGTGGATTAGACTCAAAATACAGTTAGGTTTGGGTTTTTTTTCTGAGCAGGGATGAGGTTTGTATTAGAAATTTCCCCACTGGAATCGAGTTGCAAAAGAACATTTAATTTCCTACAGCAAACAAAATGATAAAGACAGGCCAGCAAAAGGCTGCAGGTGACTGAATCAATGAGAATGCTCAAGAAAAAGCAGACAGCTCAGTAACTACCTTCAGAATTCCTTAAAGAAAGAATGGAAAGCTGCACCACCATCAGCTCAGAATGGAGGAGGAGAAAGCTTGCAGGGAAGGTTCAGATACCTCAAACAGCAACACCTCTCATGCTTGTGGTGTTACAAGCCTGCACTTTTGCCTTTATGTTTCACATTTAAGAGATGTTAGCATCTTATAACACAGCTCACAAGCATTACTCCAAAATCCAGTGAAAGCTCCATTTCATCATTTTCAGCTCTCTTACAGACTCACAGAATGGTTTGGTTTGGAAGGGACCTTCAAGATCATTCAGTGCCAACCCCCTACCATGGGCAGGGACACCTCCCACCAGCCCAGTTTGCTCAGGGTCTCATCCAACCTGGCCTTGAACACCTCTAGGGAGGAGGCATCCACAACCTCCCTGGGCAAAGTGCTCCAGTGTCTCCCCACACCCTCACTGCAAAGAATTTCTTCCTAATTTCCAGTCACAGTCTGCCCTCCTCAAGCATCAATCCATTGCTTCTCATCCTATCGCTACAAGCCCTTATCAAAAACCCTTCCCCAGCCTTCTTGTAGCCCCTTTTGGATACTTCCCCTTCACTCTTAGCAGTACAAATTTTAGTGAGGCTGCAGCAGAATTCTCCCCATAACCAAAGATCCTTCTGCACTTACAGGCATGAAAAAGCACCACGAGAGCAGCATCTGTTTATCCTCTGATGGCCAACATCTATAACCATTTTATGACCCATTTCTTTCAGCACAGAAAACCATATTGGAGCAGCAGAGTCTGCCAGGCCTTGAGTGCCCAGTGATGCAAGTAGTGCCCAAGTGATGCCCTGGGGCTGATATTTCTTCTGATAAAGCACCAAACCCTAAACTTGGGCTGAGGCTGAGGCTGTTATTCCCTCCAACAAAGAATCAAACCCTGGAAGTGGTGAACACCCCTACAGAAAGCTGCACAAGGAATTTACAAATTCAAAGAAAAGGTTTCCTTTTTGACCTCTTTCCCCTCCAAAATCAGTGGGTTTTTTTATTTGTTTAGTTGAGTTTTTTTGGTTGACTGGAATGTACAGTTCAAAACTTTGCCATTTCCATTGGAACTTCATGAGTTTGGTTATTGCAGGGTCTTAAAATAAATACAAGCAAGACAACCCTCCCCAGGCTAGGAAGGCCCTGGCACAGTCGCACACTTAACTAAGTGTTTAATTACAGAGAGAGCTGCAGGCACCCAGGAGCTGGAGCTGCAACTCAGGCACCTTCCAGCCAGCATAGCTCTCATAGAGAGCTCTCATAGTCTCACAGGACTGGTTACCCATTCCCAAGGGTCAAGAGTGCTCCCCCACTGCCCTTGGTGGAACAGGATCATCAGAGAACATCTGCCAGAACATGTCCCAAAGCGATGGCCCCAACGTGGGCAGGTCTGGTACAGGCTGGTCCTTGCTGACAGTGGCTCATTGTGAAGGGAGGGTTGGAGGGGATATGCCAAGTGGAACATGAAGGGCTTTTGTTTCTTCCAAGGCAAGGCAAAGCGCTAGGATTGCATAGAGCACCGTCTAGAATAACTCAGTGAACAGGAAAATAAACAGCTAAGTGGATGCAGAAGGCTTCAAATCATCTGGCCCCAGGTTTTTCAACAGCGTCAAGTGATTTTTGTAGCTAAGAAATTTCCTTTCACCACCAGCTCGGGCGGTGATGTGTGCTAAGAACCAGCTGAAGCTTCTGCATTAAACTAAACCCTGCCCAGCCTCCAGTCTTGTTGGAGCAATTCTCTCCCTCTCCCTAACTTGTGAATTTTCCAACCCTTGTTGGTATGGAAAGTGTTATTATTAATTAACTGACCCTTGAAGAGGACAGATTGAGACTGGAGATTAGGAAGAAATTCTTGAGAGTGAGGAGGGGGGAGACACTGGAACAGATTACCCAGGGAGGCTGTGGATGTCCCCCTCCCTGAAGGTATTCAAGGCCAGGCTGGATGAGGCCCTAAGCAACCTGGGCTGGTGGGAGGTGTCCCTGCCCCTGGAACTGGATGATCTTTAAGGTCCCTTCCAACTCAAACCATTCTATGAATCTGTTAGCAAGGAGGTTCTTGGCTTTCTAGAAGTAAACCAGAAAGGGTTATAAATCTTCCTTACTGCTTGAAAACTGGTGGGATTCCGGTAGCTCAGCTGCTGGTAGCCAGACCCCTGCAGATTTAGGGGTGCTCATTTGAATGGCACCTCCAAAGCTGCCAGAGTCATCCCCTCCCAATGCAGGCAGAGCTCATGGGGCTGGATGAGCTTCTAACTCTAAACTGGAGCATACTCATAAACCACCCCCCTTTGTATAAGGCAGGGAAGGCACAAGGAAATCTGAAAACACAGCCTCTGAGACCTCTGTGAAAGATTCTTCTTATCCTGCCCCAGATGGCACCAGCTGTACTCCTGGACCAAGGCTAAATGACTGCGGCTTGTGCCAAATATGTACTTGAGTGGGTTGTACATGCCCTTTACAAATAGAACTTGAATGTTAATAGATACTGAATGAAACCCATTGCCAAACCAAACAGAGCCCCTGGATGTGTACAGGGGGCACGCAGGGAAACCGCACAGTGGGGCAGGGCTGCGGGCGAGGGCTGGTGACGCACGGGGGGCGTTGGGGTGAGGATGGGGGAAGAAGGATGAGGGAAGGTTAAAAGAGCAGGGCACTGATATCATGTAAATTCAGGCTAGGGTCAGGGGATGGTGTTGTAAACAACATCACATCTGGGAGTACATGGAGTTCTGAGCCTTTCAGGTAGTGGAGCCTTTGTCTGCTGATATAACGCTTGCCTGTCAGCCCCACGGTCAGAGGCCCAATCTTTTTTTCTCCGCCGGCTGAAAAGGTCCCAGCGCCGCATCGGGGCAACACACTGGCTGCCTATTCTCCTTCCCCATGGAACGCAATCACTGGACAACTCTGCTATAATTCACTCCCTGGCCAGCCCTTTGAAAAGGTGGGCTGCCTCGGTGCTGTTAGCCCAGCAAGATAAATCATGTACTCGAAATTAACTTCCATTGAAAGGGAAGGGGTGGAAGAAAAGCCAACTGGTCAGGCGGAGCATGCTAAAGAAAAGATGACTAGAGTTGATAAATGTCATTGTGGATAATTTGGGGGCTGTGATTAAGATCTTATCTAGGTAGGAAGTAAATAGAAAAGACTTAATAAAAGTCCTACCCAGGGAATCCGTCCTTATGAACTTGGGAAGTTTTTCTTTAATTTTTTTTTTTTTAAGGGGCCAGAGGGGAAAGTGAATATTGAAGAGAGCACCAAAAAATAACGATAAACAAAAAGGTCTTCATTAAAGGGAGAGTTGGTGCTCAAAGAGGTTTGAAACTGTACATCAGTGTCCTGTCATCATCCCCCCCCCCCTCCTTTTTCTTCTCCTGAGGAAAAAGAAAGCATCTTTGTCTAAAAATTCCTTGAAGAAGCTAAAGGATAAGCAAGTTGGGGGGAGAAGTGATGAGGAGGATTTCTGGGTAACAATCATCTGCTCTTTCTCTTCCTTCAAGGAAAGGGCTTTGCTGCCAGAAAATTCCCTCCAAATGAAACGTAACCTTATCCCCAAGATGTGCAAGGGGGAGAAGGCAGAGGCCTGTTTGTCCATAAACTCCCTCAAAAAGCAGAAACCACCTCCCATTTTTATTGTGCTGCCTAGAATTTGCTTTTATTGTATTATTAGCAGTAGTTTGCTGCTTTTCTCCCCCCCCCCCCCGCCCCAGCACCCCTCTCTGATTCAACCAATTACTCCAACAACCTGCGAGCAGAGCACTGCAGTAAACTCAGCCAACATCTGTGAGACTGAGCAATGGGGATCCAGAGCCCAGCAAGGACTCTTCTCACTGGAGAGGCTGCAGCCCTCCCTCCTCCCCTCCCAGCCCTTGGCTGGAGCAGAGCTGCACTGCCTTTACAACACGGAGTGAGCACAGACAATCCCCAACAGCTGTGCAGCTGGTTGCAGGGGAGAGACTTCTGTTAGCTAATGAGAAGGTTTAAAATTTTATGGAAGAGTGTATCCTGTGATCTACAACCTACCTAATCCAGATCTCTCAGGGATATTCAACTGCTGGAGCTTTCCAGAACCCCTGAAATGCCACCTCCTAAATTATCCAGGCTTCTTATTTACTTCCTCCCTATCTTTTTACTACTTGCCCCAGCATAACAGCCTGAAACGGTGCCAAGGGAGGTTTAGGTCAGAGATTAGGAAAAATTTAATTCCTAAAAGAGTGGTCAGGCACTGGAACAGGCTGGCCAGGGGTGTGGTGGATTCCCCATCCCTGGAGGTGGCCAAAAAACAAGTAGATGTGACACTGCAGGACATAGTCTAGTGGTTGTGATGAGGTCTTTTCCAACCTCAACTGAATGATTTTGTGTTAAGCACTAGAACAGGCTGCCCAGAGAAGTGGTGGAGTCACCATCCCTGGAGGTGCTCAAAAAAAGTGTGGCCATGGCACTTAGGAGCAATGGCCATGGTAGTGTTGGGTTGAAGGCTGGACTGGATCTTAACGGTGGTCTCCAACCCAAATGATTCTGTGATTCCTCTACAAGGGCGGGCAGGAATCAGCAATTGGGAAAAAATAAAATCAACACAGCTCCAGGGACAAAAAGCATTCCCAGGTTTGACTAAGGTTTTATGAGGAGGAAGAGAGATAACAACAGATTTTTGCTCTGAGACCTGCATTTCTGTGCTGCTGATAACCTGTCCTACTGATAAAGATGAAGAAACCCACTGCAGTTACTGAGAGGAATACATTTTTTAAGCTAGAACTGTCCTGTGCCTATAGTTGAGTACAAAATCCCCTGTCATTCAACTTGAGCATCCTAAGACAGCCCAACACACACAGATTGTAGCCACAGCTCCTCTGCCAGTGGAATTTTGTCCTCTGTGGCCCCTGGATCCCTGCAAGCATTGAGGAGGAGGAAGCTGATCTGCTGGAGCCAGCATGCTCAGCTTTGTTTCTTATTCATATGGTTGGGTTCCCACCATGTAAGAACCAACTGCAGAGGTGAAGAGGGGGACTGAAAAAATAATTAGGAGTGCAACAAGATGCAAGAGCACATTAAGGTGTTAAAAGGGCTGGAAGTATGAAAGCCAAAAATAAACATTCTGCTTAATATAGGAAGGTAATGTTGTGATGGATGTTAACCAAATCAATATTTGAGATCATGGAAAGAGGGAGCTTTGCCTTTCCAGCTGGTGTAAGGACATAAAACCCCAACAGATTGTATTTAGAGCAATAGCACAAGCTTGCCTTTAGTGCCACATAAATCGTGTTACTCTTTGTTTACCTAAGGATTAACTTTGTGGATTGACACTGAAGAACTGTAAAAAGAGTTTCAAAACCCCCCTCAACTTTTGTGATCCTTCCTTAACTGCTCCAGCTACCGTAAGCTAACCTGACTGGCAGGAAAGGCAAGAGGATTTTGAGGGCTTTTTGAAGCAGGAGCCTCCCCAAATGCACTCTCCTGCTTGGAAGCTGCCTTTACAAGCACTGCTGACACAGAACCCCTTGGGACCAGACAGATGCTGGTAAAAATTATCACATATGTATTTCTCATCCAGCCAAGATGAACTTGAGAGGGTTGTTTTGTTAAGCAGGAGCTTCCCAGATGCACTCTATTTGGGAAAAGGCTCAAAGTTGGAGCTGTTCAGCCTAGAGAAGAGAAGGCTCCAGGGAGATCTTAGAGTTATATATCAGTATCTGAAAGGGACCTACAGGAAGGCTGGGGAAGAACTGTTCGGAAGGGGCTGTGGGGACAGGACAAGGGGCAATGGTTTGAAACTGGAGCAGGGGAGATTGAGGTTGGACATCGGGAGGAAGTTCTGCACAGTGAGGGTGGTGAGACACTGGAACAGGCTGCCCAGGGATGTGTTTGAGGCTCCATCCCTGGAGAAGTTCAAGGTCAGACTTGATATGGCCTTAGGCAGCCTGCTCTAGTTGGAGGTGTCCCTGCTGAGCACAGGGGAGTTGGACAAGATGCCCTTTGAGGGTCCCTTCCAACCTGATGCAATCTATGGATCTGTGAAACTGCTTTGCAAGGGATGCAGAAAGGGACACCTGAGATGGGGAAGCCTCAACTGGTTCAACATTAAAAACCCAATCCCCTGCACACCTTTCCAAAAGCAGAGATGGAGCTGCTTGTTCTGGTTCTCCACATGCTGGAAGTTTATCACCAGCAGGAAATTAAAGGTTTTGTGAGAGAACAAGGAAAGCAAACAGCTGAGGGAACACCAAGGGGGGGGTTCAGATTTGCTGCTTTCTGACCAGAGAGAAGATCCTGAAACAGACTGAAAAGATACAGGATGGTGTTTGTGTCAGCAGCTGAGCCCATCCCACCCTGCTTAGATCTGGAAGCAGGGGGGGGAAATCCCAAACCACAGAAAATTCCTGCACCCTTCAAGAAGAAACCCAGAACTACAGAATGGAGGAACTGGATGGAGCATGGCTGCCAGGAGCAAAAGATCCCATCCAGAGAAAGGCTCTGAACAGCTTATCCCAGGAAAAAAGACTCCAGAGGCTTTCTCAAACCTCAGGACAGTGCCCAGTGGCACAAGCTCCTCATGCTCATCCTCTTTCAGGGATGGAGGCAGCTCCGTTTCCTCCAGTACATGACGCTTGCACTCAGGAAATCACAGAATGGTAGTGGTTGGAAGGGACCTCTGGAGATCATCAACCAAGCCCCCTGCCAGAGCAGGTAAGGTCTTCCAGGCAGCAAGATGACCTCCAGAGATCCTTTCCAAGCAGTGCTTCCATCAGCCACCAAGTTCAGCCTTGGGCTGCACTACAGATCCAAAGTTTGCTTTAGTCCTGCTAACTATGATCTTCACTATGTTGAACCATGAGCCTCAGAAGAAGTTGGGCATTCACAGGAATACCCAAACAAAGCCAGGACAATCCCCAGCACTGGAACAGGCTACCCGGGAAGGGTGTGGATGCCCCCTCCCTGGAGGTGTTCAGGGCCAGGTTGGATGAAATCTCAAAGCAAGCTGGGCTGGTGGGAAGTGTCCCATGGCAAGGGGTTTGGAACTGGATGATCTTTCAGTTCCTTTCCAACCCAAACCATCCTAGGATTCTGTGAATCTCTGACACTGGTGAGACCCACAGCTGCCAACCCAGAGCAGAAGCAGCCTAGGCAGGGGAGCTGAGAGGAAGCTGCAGCACTGCCTCACCAAAAGGCCAATCCCCAACACAAAGAGAGCCCTGTGGCTGGGGAGGAGGTCCATCTTCATGGCCAAGCTGACAAATGTCTTATTATTACTATTATTTTTTTTAAGTGGGCTGCTTCTCTCTGGGTCACTTTACTCAAGGCTGCCCAACCTTCGTATAATAATGAGCAGGGGCTGGTTAAGCAGCTAATTAGCATGCCGTTTGTTAGGCCAGTTAAGAATGTAATTATGGGGAGGAGGCAGAGCCTGCCCATGGAATGCATTTGGAAGGTTACCATAGGAATCCTTCCTTGCTCTATTCATTCCCAGTGTAATACTAATCACTATCATAAGGAAAGGATTGCTTGGATATGGACTGTAGGTAACATCTGATTAGATTTCCCCTGAACAAAGAGATTCAGGCAGTTTGTTTGTTAACCCTTTTGGGTCCTGTCAAAGTGTCCTGACCTGCCTGAAGAACTCTGCACCATCAGCTTCCCCCCTCCCCCTCCTCTGTGCCCTGGTTTGGGAGTCCCAGAATGCTGCTGCAGAGCTCAGGGCTCTAATTGCAGTGGGCAGGCTGAGAGATGCACAGCTTCACAGGATGGGTTGGGTTGGCAGGGGCCTTAAAGGATTCATAGACTGGTTCAGGTTGGAAGGAGCCTTAAAGATCATGGCACACTGACCTCCCATGTGAGTGGTCAAGGGTGGAGCTGTTGTAACATGAGGATGGATTTATGTCTGGGATGCTTGCAGGGTTCCCCATGGACTGCTTGAGGAGCCACATGTTTTAAATCACAGAATAGTTTTGGTTGGAAAAGAGCTCTGTGACTGAGTCCCACCACCCAACCCAACATCACCATGGCCACAGGTTTCTTGAACATCTCCAGGGGTGGGGACTGCACCACCTCCCTGAGCAGCCTGTTCCAATCCCTGCTCACTCTTGCAGCAAAGAAAATTTTCTCCTATCAAACCTAGCCTCCAGTGAGAGAACTTGAGGCCATTTCCTCTTGTCCTATCGCTTCATACTAGGAAGAAGAGACCAAGACCCACCTCACCCCAACCTCCTTCCAAGGAGCTGGGGGCAATGAGGTCTCCCCTCAGCCTTCTCTTCTACATAAAGAGCAGTGCTCTAGGTCTGCTCTTCAGTTTCCCCATTTACACTTTCCAGTAGCTCTTGGAATCATCCATCACAGTTTGAACCCAACCAATCTACAAATGAGAAAAGCCAGAGCAAGAGATGGCTTTGCCATGCTGGTTTGGGTGACTACCTCCCTGATTTCAGCATGGTTGGAAGACATCATTGAGACTGGAGATGAGGAAGAAATTCTTGGCAGTGAGGGTGGGGAGACACTGGAACAGGTTGCCCAGGGAGGCTGTGGATGTGCCTTCCCTAGAGGTGTTCAAGGCCAGGCTGGATGAGGCCCTGAGCAACCTGGGCTGGCGGGAGGTGTCCCTGCCCCTGGAACTGGATGATCTTTAAGGTTTCTTCCAACCCGTTCTAGGATTGTGTGAATAATTCTCCTGGAGATGAGGAGCAGCTCTCTGCTGCAAGGGTGCAGACATGCTGCTACCTTTTGTCAGCAAGGAAATTCAAGTGAATTCAGCCTTTGTTCCCCTGCCCCCCAAAGCCCCAGCCAGCAGAGCTCACATTCACCCCAGCACAGCTTCCAGGAGCCCTGCATGGTCATTAAATCGCCTCTGCATATTTCACTCTCTATTTTTTCCCCCCCCCCTTCTCGAGGCTGCTGAGCAGAACCTCCCAGTGGTGTTCCTTAGCTCTTAGCCTAAAAATATTCCCCCAACCCGAGGGCAGTGAATGCCAGGAGCTGAATGCTCTCTGTGTCCAGCACCACGCTGTTCCCAGCTCCCTCGCCAGCCCCAGGGCTCGGTGGGAATTTACAATTCAGCGGCGACCAAACTATTTTAATGTTATCAACACATCCTCAGCCTGGCACACGAGCCTGGGACTGGGGAAGGGAGAAGCAATTTGTTTCATGAATTCCATCCTTTGTTATTAAAAGCTGCTGGATTTGGATGCATAAAGACCTGTGCCATTAAGCCACGGGGCAGAAGCATCCTATGGGCCTAAACAAGTTTGTTTGCTTCTTGTTGTTATTATTTCTTTTCCCTTCCTTTTAAATACAAATTGCTTGAAAAGTAGCATTGTGAAGGACTCTGAAGGTGCTTTACTTAATGCTTGTGCCTCTTCCAAAAGATTGGAGAATATGAAGGGAGGGGAAAAAAGGCAGAAAGAAGCAAGCATGGAACAGTCTGATCTCAATTCAACAGCTGACTTCCAACCAAATTCGTGCTCATAATGCCCTGGGTTTACAATTGTCCAATCCAGTGTGCCTCTAAATCACTCTGTGTGTTAGAAAAGCAGCATTTAGCCAAACAGGAATTTATCTGCTGCCTTAAAATAAAAATAAAAATTAAAGGATAAAGGAGGATCAGGGTGAAAAGACTATTTGACATTTATTGTACAGCTCCCTTTATTTTTTTGGCTGCAAAACGCTGCCTGCTTAAAAGGAGAGGTGGGATTTTAGGAGCACAGAATGGGCTGAGTTGGAAAGGACCTTAAAGACCATTTGTTAAAGAAGAGTCATGAAAGGGTGAAGGTGAAATAAATATTGAAGGTTAGAAACTCAAAGTTTCTGTGGACAAAGTCCTTTTTGTTCCTAATAATTAACGATTTGCAGCTTAAAAAAATAATTAAAAAATGCTCAGACCCAAGTCAAGCTGCTGCAAACAGTGGGAATTCTCAGGGAAAAACAAACCTTTCTTGGCCATAGCAAGGACCAGCACTAACCAGTGACCACCAGGCAGGTGCTGAGCTGTGAGATCATAGAATGGCTTAGGTTAGAAGCGAGCTCAGAGATCATCATCTCCAACCTCCCCACCATGGGCAGGGACACCTCTCAACTAGACTCAGCTGCTCAAGGCCTCATCCAGCCTGGCCTTGAGCACCCCCAGGCAGGCGACATCCACAGCCTCCCTGGGCAGCCTGTTCCAGAGTCTCACCACCCTCCTACTGAAGAACTTCTTCCTCAGCTCCAGTCTAACCCTGCCCTGCCTCAGCTTCAAACCATTCCCCCTTGGCCTGTCTCTAGACACCCTCAAGGAAAGTCCCTCTGCAGCATCTCTTCAGCTATTGGCAGGCAGCTCTAAGTTCTCCTTGGACTCTTTCCTTCTCCAGGCTGAACCACCCCAGCTCCATCAGCCTGTCCTCATAGCAGAGGAGCTCCAACCCTTGAATCATCTTTGTGGTCTCCTCTAGACCAGCCCCAGCAGCATGGATGCAGTAGGTTTGCCGCAGCACCACCTTGCCCTTGGTCAGCACTGCCCAAGTGTGCAGCAGGTACAAAATGACATCACAGCACAGCCCCCAGCTCCAGCAATTGCATCCCAACCTTTTCTGCAGGCTTCTGGAAATCACACAAAGTGTTGTAAGAGCTCAGCTCCAGGTTTTCCTTGAGCAAATCTGGAGAACTGAGACACTTTTTAGACAGCAAAAAATAATTGGATTTCCTGCAATAGCCCAGGACTCGACCAGCTCTTTCATGTGAAGGCTGGAGGAGTAAAGAAGTTCTCTTTGTATTATTTGGACAAGAAGACCTTTGAGGGGTCCCTCCCAACCCAATGCACTCTAATGTCAAATACAAAAACCTCAAAACATGACTTTTGATCATTTATTTTCTCAAATGCCTATAGAAAAAAAAAAAACCAAACAACTGAGTAAGCAGGAAATTGAGAGGAATAATATTTCAATCCAGCTTGCACTAGAGACCAGATTGAGCCAGAACTAGAAAGAAAAAGGTGTTCTTTGTGAGCTGCTGTTCTCCAGCCAGTCTGCTTTGGGGTGATTAAATTAATCTGGTAAGCAGGTGTAAACCCACTTGTCTGAGCAAGGGTTTGGGTTGCTTGGAGGTATTTGCACAGTAAGAGATTTGTGCAGCATTAAACCTCCTCAACAAGGGGCAGCTCCACTCAGGAGGCAGAAAATCCTGTTCAGCACTTCCCAAATCACACCCAGGCTGCTTCTAATCCAAAACACCAACACCAAGGTGAATGATTTGGTTTGGAAGGGACCTCCCAAGGTCAGCAGGAACATCCTCCACTAGAGCAGTTTGCTCAGAGTCTGGTCCAGCCTGACCTTGAACATCTCCAGGGATGGGACCTCAACCACCTCCCTGGACAACCTGTTGCAGTGTTCCAGCACCCTCACAGTGCAGAACTTGTTCCTCACATCCAGCCTAAATCTGCTCTGCTCTCATTTCAAACCACAGTCCCTCGTCCTGGTACTGCAGCCTTCTTGTAGTCTCCTTCAGGTACTGGAAGGCTGCTCTAAGGTGTCCCTGGAGCCTTCTCTGTGCTCAGTGCTGATTCAAGGACAGTTTACCATCCAACCTTTAATTGCAACCTTTTTCCACAGGCAGAAATCTTAGCTGACCAGGCTGTCAATAAAGATTGCTGACAAGAACCACCTCAGGCACCTTCATCATCACCAAAGGCAGAGGAATATTTACTAAAGCCACATAAATCCCACCAGAGGAAAAGAAATCGCATCCAAGAGCCAGAACCCACCCTCAGAGATTGAGGACAGGTCACCCTCCACTTGCAATAATAGAAATCATCTTGGTGAGATCCTTGGAACTTGGCACTGAGGAGCAGCAGCTCCCATGCAAACCATCTGATACCTGTTGAAAAGTTTGTTTGACCTTTCTCTGGAGAAGAATGAGAGTTTATCCCCTGCAAGCTGTACTGAACCATCAACCTTAGGTCCCTCCCAAACCACACCCCTCCACAAAATGCCTCTTTGGAACATGCCAAGCTCACTGCCTAGCACTTGGCCCTCTGACCAGGGATGCATCTCCCTGTCTGCTGCATCTCCAAGGTACTTCACACCACCCAAAACCATAGGGCAATGCTCATTCTATGCTTTTGTGATTCCCACTGGAGCACCTCCAGGTGGGATAGCAGCATGCTGGGATTTTGTGGGGAATGCTGTAAGGGTGAGCAGGAGGGGAGGAAGAGAGGATCAGAGAGGCTGTGACTGTGTGTGTCCTGGGTCTCTACACTGCTGGGCCCTTGCCAAAGAGCAAAGGAAGCATTTAGAGAAGCAGTGATAGTGCTGCCTGTGGGTTCCTTGAGACATTACATCTGCTCACAAAGCTCCTCCTTTCTCCAGCTCCCACCGAAGCCCAGCCCTTGGGCTGCTGGGGGGGAGCCAGCTCCAGCAGCTGAGCAAATGTGTTACAAAACCCCTGCACAAAAAAAAAAAAACCAAAACAAAACAAAACACATTTGCCTCAAGTCCACCACTGCCAGCCCTCCCTCCTGGGACAACCTGGGTGGCAGGAGGCACCTAGCCCAAGCTTGGCATCACCAGCAGGTTGGTTCCTCTCTTAGGGACCATACCAGAGGATCACACTGCCACAGCCTGGGACTCCCTGAAGTAGACAAGGACATCCCTTTGCCCAAGCCACGTCGCACTGAGGGATGCTCCTCCCTGCTGCTCCTCCTCATCTTTCTTTCAGCGGTGAGGAGACCAAAGAGCCCATCAAAAACAGCCATCTTCAGCAGCAGCAACCTGCGACAACACTTAGCATCCCTCCTCTTCTCCCCAGCCCAAAGTACTTCTGCTCTTACCCCCCCACCACCACCTCCCACCCTCCCCTTCCAGCTCTGCTCCTGTTTTTTCGTCTATTTGTGAAGGTGCCCAAGACAGGAGCTCACTTAATACGTTCCCTTACGCTTGTGGCGCAACAGCCTATTCAGCACAGATAAGCCCCTTTAGAAATGAAGGGGAATTTAATTCAGTGCTTGAGTGACAGCAGGAAGATTTATCCCCTCAGCAGACAATACGGCTTTTGGGGCTTTAATCTTGGCCAGACAATGGGCTGTTTCTCGGCCCTCATCTTGTGCTTTTCCCACGATGGTCGGTGATTAAGCAGGGCTCCATTGGATGCAAGCCACTATCTCTCATTTAAGAGTGTTTGCGCCTCTGTCAAGGACCGGGCAGGGAGGGAGGGAGGTGGGAAGAAGAGAAAGGAAGGGGAGGTGGAGGGGGAAGAAAAAATTTGAACTCATCTTGGAGAAATGCTGCGAGGCTGGAGACTGGGTCCAGACAGATGCCGGAGCTATCTGCAGTGGGCAGGGCTGGTGACAAAGAGAGACGCTGGCATTGTCACCTCTGCCAGAGCGGTGGGCAGGGCACTATTGATTTACTTCCACAGACAGGAGCTCCTCATTTAGTTCATTGTGGGCTCTGTTCAGAAAAACACTCGTCCCAGACTGCAATCCTCTGGTCCTTGGATTTGTGCTGCCTGCACTGCAGCCCGAGGGCTTCTCTCCCCAGGAAGGAAGCACAGCAGGGATCTGAAGCCTGCTCTGAAGTCAGCCACTGCTCACAGCTTAGAGAAGATGAAGACCTGCCCCTTCCTGGCAAAGATGCTCAGATACCACAGCAGAGGACATCCACTTGGAGCTGGTGCATCAGAGTCACAGAATCATGCAATGGGTTGGGTTGGAAGGGATCTTAAAGATCATCCAGTTCCAGCTCCCTGTCATGGCAGGGACACCTCCATCAGCCCAGGCTGCTCAAGGCCACATCGAACCTGACTTTGAAAACCTCCAGAGAGGGTCCACAACCTCCCTGGGCAACCTGTTCCAGTCTCTCCCCACCCTTACTGTCAAGAATTTCTGCCTCATCTCCAGTCTCAATCTCCCCTCTTCCAGTCCAAAGCCACTGCCCCTTGTCCTACCACTAGAAGCCCTTAACAAAAGTCCCTCCCCAGCTTTTATGTAGACCCCCTTCAGGTACTGGAGAAGCTGAAGTTCTGCCCTTTCCTGGCAGAGATGCTCAGGTACCATAGCAGAGGAGAACCACACAGGGAGCTGGCACATCAGGGACACCAGCAAAGCAGAGCAGGGACTCTGAACACCTTCCCACAGGGGCATTCAAATCCACACCTGCATCACAACATCCTGGATTATTCCACCCCATTGCTGGGGCTGTCAGAGCTCATGAAAGGTCACCACCAGTGAACTCAAATGCTCTCATCCCTGCTCAAGGGCAGCCACTCTTACTCTAGTTTATAAATCATTCTCTGTGGCCAAAACATTTTATGTCCTTCTTACTGAAAGAAAATATTGTGGGCACTGATCCTTCACTGCTGGTAGAGATCCGAAACACAAATTTAGCTCCAGACTATCACCCCTGGGTGGATGTTTGTTGCAGTAACTCAATGCCAGCTGTGCTGGAAGGGTCAGGACTAAGGCACTGCAGTGTCTGGATCTTGTCACATGGAAAGAGTTCCTGCCCAGCTGACGGCAGCTTTCATTTTGTTGGGATTTCATTGTCAGTTTGGGGATTATCATAAAGATTAGATCTGCTGCATGCACCTTCCACCACAGAGCTTCTCTCCTCAGCTCCTGCACAAGAGGAGATGAGCTCATTTGAGCAGGGAGATGCAACCAAAATGATGCTCTCCAGGGCTCTGAGGCTGCAAGAGAAGGAAACCTTCACCTCTCATCTTGCCCCAAGGACACTGGATCAGGACCTCTGCAGGCTCCCACAGTTGTGGCTGATCAATACCTAACATAGTGTCTGCTAAAAGCAGCCAGGGTGACAGATGCACTGCAATGCTTTAATTCAAAATTAAACTTTTAATTTTACAAGAGAAATCATTTTTGATGCCTATTAACTGAAGCTATCTTGCATCCACCAAGGAAAAGAAGTCATACAATGACAGAAGCCTCTTCTCTAGGTTTCCTACTCCCACCTAGCAAAGGGACAGAGTCTCATCAGATCAGATGAGCTCACTGCTGCTGTGGTACCTGTGGGCATCAGCTCTGGCACAGCACCACTGTGCTGCAGGTACTGCACCTAACCCAGCCAGGCTGAGCTCTGGAGTGTCAGCTGGCATGGATCCCTCCTGCCAGCCATCACCATGGAGCTCTGCTCCTCTGGCCACTGGACTGGCTCAAAGATGCTTTGTTTCAGCTATCACACATCTTGCATTCTCTGATCCTACAACTGCATATTTGGATGACTCAATCAGCTGGGGGAAAGGAAAAGAAAAAAAAAAAGAGAGAGAAGAAAGTTGCAGTGTTCTCTTTTGTTGCTGTGAGTGTTTGGGAGCATCTGAGCCAGAAAGCAGAAGCATATGTTCCTCCTTGCCCTGAGCTGGGGGTGTGTAATCCAATAGACACAGCTGAGACAAGGCCACCAACACACTGAGATGCCCACTGAGAAACAGGCACCTGCTGGAGATAGGGGGGGACCCAAGGGTGGCCCAGATTCTGCCCCTGAGAGAACAGCCAAGCCCCCTGAGAGAAGGGTGGACACTGTCTCAATTAATCTGCAGCTAAGGAGGGCTCTTCCAACCTGGTTGATTCACTGTGTGTGTGACCTGGAGTTTGCTGCATTAAGAAGGTAAGAGAAGGGTAAGGGTGGGAGAACCATGAGGGCTGCAGCACCTCTGCTATGAGGATAGGCTGAGGGAGCTGAGGTTGTTCAGCGTGGAGAAGGCTCCAGGGGGACCTTAGGAGCTGCCTTCCAATAGCTGAAGGGATCCTACAGGAAGGCTGGGGAGGGACTTTTCCTGAGGGTGTCTAGCAGTAGGACAAGGGGGAATGGTTTGAGGCTCTTGCACAGGGCAGGGTGCCTCAGGATGGGCAAGCTCAGACCCAGAGTGCCAAATCTCTGATGCAAGCCTGATGATGAGTGAGGCATCACGATACCTTTGACCCCCAAACTGCAGTCAGACATTTCACAACCTCACAGCCTGCAGAGAGCCTGATGATCATTACTGTGTCTTGCTCAGCATCAATCCTGGTGCTGCCTTCACTGCCTCGATTCCCCAGAGAGCCCAAGTGATGATTACCATGTGCCAGGGTTGAACTCCAGCTGAACCCAAGAGGCCAAGGTTGCTGAGCAGGAACCAGAGGCATTATACAAGTGCTGGGCCAAGCTGGCAATGTGGCACAGCCTGCCCAGGTTCATGGTTCTGCTTCCTGCCCCTGAACTGGGCAAAACTCAGAAGATTTTCCTACTTGTTTGTGTCAAATTATCCATGGGACATTCACATAGCAGTTCTCCACTGCTTCAGAGGAGCCCTCTGGAGCTAAGATGCTCCACTAAGGGAAAAAGCAACACTCATCTGCAGTATATCCAGAGCCCCTTCAACCTCTTGACTCCAGAAAGAGGATTTCTGATGGCTGCTTTCAGCTCCTTCAGGCTGGCTGGGAAGCTTTGTGAGGAGCTGCTGAGAGAGGAGATCAGGAACACCTCAGACTCACTTTCCCAGCAATTGCTCACACTTTAGAGGTCTCCTTCTCCAGGCTCTGCACACCCTCTGCAGCTCCTGAGATGCATTCTGTGGGACTCACTCAACACCAAGTGACACCACATGGCTGCTGGCTCTCCAGTGTATTATTAGCACACTCACATGGGGCAGTTCCAGAGCCACAAAGTCAAGAGCAAGCCAGCAGCTATCCAGGTGACCCAGGTGGGATACAAGACTTGAAGGGAAAAAACAAACCTGCTGCTGCCTGCAGGTGGTTTTGGTTTGAATTTCATAGATTCATAGAGTGGTTTAGGTTGGAAAAGACTTTAAAGATCATCCAGTTCCAAGCCCCTGCCATGGGCAGGGACACTTTCCACTAGCCCAGGTTGCTCAGGGGCTCATCCAACCTGGCCTTGAACACCTCCAGGGCAGGAGGCATCCACAGCCTCCCTGGGCAACCTGTTCCAGTGTCTCCCCATCCTCGCTGCAAAGAGTTTCTTCCTCATCTCCAGTCTCAATCTGCTCTCCTCAAGCTTCAGTCCATCCCCTCTCATCCTATCACTGCAAGTCCTTGTCAAAAGTCCCTTCCCTACTTTCTTGCAGGCCCCTTTCTGGCCAGGCACTGCCCACAAGCAAGTTAAGACACACTGCCCAACCAGGCTGACATGGACTTAACTCATCTCAGGTTGTTATTTGTGCTGCAGTCATCCCCAGAGGTCATGAATTGGTGCTGGACATGGCCCCACTTGTTGGTAGGAGCCAACCTTTGCCTGAAGAACTACCAAACCCCAGTGCTGCTGGTTAGTGGTGCAGAGCAGAAGAACCAACCATGCAAAGGTTATCTTGCAGGGCAGTGGCAGAGCCACAATTTTGCCTTCCTGATTCAGAGCCCTGTGCCCACAAAGCTAACCTAGCTAGGAACAGATTAGCCCAAACCACACACATCTGCCCTGTGAGCAAACAGGAGGAGCTGAAAGAACTCAGCACAACCTCAGCAGCTGCTGCATAAAAATGCATTTAACATTCAACTGCTTGAGCATTTTCTTTGCTGCCTCAAGAGTTCCTCAGCACAAAGCACTTCAACAAGAAGTGGAAACCCTTCCATCCCTCAGCAGCCTTTGCCCCAGGCCAGGAAGGGACACGGCAGCTATTACACACAGGAGCTCACCTCGGCTTTCTAATAGGCTTTTTGTTTCAAGCATCCTTAACTTCCCTAGCCCCAGGTCAGGCTAACATCAAAGTACAACTTTTCAGGAAGCTTCTTTGCTTTCAGATTGCTGCTGGAGCAATCTGAAATGCTGGAGGACAGGCTGAGAGAGCTGGGATTGTTCAGCCTGGAGAAGAGAAGGTCCAGGGAGACCTTAGAGCAGCCTTCCAGTACCTGAAGGAGGCTACAGGAGAGCTGGGGAGGGACTTTTTATATCCACTAGGACAAGGGGGAATGGATTGAAGCTGGAGAAGTGCAGACTGAGACTGGAGATGAGGAAGAAATTGACAGTGAGGGTGGGGAGACACTGGAACAGGTTGCCCAGGGAGGCTGTGGATGCCTCCTGCCTGGAGGTGTTCCAGGCCAGGTTGGATGAGACCTTGAGCAACCTGTGCTGGTGGGAGGTGTCCCTGCCCATGGCAGGGGGCTGGAACTGGATGACCTTGAAGGTCCCTTCCAACTTAAACCACTCCATGAATCTATGAATTTCGGCAGCAGCACTAATTCCTCATGAAATCCCTCCTTTTCCTCAAACAATCCACTTAAACATAGATGGGAAAAACTTGTCTTGGAGATAGAAAAAAATTAAGGCAAGTTTTTTTGACCCTATATTTAAGACAAATATAGATAAACTTGTCTTAAATACAGACAGAAAAAAATTGTCTTAAATACAGACAGAAAAAAATTGTCTTAAATACAGACAGAAAAAAATTGTCTTAAATACAGACAGAAAAAAATTGTCTTAAATGCAGACAGAAAAAAATTGTCTTAAATGCAGAAAAATCTTATTTTAAATATAGATAGGAGAAATTTGTCTTAACTACAGAAGAAAGCTTGTCCCTAAGCTGCAGCTTAGAGCTCCCAGCTGCTAGCAGAGTGTGTCAGGTGCTTTTCTGTTAGCTATGCAGGAGTGTCCCTGCTGCTGAAGGATGTGGAGTCTCTATAAACAGAAAGGTTGTTTCATCCTCAGCTGTTTGACAATCCCTGAGCAGTGCTGGGTGTTAGGAATCAGCTCTCTTCCCCTCTCAGGGTTTCGTGGTGCCAACTCACTACTGACTGTTCCACAGATACAATACCTTGGAGGCAGCACAATCCATTTGCCAAGGGAAGCACACTTAGACTTTTGTCCTGACCTAGCACATGAGGTACAACTGACAGCCCAAGGGATCAAAGTCTCCCTTTTATCACCACACATTTGGCAGAAACGTCAACTGCACCATCTATGGCTTCATAGATTTGTTTGAACTTACTGAAAAACCAGCTGAAGGCATCTCAAGGAGGGAAAACTCTCTGCCCCTGCCAGCCCCAGGGTCTGAACCAGGCAGGCAGCTGGACTGTGCAATACCTTTGCTTCTTCCATCCACTGTTTGTAGGTTTTCAGGGAGGAACTATGTTAAAATTAGCAATTTGGGTGTCTTTTGGTAATGAAGGGGTGGGAAAAGAAAACATCAAAATATGTTTGTTTGGGTTTTTTCATATAAACATAGTTTGATAGAGAAAACTGGTTGGAGAGTGAAATAGTCTGATGGTAAAAGCTGGTTGGAGAGAGAAATAGTTTGATGGTAAAAACTGGTTGGAAAGAGAAATAGTCTGATGGTGAAAACTGGTTGGAGAGAGGGAGTCTGATGGTAAAAATTGGTTGGAGAGAGAGAGTTTGATGGTAAAAATTGGTTGGAGAGAGAGAGTTTGATGGTAAAAATTGGTTGGAGAGAGAGAGTTTGATGGTAAAAACTAGTTGGACAGAAATAGTTTGGTAAAAACTGGTTGGAGAGAAATTGTTTGATGGTAAAAGCTGGTTGGAGAGAGAAACAGTTTGATGGTAAAAACTGGTTGGAAAGAGAAATAGTCTGATGGTGAAAACTGGCTAGAGAGTGAACTGCTCCTTTAGTTACAGAAATCATCATCTGGGGCAAACCCAAATCCAGAGATTCTGGAGCATCTAATCAACTTCCCAGCTGCAGAGGGGAGATGAGAGAACAGAGGATAAGACAGGAAAGATGAACACAAATGAAGAGTAACCTTCTCAAGAGGGATGACTAACAGCAAGGTAGGCACACAGCAGTGCCAAACATCTCAAGGGTGGATGACTGGGAGCTGACCAGGCTCTGGGAAAATCCTGGCTGAGACAGCTCTGCAGTTCCTGCAGCTCTTTACAAGAGGTTTTCTAAAGGAGGCTCAGTCAAGAAGTTTGATTTTGAGGTTTCCTTCTAATAAAAAGATAATAATTCTGGGTTCTGGTGGCAGAAAAAATGGCAGCTCTCTCTCAAGGCATTTCCCCTCTTCCTTGCTTCCTTGTTCCTGCAGCCTTGCCCTAGAGCAAAACATGACCACTGGAGAACAGCTGCTGAAGGATCTGGAAACTTCAGTGGCCACATGGAAAAGGCTGGCTGAAGGGAGACTCTGGCTGCTGATCCATCTGGAAAGCACAACAGCCAGATTCAGGAGATCAGCTCCAAAAGCCTTAAGGGGTTGTCAGAGGTTGAAATCCTACCTGAGACTAAAGAGAAGAGGAAGGATTGCCAAGGGCTGTAAGACACCAAAGCCAACATCAAGCTGGGTGTGTTTAGATTCCATACCTGCAGTGCAGTGGCTTTGATTGGGCCAGAGGAATACCAGGAGGATGCCAAAGGCTATCAAGCATCTCTACTCAAAGACAAAGCAGCCAGCAATAATCAGAGCACTGGAAATGAAAGGAAACCTCAAGGAATTGCAAAGATGAAGCTGATGACCCTGTGGTAGTGTGGCAAGGAGAAGTTTAGGATGATTGAAGCCGACTCATGCAAGGAGTCTGAGCAATGAGAGTTTTAAAGCAAAGCAAATGGAAACACCTACCCCAAATCTGCCAGCAGCCAGGTGGATGCAGTGCTCTTCACCCTTCACTGCCCTGGGACTCTTCTGTGGATGGCTCTGATGCAGTGGAGAAACCTAGAGTGCTCCTCAGAAGTCAGAGCCACATCCCTTGGGTAAAGAAAGCACCCAAAGCTCTTCCTGAAGGGTGTGATGAAATCACTTTACCTGACCTGCCACAGCCTTCACAGAGGAGGAATTTGAGATGTGGGTTCTGTTTGCAAGAGAGCCAAGACACCAGCTAGAGAGAAAGAGGAAGGAAAGAGGGGAAGGACTGAGAAGGAAGTAGCAGCTCTTTGACACCTTTTGGATGGAGTTAGATTTGCAAAGCAGAACATGTCCCCTTCCCTCTCAGCAGCCTACCCCACCCCAATCTGATTTTAGAAGAACCCCTCCAGATGAATCATCCCTCTGTCACCTCTGCTGCAGCAGTTCTGCCTTTGAGGGCTTCTGCAAGCTCACCTTTGCACTCAGGTACCCCCCAGCACCTCTTTTTCACCTTTTTCTTCTTAGCTCAGGCCAGTGATGAATCTTTGAGCGCCTGCTCTGGCAGACCTTACACCCCCAAAGCAGACCAAAACTTCCTTCACAGCAGCAGTTACCTCACCCTGCATCTGCCCTGCACCTTGCATGTTGGGAGAATGAGACTGGCACAAGACCCTAAATGCAAATTGCTCTTTCATGCAATTAAGAAATCCTATTCAAAGAATTATTTCCCTTAGTTTCTGTGTCATCATTAAGAAAGGAGCATGGGAGGGGAGAGGGGAGAGGGGAGAGGGGAGAGGGCAGAGGGGAGAGGGGAGAGGGGAGAGGGGAGAGGGGAGAGGGGAGAGGGGAGAAAAAGAAAAGAGAGAAAGAAAAGAGAAAAACAAAAGAGAAAAAGAAAAGAGAAAAAGAAAAGAGAAAAAGAAAAGAGAAAGAGAAAAGAGAAAAAGAAAAGAGAAAAAGAAAAGAGAAAAAGAAAAAAAAAAAAAACAAAGCAAAAAGAAAAAGAGAAAAAAATTCTTCTCTGCCAAAATTTACATTTAAAGGAAAAATTAAGTGTTTACCCTGGCAAGGCTACAGCTTTTCTCTCTGAACTTTATAAAACTTCATCCCCAAATGGATTGACTTCTACATTATCTGACATTTCCTCATTAGCTTCTTTCCTTTCTCTCTTTTCTTTGCAAAAAAAATTAAAAAAAAAAACCCACCCTTGATTCTAACAATGTCAGAAGGCTCTGAAATTTGACAGATCTTACATTTCCAGCTCATTTTCTAATGAGTTTGTACATCAGGACTGATTAGAGTAATAAAGAATTCATGAGGCAAATGAATGTAACATGAAGACACCTTGAAGAGAGGACAGAAGGAGCGAGTGGAATACGTTGAGCAAGGGTCTGGCCTTTGTAACCTTCATTTAATCGTTCTGACAAAGACACTTCATCAGGGGGACTTGGCAGGGATTTGGACTCTCTGCACAGAAATACCAAGCTTTGAACTTTCCCTCCCCTGCTTTCCCCAGCAGAACTCATCATTAGCCTCATTGAGGCAGCTCCTTATCAAACCAAGCTTTTGCTAACTATCTCCTGACCTGCTCAGCACAGCTTCAGGGCTGCAGAGGGGGAAAGGCATCCGTGGTGAGCAGCTGGCATGGGCACCTTCTGTACTGGCAGGGGCTGGGGGTGCATTTCTCAGGCATTTCAGGGCACACACTCTCTGTGTAGATGGACAAGGGGACAACGACCATCTCCCCATCTACAGTCATCTGGAGAAAACTGGAGAAGAGAAGGCTCCAAGGAGACCTTATTGTGGCCTTCCAGTGTCTTAAAGGAGCTACAAGAAAGCTGGGGAGGGACTTTTTAGGGTCATGTAATGGTAGGACTAGGGGGAATAGAACAAAACTAGAAACAGGTAGATTCAGATTGGATGTTAGGAAGAAGTTCTTCCCCATGAGGGTGGTGAGAGACTGGAACAGGTTGCCCAGGGAAGTGGTGGAAGCAACCTGATCTAGTGTGAGGTGTCCCTGCCCATGGCAGGGGAGTTGGAAGTAGGTGATCCTTGAGGTCCCTTCCATCCCTAACAACTCCATGATTCTATGATCTGTTAGCGTCATCTCCAGTAATGTAAATCTCAAGTAATCCTGCAGAGAAGAAGTTTTCCAAGTTTCTCTGCTGCTTCCCTGTGTACAAAACTCACAGAATCCCAGAACAAGACCTCTCAGACCATCAACCCAACACCACCATGGCCACTAAGCCATGGCCCAAAGCATCTCCAGACAGGGTTGTTGTAATCACTGAGCTCCTCATTAAAGGCTCATCCTGTCCTTACCCAAACATGACATTGTTGAGGCCCCTCAGGAAGCTGCAAGAAGATTCTTTTGAATAGGGACTGTATGTAAAACAGCTCAAGAGAGTCCCTGCACCAGATCTGCATGGGAAGTTACTTTTCTGTTCTTCATAAGAAAGCAAAAACCCACAAGGAAAAAAAAAAGGAGGAAAAAAAAGAAACCAAAGAAACCTCAAGCAGTTCAAAGAGTTTTCATCAGCATCTCAGGCCTCAAGAGCAAGGACCCCTTTGTCAGCTGTGGTGGCTGACTTCTCCGATGAACTAGGGGTGCACAGAGCTTCTGATGGGTGGCCACAGCCAAATTAATCTCCTGAGCTGCACTGGAGATCCACTGACCTTAGCTGAGGCCTCTGCCTGCCCTCTGCACCCACACCAATGGCTGCTGGTGATGAAGGATCTGAGCACAGAAGCATGAACTGAGCAGCCCAGGGGCACCTGCCCTGAGCACAGCACTGCAGGCACCTGAGCAGTCTGAAATCTCCTCTCACCATGCCCCATCTGCTCCTGCACTGAGAGTCACTTCTTTGCCCAGGAAAGTTCTCAAGGAGAAAAGTTTCACTCCAAACAAACTCCCAACCCTTCACTCTAGACCTGACTGTCCTTGAAATAATAACATTTCATAACTGTTTCTGAGGTTCTTCCTGCTCATGCTTCATGCCCATAATGTGTGTTTAGAAATAAATAATCTCACAGAAAACCCTGTAGCACAGAAATGCTCCTTCTCCACTTCTTATTTTCTGTGCCCTTCTGACCCCACTTGTCCCAGCCACTCTTTTTACCTTTATTCTCCTTCTGCATCTGATCATATTCTGCATCCTCTTTATTCTTATCTCCCATCGCTTCAGCTCTTCTCTCACCAACTTCTGCAATGCCCAAACCCCACCCCCCTCTGCATTAGACTTTTATAGAAGCACAGAATTTTTTCAGATGGAAAAGCCCTCTGGGATCATTAAGTCAAACCATTGACCTAACACCTCCCTGGCCATAAAACCCTGGCCCCAAGTGCCATGGCCACACAGTTCCTGAACACCTCCAGGGATGGGGACTCCACCACCTCCCTGGGCAGCCTCTTCCCATCCCTGACCACCCTTGCAGCAAAGAAATTTTTCCTCATCTGCAACCTAACCTCTTGCTGGCACAATTTCAGGCCATTTCCTTTCCTTCTATCACCTGAGACTGGGGAGAAGAAACCAATCCCCACCTCACTGCAGCCTCCTCTCAGGAGCTGTAGAGAGCAATGAGGTCTCCCTCAGCCTCCTCTTCTCCAGGCTGCACAGCCCCAGTTCCCTCAGCTGCTCCTCCCCAGCCCTGTTCTCCAGACCCTTCCTCAGCTTGGTTGTCCTTCTCTGGACCTGCTCCAGCCCCTCAATGTCCCTCCTTGGATTGAGGGGCCCAAAACTGATGCCAGTACTCCATTATCTCCGTCTTCACTGAATATTCCAAAGAAAAGCTCTTTCCTTCCCTGTAGAGCTGCTCTAGTTTAATGCTCCCTTTGCAAAACTCTACTGGACAGGGAATCTTGTATTTTTCCAGCGAGGAAAACACAGATTCCAGGTTGATGCAGGCAGCAGGTGAGGCACAGACTGACACACTCCAGGCTGTTTGCCTCATGATGCACTTCAACCTTTTTTTTTTTTTCTTCCTTTCTTACACATTTTAGAGAACTTGAAGCAGCAGCAGCATTGCTATGGCAGCAGGCAACAAGCAAGAGTGCTTCCAGAAGAGAGAGAGAGAGGAAAAAAAAAAAAAATCAATACCAGTGAGAAGATGGTCAGAAACCTAAACCAGTAACAGGATACTGGGGAAAGCATCCAGCCCTTTTGGCAATCAAATCAGTTATAATCTAGGTGACACAAACAAGATACAGCATAATTAGTAGAGACTTGGCAAACCTGCAGCAGGCTGAACTAAACAAATGTTTCTGCATTTGTTTCACAGCACAGAGAGCTATTTACATTGTCATCACAGTGCCCTGGGGACAGCTCTTTCCTGGAGCAGCTCCACACCACAGCCCTGCAACGCTGGCCCATCGTTTTTAACTCAGGTCTTCCAAACCATGCTCTGAATCCTGCTCTTTCCACTGCTGCTGCACCTCTCCCCCTTTGCAAAATTGCTGCAGAAACAGCTGGGGACCTCCAGGGTCTGGCTCCCTGCAGATGGACACAGAACCACCTCTCTGGAAAAAGGCACTTCCCAGTTTTTTCTCTTTCTGACCCAACTGGCCAGCCAACAAACTGAATCTTTTTTCCACCTTTCCCCCTCCCCACATTTCCAGCAGCCAAAGGGAAACTCCTACCATTCATTGAGCCAAAACTTTCCATATGTTTTCCTGAAGAGTGTCCAACTGTCCACCCTCCCAGAAGACACAAATCCTCCTGCAGGAAATCTTTGGTTTGAAACCATCAAAGTTGGTCAAGTTTTGAGGGGGGAAAAAGAAAAATTTCCATGTCCTGAGCACCCCACTCCTCCTTGGGCACCATCACCCACCTGCCCAAGCCCCACTGCTGCCCCTGCAGCTCTGCTCCAGGCTGTGTGACACTAAGCAGAGGAAGCTTCCAGGTAATTCCACCCCCTCACCACTTCTGTTAATAAACTTCTTGATTTGGACTAACCACATGGAGCACTTTGACCACAGCAGCAGAAACCATTCACTGCCACACCAAAGCCACTGTCCAGGGACACCTTTGTTCCCGGGGAGATTTGTCTGCACAAAGCCCTGGGCATCCCCGGCTCAGGAGAAGGCAGTGATGGTTGTGAAATCAGCTGAAAGCTGCTGAGGGTGAAAATTTAGAGCTAAAAAGGAGAGGATGCTCCTCACTCACAGGATTGGGGCTTTGCCCTCAGTTGTTGTTACCAATTCTCATTTGGAAACACCCTGCAACCCTCCCCACCCCGCCCCCCAAAAGGGCTGAGGAAGAAGTTTTGTGCTTAAACAGAGCTTTAGGAGCAAGCAGTCGTGAGACAAAGTCAAGGCTTCTGGCAAAGCTGGTTGCCACCAGGTGGAAGATGACTACAGGTCAGTGTCCCCTGTCAGACCTGCCTGTTTCAGGCAGAGCAAAAAGAATTTCTACCCTTTAAAACACAAATCCTTGATGCTACTCCAAATTGCAGTTTGGAGACAAAAGCTGACAGTCCAAATAACAGAGACACTAAGCTCATAAAAGGCAAGGTCAAAAGGGACCATGGTGTGGTGTTCCAGGCTGACCTCCTCTACAACAAGACTTCCTCAGACTGCTTCCTCTTTGGTACACTGCAGGCCTCTCAGGAGGCATCAAACCTCAGCTTTAAATTGTCAGTGATAAATTGTCTGAATATAGAAATATTGTCCTGGGGAGTTCCTGTGAATGTGCTCCACAAACCTCTGGAAGAGGCTGAAAGGTGAAGTTTGTCTTGCTCATGTCCAGGAGGACACATGAGGGGAGGTGTTCAAAACATGAACATCCCTGGAGATGTTCAAAACCCACCTGGACATCAATTCATGGAAGGGTTTGGGTTGGAAGGGACTTTAAAGCTCCAAACCCCTGCCATGGGCAGGGACACCTCCCACCAGCCCAGGTTGCTCAAGGTCTCATCCAGCCTGGCCTTGGACACCTCCAGGCAGGAGGCAGCTACAGCCTCCCTGAGCAACCTGTTCCAGTGTCTCCTCACCCTCACTGCAAAGAATTTCTTCCTAACCTCCAGTTTAAATCTGCTGCCCTCAAGCTTGAATCCATTCCCTCTTATTCTACCACAATGTTCCTGTGTGACCTTCTCCAGCTGATCCTGCCTTGGCAGGGGGGTTGAGCTCCATCTCCAGAGGTCCCTTCCAGCCCCTACCATCCTGTGACTTTGTGATCTTGCAGGTCCCTCTTCCAATCCCACTTTCTTTGATTCCTATTGTTCCTTCATTAACTAAAGGCTTGGACTGGAACTTGGCACACATTCAGACTGCTCCATCACATTTTGCTGTCATTTCAGGATGCCACTTGTGTCACCGTTAAACTCAAGAGACAAAGCTTCTGGAACAGCAAGGCCAAGCCTTTATCTCTGGGTTTAGGGCTCCAGGTTTGGGTTAGAAATGAAGCATGGAAGGTTTCTGTTACAAAGCACCAAAATGTGGTTTGTGTTGCCTCTTTTCAAACCCATTCCACAACAAAACCCAACTGAGAACAGCAAAACAAAGCAAGATCTGCTCCAAGCTTCTCAAGGTAATGAAATTAAACCTGGAGATGTTACAGCAGGGTCCTGCCCAGCACCACCACCACCACCCCTCTCAGCTGAGAGAGGGAAGAAATGAGCTGACTTTAAAATGAAACAGGTTTACTCCTCTGACTGAGTGGAAGTTACAGGATGTTGGTAGTGAACCAATTAAAACACATCTTAAAACCAGAAATACAAACCAAATGTACATTATCAGCATGTTCAGCCTTTTGTTTCTCAGGTTCTAGTTGGGAGCTGCTTATTGCAATCAGATGTGTTTGGAAGGAGGGAGGAAAATCAAATCATTTTAGGAAATAATAAATAAAGAATTCAGGAGGAGGAAACAAAGGAGGACTGCATTTATTCAAGGCTAAAACAAACCAGACCTTCAGAGGGTATGGTGGGAAGGGAGACAATAGTCATGGGTCAGTGGAGCCCAGAAATATCTAGAAAATAGCAAAAATATCTCTCAATAGAGAATATTCTGCAGAGAAGAAGGAATCTGCTGCCTGTGTGCTGTCTGGGTCTTCAGTGGATGCGTGGCTTGGACGGGACCCTCAAAGGGCATCTTGTCCAACCCCCCTGCACTCAGCAGGGACATCTCCAACTAGATTTGGCTGCCCAGGACCATATCAAGTCTCATCTTGAACATTTCCAGGGATGGGGCCTCAACCACATCCCTGTGCAACCTGTTCCAGTGTTTCACCACAATCACTGTGCAGAACTTCCTCCTGACATCCAACCTCAATCTCCCCTGCTCCAGTTTCAAACCATTGCCTCTCGTCCTGTCCCCACAGGCCCTTCTGAACAGTCCTTCCCCACAGCCTCCCTGTAGGTCCCTTTTAGATACTGAAATGGAGCTCTAAGGTCTACTTTAAAAGTTAAAAACTTCCACTTTTTGCAAGTCCCAGAATTCTTCTCCTCCCCCCTCCATTTCCTCTCCCCAGTTTTTGCTTCCCAAGCCACTCTGCCTTTCCCCCATGGAACTGTACCAATCCCATAGCCCAAGTGGATTCCTCTTAATCAAAAGCTGCAGAACATTTGCACCATTTTTTGATTATCTAAGGCTGCAGGTAAGCAGCTGCAGAGTCCTGTGCTTAGTGGAAGGAAGTATTGAAAATCTCCTTTGCTATTCCTCGTTTCACGCTTTATAACCTGATACTTACAGATACTTTGGTAGCAGATTAAGCTCCAGAGAAACAAAAACATTGGAGGGGAAAAAAAAAAAAGAGAGAGAGCACAAAGCCTGCAAGTGTCCAAAATAGGGAGCAGAAACTCTGCTTTAAGCTGCAGGAGGGGGTTTAGGAGATGTAGTGCCATGTGCCATACAATACAAGATAAACATCTGTTGTTATTTCAGCAAACCCAAATCAGATGTTCAGCTTTTTCTTCAGGGGGATAGTGGCACAAAGAAAGGATCTCATGGTTTCTTTCTTCTCTCTTCCCCAACATGGCCATATTCCTAGATTCATAGAATGGGTTGGAAGGGATCTTAAAGATCATCCAGTTCCAACATCACCTGCAGGGACACCCTTTGCTAGACCAGGTTGGAAATTTCTATGCCAGGAAGACTTGGAGAAGATTCTGGAGAGAACTTAGATAGTGTTGAAGCAATACAGTGGTGATAAAGTGACCTTCTCTAACCTTGACTGTACCCAAGGCCTTCAACCTTGGACTTCTGCCCAGAAAGACATTCATTAATGAAGGAGTCAATACTGCAAGAACCAAGGATGAGTTATGGCATTCACACACTGAAGAGCAAGTCCAGACCTGGGTACTGTGACAGAAAGATCTTTAAAGTTTTGGGGGGACTTTGGATTAAGTCTTCCAAAGCTGCCAAGGTGACCATCCTCCCAGGGCAGAGGAGATGGGGAGAACTTCTCTTGCCCTCCTGGCCACACTCTCCTTGTTGCACCTCAGGATGCCCTCTTGGCCATGAGGGCACACTGGTGGCTCATGGTTTGCTATCAGCAGCCAGCTTTGATATAAAACAACACAGAATGGGTTGGGTTGGAAGGAGCCTTCCAGATCATCCTGTTCCAGCCCCCCTGTCATAGGCAGGGGCCACCTCCCACTAGCCCAGGTTGCTCAGGGCCTCCTCATTAAATACCTGGGGTTGTCATGGGCTATTGCACATTGAAATGGTCAAGGCTCAGCCCTAGCTGAAGCCTGGCAGCTCATCTACTTCCCATCACACAGCATAGGCTGCCAGCTTCATCCCAGTTCCTCTTCCAAGCTGTTTCTGGTTTGAACCTGTTGAAAGAGACCTTCTAGCCAAAGCAGCAGGCAGCATATGGAGCTCAGCTCTCCCAGCCTTGGGGCAGAGCTGGGAGGGGTTGTGCTGGACTGCTGGAGATGTTGTGAGAGGAAGAAATGTGGTGAGGCAGAGCTGCAGGAGCTGTGTTCCTCTGCACAGTGATTACCAGCAGTGCAAATGAACCATGGACCAAAGGCAGAGCTCTGGATAAGGTACCAGGAATCTGCTTGTGTGTCCACTTCCAGATGCTGCTCAGCTTTTCATTTTGGAAACGTTGTGGCACAGAGTGATTTAACAATGCACTTTTAACGACCCTCCCTCTATCTCTCCCTCTCTACCTTTTGTTTCCTTCTTATTTACCTTAGCAGCACACTAAAAGCTAACCCAGCACGCTCCAGCTTTTCACATTATCTTTTAATTAGGGAGGGTTTTCTGTAGGAGAGACAAAGCCACCACTCAGCACAAACACACATCTACTGTGCTGCATTTCCCAAGGCAGAGAATTTAATACCCACAACACCAAAAGTCTCTCTCCATCAAAATTAATATTCCCTGGCTGGGTGCAGGATTTGGGCCGTCTGGGAGCTGGGCTTTAGGAGCTGTGTGAGGAGAGAACAATGTTTGTTGTTCTTGTAGAAGCAGTTAATGTTTTATGAACTCATGAAAACTTCACAGGAGAGTTGGTGGAAGGAACTCAGGGCAAGCAGATGTGCCCCACAATTAATTAATTAATTCTAGGTGGGGTTTTCTGTTTTCTTTTTTTAGTAGTCACACATTCCACAGAGGAGAGAGCAGGATGAGCTTTGGTCCCTAAGAGCTGGGTACAGCCCTTCATAGCCCACATGTTGCTTACTCAGCCTCCACCTATACATCCTGGAGGTGTTCAAGGCCAGGTTGGATGAGGCCATGAGCAGCCTAGTCTGGTGCAAGATGTCCCTGACAATGCCAGGGGTGTTGGAACCAAGTGAACTCCAAGGTCCCTTCCAACCCAAACCATTCTGTGACTCCTCCTCTGTATTCTGGTGGTGAAATCCCTTCTCAACACCAGCAGCAGACAACCCCAGCAGCAAAGTGAAGGTGACCATCACAACCCCCATACGTTAGGGCTGCTCAGAACTGCTTTGGGGCTGGGGAGCAATCAAAGCTGTCAGAGGTATGGGGAAAGGCTCAGCCAAGATGAAGACTCCCATGGGCACCTGAAGTCAGCCACTGACTCAGCCCCCTGCTCTCCTCAGGACCCCTGTGTGCTCTTTTGTCTTTACCATCATTGCTTCACATATTGCTTGCAAGATCACAGAATCCAGGCATGGTAGGGGTAGGAAGGGAACTCTGAAGATCATCTAGCCCAAAGCCCACTGCCGGAGGAGGGCCACCCAGAGTAAATCACTCAAGAACACATCCAGGCAGATCTGGAATGCCTCCAGAGATGGAGAATCCATAGCCTCTTCCAGTGCTCTGCCACCCTCTCCAAGTGAAAAAAAATTCCTTCCTCTTTACCTTGACTCCAACAAGACTCATCCTGCTCTAAATTTAGTCTGGGAAAACCTGGAAGGAGCAAGCACTGATTGGCTCACCAAGAAAAGCCATGGTTTGTAGTTCCTCCAAGCTGCAGGATCAGGCTTTTTGTCTCCATCCATAAGGTTTTGGCCATCTAGGGGTTTTAATCTTGTGCAACATTTATGGAGCATTCCTTCCCTCCTCTGAAGCAAGTGCAAATACTAGTTGGCAAAGTGGAACTGCCCACAAGGAAAGAGTTCCTCAGAGCAGTTGCACCAGGACTCGACCTAAGCATAACATAACACATCTGAATAATGCTGTGAAAAATACATAAAATATGGTATGGCGTTAAAAGTTTAAACATCATAAATCTTCAGGCCTGCTATTTACTGGGCTGAGAAGGTGACAGAAACAACATTCTGAAAGTGGAATGAGCAAAAGAAAAGAAAACGTGGTGTGGAGGCCAGAGTGCAGCAAAATCCCCAAGGACCTGCCAAAAAAAAAAAAAAAAAAAAAAAAAAGGCAGCTTGAGAACATCAGCTAAAGCTTTGCACAGCCAGGGCTGCTGGGATTTACCTCAGCACTGCCACACACCTTCCCCAACTGCTCTGCTGACAGCCTGGGCAGAGATCTGAAAGGCTCTTACCCAAAGAGATAAGAACTTAGATGGGGAAAAAAATAAATACAAAATCAGGTCATAGAATCACAGAATGGTAGAGGTGGGAAGGGACCTCTGGAGATCATCCAGTCCAGCCACAGCAGCTTGCCCAGGGTCACAATAAGTCCAGGTGGGTTTGGAAGCTCTCCAGAGAAGGAGACTCCACAACCTCTGTGGGTAGCCTTTTTCAGGGCTCTGAACCCTCACACCAAAGAATTTTTCCCTTAAGCTCAAGTGAAACCTCCTGGGTTCCAATTTGTGGATCCTGCCCTACCACTGGGCACCTCTGGAAAAAAAAAAATCCCAGCCCCAACCTCATGACCTTCCCCCTGTAGCTCTTGCTGAGCATTGAGAAGATGCCCTCTCAGTCTTCTCTTTTCCAGACTGCAGAGCCCCCACCCCTCAGCATCTTGTCACAGGAGCTGGCCCAGTCCTGTAACCATCTTCATGGCCCTCTGTTGGACTCTCTCCAGTAGTTCCCTGCCTCTCTTGAACTGGGGAGTCCAGAACTGGCCCCAGCACTGCAGATGTGGCCTTGCAGGGCAGTGTAGGTGGCAAATTTTGCCAAGACCTAGAGCACATCCCACCCGGCTTCACTCCCTCAACACTCATCTCATTCAGCTTGCCATGCTGCACCCATGCACAGCACTGGGACTGGGGCAACTTCTGGACCACTCCTGGTGCAAAGTGACTTGAGTTTGGTTCTAACTCAGACCAGTTTCAACGTTCAGGTGTAGCTGTGAACTTTCCTAGCCTGTGCAGCTCCAAGGCAGCTCATTAACATTACTTAGGCATCAGTTTTATAGTTGAATTATACTATGTTTATACTGTGGAATTCCATTACTTAATTGCTTCACTACTGGAAATTTCAGTGGGGTTCTCACTTTTCGCATCAATCTTGAGAATAAACATCTTGCTGTATTTCTCTTACTTAATTAAGTGCATATTTCATAAAAAAAAAAAAAGAAAAAAAAAAAAACCCCAAGTAGCCAACACAGACAAATTAAGCAAAGCATCATTTGTTCAATCAAAAGGGAAACTCACACTGCATGTAAATGGGAAGGCTTCAAAAGCTTTGGCATTGCTGCAAGGAACTGTCAGGGACCAGGGATTCCTCCAAACTGTCCCCACCCACTGCAAACCTGTGCTGGGAATCCCTCACACAACTTCCTCACAGCAAAGCCAGCCCCAAAGGACACAGAACTGCCAACCAGGGCCCTGTGAAATGAAGTGGTTGGTGTAAGGTGAGGAGGGGAGGGAGTGTGGGGGTGACCCCAGTGTGTAAACAGGGGAAGGAAGCTCTCTGTGGCCAGTGCCACCACCTCGTGCCAAGGGCATTTCTATTGTACCACAAGCAGCAATCCTAACATGGAAGGCTGAGAGCCTGGAGAAGGACAGCCCCAGAGGGGATCTGAGCAATACTCAGCAAGAGCTAAGGACATGTGGGGGGCAAGAGGCTGGGGCCAGACTCTGGCCAGTGGCACCCAGTAACAGGAGAAGGGACAATAGGCACAAACTGGAGCACAAGAAGTTCCACCTAAATATAAGGGGGAAAAAAAATCACTTAGAGGATGGTAGAGCCCTGGAGCAGGCTTCCCAGAGAGGTTGTGGAATCTCCTCCTCTGGAGAGATTCCAACCCCCCCGATCATTGCAATCCTGGGCAAGCTGCTGTGGGTGCCCTGCTTCAGCAGGGATGTTGAGACTGAGGGAGCTCTAGGGGTCCCTTCCAATTCTCACCATGCTGGGATGTCAAACAAGGGCAGCTGGGAGGCCAGCAGCAGCTCTGATTCACCACAGTTGTCAGAGGCATTCCAGCACTTGACTCACAACAACTCCTTTGGCCAACAACTGCTCCTACAGTAACTGCATGGACAGAACTCATCCAGGATTCACCTTGAACACAAAGATGCTCTCCCTGACTGAGTGATGAGCACTGAGCTGGCAGCCTCTGCAGGTTCCTACCCTCTCAGTGATACCAGCAGTGGCACAACTGCCCTGTCCTTGGGGGAATCACACCCTGGGAGTCAGCACCACATGGTTAAGGCTTGCAAATATGCTTCTGAAAGATCCTATTTTGAGCAACCTTTTACTCCAACACCAAAAGCCTGTAGGAATTCTCACCTGTCTTGGCAGAGAAGCAGCAGCTAAACAATAGGAGCATCGGGATCATGGATTTGTGGCAGCCTTGGTGGCTGGCATCCAACATCAGCCTCACTCATCACCCTCTGAAACCCAGCCAGGTTTGTACTTCCTAAATGAAAGCTGCCTGAGCAGTGACATTCTGGAGTCCTGCAGGAACCAGGTGATTTATGGAAGCCTCTTACTCACACTTAGAGCCTGAGCTAAACAATAATCAATAATTTATCAATATTTTTAATATGACATTATGGACTCTGATTTTGCTTCTGCTGAAAGCTCTGCAGCACTATAAATAATCTCCCACCAGAGAAAGGTCTGTCCACAGGAGTGACCTCAGGAATAAACATCTGCTGAAGGCACAAAGCCTAATCTGAAGCACCTCAGTGTCTGATTCTGAAAGTAAAACCTGCTACAGCAGATCCCATCCTGGCCAACCACCTCTTCACTTTAGCTGTTCTTGGTGTGTAGGATCATTAAGGTTGGAGGAGACCTCCAAGACAATCAGGAGGTAGATCTCTGTATTTTCAGGGGCACTCCACCTTTCAAGCACAAATGAAAGCAATCAGAATTGTTTCAGTTGGAAAAGACCTCTGAGATCACCGAGTCCAACCATCAACCCAACCCCACCACAGCCATCAAACCATGTCCCAAAGTACCAGGGCCACAGGTTTTTGACCACCATTCCAAATGGGAAATGAAGCAGCA
Source organism: Indicator indicator (assembly GCF_027791375.1). Classification (NCBI taxonomy): domain Eukaryota; kingdom Metazoa; phylum Chordata; class Aves; order Piciformes; family Indicatoridae; genus Indicator; species Indicator indicator. The sequence continues at coordinate 1,274,198 of NC_072041.1, forward strand.
GGGAGTCCAGGATTTCCAGCTGGATGCCAACCCCAATATCATTCTATTAGCAGAGAGCTTTGCACCTTGCAGGAGTGGCACATTTCTGCTTTTCAGTGTGGATTTGGTCCCACTGAGATGATTTTGTCTGGTCTTGAAGACATCAGAAACTGAGACATGAAAAAGCTCAATGCCTTCAAAACTTAGCTCACAAGTTTATTCGTGGAGTCACAGAATGGGTTGGAAGGGACCTCAAAGATCCTCCAGCTCCAACCCCCTGCCATGGGCAGGGACACCTCCCACCAGCCCAGGTTGCTCCAAGCCTCATCCACCCTGGCCTTGAACACCTCCAGGGAAGAGGCATCCACAGCCTCCCTGGGCAACCTGCTCCAGTGTCTCCTCACCCTCACTATCAACAGTTTCTTCCTAATCTCCAGTCTCAATCTGCCCTCAAGCTTCAATCCATTCCCCTTCATCCTGTTACTATAAGCCCTGGTCAAAAATCCTTTCCTGGCTTTCTTGTAGGCTCCCTTTGGGTATTCTTCCAGATATCCACAACCTGAAGCCTTTTCTCACATGCAGATCCAGAGGGATTACATTGCCCAAGTGCTTTGCTGCAGCGGGTGGAGGTTTTCATGGCAGCCTGCCTTAGTGAAGCACAGGGATGTCACTACAGCAGTGGCCCTGCTGCACTACCTGGAGCAGTCTCTGGCCTCCCTTTACTCAAGGAGCATCACTGCATGGTGCATTTTGAAGGGAACATGACATGGAATAAAGATTTGGTTTCCAGTTTCCCTTCCCACCCCTTGGTGCAGAGAGGGCAGAGGGGAGGTTATCCCTGGCTGACACATGGCTGCAAGGAGACTTCAATACTTCTTGTAACCCCCAACACATTTCACCTGTTGGCACAGGGGTGCCTTTAATCTCATTTCACATGGAAAGTCCTCTTCCCCTTGAGAGAGGGAAAAAAAAAAAAAAACCACCACCTCATCCTCCTGCAGAAGCCATCGGCAGTGGCTGTGGCTTTCAAAGCAACCCCAGAAGTATTATTCCATTTTCCACTGAATACCAGTATTGAGGTTTCTTTGTCTGGGAGAAACGAGGCTGGATGCCTTTATCCCCCTGCCCTTTACTGCTCACAATGCCAGACTCTGTTTGGTGGGCCAAGGAGGGGGTGTCTCCCAAGAGATCCCAACAGGATCCAGTCCTCTGGTAATGGACTCCTAATACTTACTGGAACCATCCACCTCCTCCACATTTCTCTTTGAACGAGGGTAGTCTGTCAGGAGTGGGAAGCAATTTAAAACCACGGGTAAGGGGAGAGCTTCGGTGGGGAAGAAAGATTTCTCATCACAGCTGCCAGGAGAGGACCCAGGTAGTACGGCTGAGGGGGATCCCAAACACCTATATCCAGCCCAGGAGGAGCAGATGAGATTCAGTAACAAAAGGAGGCTTTTAGCAGCTCCCCACAGCCTTGGAGAGGGACGATTAACACCTCTGCTGGGGGGAGGGCAGGAGGGGCAAGACCCTTCCACCCTGGCAGGTTTGCCGTGCTGAAGTTTCCCTTCTCTGAGACAGGGGAGCTGCAGGTCAGCTGCGTGATCAGCACCTGACCTTGCAAAGGGGTCTCAGCTTCAGAGGTCTCTACAGAGAACTTTCCTGGAGCACTCGATGTGCTTCCATCCACATCTGAGAACATCCAGACAGCGGGAAGCCCCAGGAGCATGCACCACACTTAGTCTTTAGCTGTGCTCACGAGAGGAGCTCTCTAAACCTTTCTGGGCTGATCTCTGGGTGTGAAGAGGCTGGGCAGGGCAGGCTGACTCACTGAAGGATTTTTTCAGTCTGGCTCTTTGCTACTTTTCAATACTTTCTTTATGATTTTTCAATCTGGCCATAGCAGAGGGGTGGGTGGGTCTGCTCACACCCCCCGAGAACTGTCCCATTCCATTTCTCTTCTGAAGGGAAACTGAATTCTCATTTCCCTGTTTGATTTCAGTGAAGAATAAAAGCAGTTTGTGTGAGAATCAAGCCAAGTTTTAGAAATGAAGCCTGCTTCAGGCAACAACTAATAGCTCTGCTTTCCCAAACAACTGAAGTTTGTACCAGTACCTGAAGGGAGCCTACAAGAAAACCAGGAAGAGGTTTTTTACAAGGACTTGTGATGGGATGAAAAGCAATGGATTGAAGCTTCAGGAGGACAGATTGAGACTGGAGATGATGAAGAAATTCTTGGCAGTGAGGGTGGGGAGACACTGGAACAGGATGCCAAGGGAGGCTATGGTCCAGACCAGGGTTAGATGGGGTCTTCAGCAACGTGGGCTGGTGGGAGGTGTCCCTGCCCATGGCAGGAGGTTGGAACTGGTTGATCCTGGAGGTCCCTTCCAACCCAACCTATTCCATGAATCTATGAACTGTGATTTAACATCTCCACGCAGAGATAGGTTTCAAAGCATTCTCTTTGGACAGGAAACATCCCAGACTTTTGTATGTGCAGCTTAGAGCTCTTCTAATATTTTTTAAGTGTTGGGGGGGAGGGGGGGATGGAGGGGAATGCAATCTGTTTTGATAACTCTTGACATTAAACAGTGATAAATAATTAAATATCTTTAACTGCTTCATTAACTAAAGATAGATCGATCAGGAGCCCTCCATAGATAGAGCATAGATCAAAAAGATTGAGCCTGGCTGTAAATTCCCCTGATGTTTTATGACACCATTTGTATTCTGTCACTCACTAGCTTTCTGCATAGTCCAAGCTGTGAACTGAATACCCCATTCAGAAGGCCTCTCCCTCGGCATGTTATTGCAATTTAATATTTTCACACACAGACACATCATTATCTTGGAACCTGACACTGCAAGGAGAATTCAGTCATTCTGCCAGCCTGGGTTTATTTTTCCCCCCTTCTGCTTGGTTTGAATGTGAGCAACTGAGGGACAGGACTGATCTAACTGGAGCACTCTTCCAATCTTTAGGCTCTAGATAAATAGATCAGGGGGTAGATATCTGTGCTTTCAGGGTTTCTCCTCGTTTCAAGCACGTGTGATGTTTCACTAGAAGGAATCAGAGAACTGTTTCAACTGGAAAACACCTCCAAAATCATTAAGTCCAACCACTATGGATTGAAGCCTGAGGAGGGCAGATTTAGACTGGAGATTAGGAAGAAATCCTTGACAATGAGGCTGGGGAGACACTTGAACAGGCTGCCCAGGAAGGCTGTGCATGCCACCCCCCTGGAGGTGTTAAAGGCCAGGCTGGATGAGGCCCTGAGCAGCTGAGTCCAATGGGAGGTGTCCCTGCCTATGGCAGGGGGTTGGAACTGAATGATCTTGAAGGTCCCTTCCAACCCAAACCATTCTATGAATCCTCCCAACACCACCCTAGCCAATAAACCATGTCCCCCATGTCCACACCTTTGGAACACCTGCAGGGAGGAGACATCCACAGCATCCCTGGGCAACCTGTTCCAATGTCTCCCCAGCCTCACTGTCAAGAATTTCTTCCTCATCTCCAGTCTCAAGCTTCAATCCATTCCCTCTCACCCTGCCAATACAAGGTTAAAAAAACCCAAACCAACACCAAACCAAATTTGTTTATCAATCTTTTAAAATCCCAGTCCCATCAGTAGAAGGGCTTCAGAAGCAGAGCCAAAGGAAAAGTTGATTTCTTGCCTGGAAATAGGGATGTGTTCAGCAGCCCCTTGGGAGCTAATCATTAACCAGCATTGCCTGCAAGCTCAGATATAAGAAAAAATCCTTATAGGCAAATTGCATGGATGGCCCAAAGAGTTCACTGCCTTGAGGGCCAGCTCCAAAGTCCAGCAAAATCAAAGGAAAGACTACCATGAACCTCAGCAGGTTGCAGGATCTGAGCAGCCAAGCTGCAGTGCTGCTTTTTGACAGTAAACATATCCAACTGTGGAGAAGGTCCCCTCAAGGCTCCATGAGCTATGCAAAATTAAAGGCAAACTTCCATCAAGGAATTCTTATTTCCTGACCTTGGGTTGGGCATGAACCTCAATTTGCCATCAGGATTTTCATTAGGAAAGAAAGGAGTGGTCCAAAGCAATGTTCCAGAAAGCTTCCGTGGGTTGGTATCTCCTTCTGCCCCCTCACTTGGTTTAAGTTCTGGCTTCTTCAGCACACAGCAGAGAAATCTCTAGCTAGGGAGAGTGGAGGGGACCCTGAGCTCTGTGTTTAGTCTCTGGGTGTGTGATTTGGGCTGAATTCCTGCCCTATGAAACCAAGGCTTCCTCAGACAAGCCAGGCAGGTGCCGAGGTGAGGGTTGGTCTCTTCTCTCAAGGAACAAGCTCTAGGATGCAGTGAAATGGCCTCAAGTTGCACCTAGGGAGGTTTAGGTTGGACATGAGGAACAATTTCTTCCCTGAAAGGGTTGTCCAGGACTGGCCCAGGCTGCCAAGGCTGCCCTAAAGGGGTTTCAAAGCCATGGAAATGTGGTGCTGAGGGCTATGGTTTAGTGGTGACCTGGCAGTGCTAGGTCCATGGATGGACTCCATGATCTGAAAGGTCTTTTCCAACCAAAACTCTGAGATTCTTCCCTGACTGTCATGCTGAGAGGCAAAATTCACCAACCTAGCACAAGTCACCTGGAGAGCATAATCCAGAGACATGCAGAAGAGACACTCAAGGGAATTCATTCTGCAGCATGACCTTTCCCTGGCTCACACCTCCAGACTCATTCCACAAATTGCTAAACAGCAACACATCAAAAAAGAAAAAAAAAAACAACAACACAAAACCAAAAACAAAACCCCAAAACAACAACAGCACCACAACCAAGAAAAACCCCAAGCCCAAAGCCAGTCATCGTCCACTGGGTAAGAATAGATTTATAGATGGGTGGTGAACTGCAAGGTCCTGTTGCTGGTCTGCTGGAACAGTGTTGTTATGAAAAATCCATACTGAGCTGAGCTATTGACTCCTGGATCATACAAGAAGCTTTCTGATTGATGCCTGGAGGCGATGCAAGTGGCTCAGTACCAAACCTCAGTGCTCTGCCAGGACTCAGAGTCACATATTCAGTGAAGAGCTAACACAGGTTTCCACCTGGCAGTGGTGGGTTAGTGGTTGGCTTTGGTGAGCTGAAAGGTCTCTTCCAAGCCAGATGCCTCTGTGACTGTGGAAATGCTTTTCTCTGAAGTGGGAGTTTAACAGCAATGCCTAAGCTGAAAGAGGATGTGAAAGGCATATTTTGAAACATGGTCTTTGTCACCTGCCTCATCCACCTGCTGGCCTGAACACCTACAGAGAATCCAGGGTGAGCTTTGGGAGGCATATCAGAGAATCAGAGAATTGTTGGGGTTGGGAGACACCTCTGTGATCAAGTCCTAACACCACCATGGCCATTAATTCATGTCCCAAGTGCCATGCCCACCTGGTTGTTGAGCACCTAGAAGAGGCTGGCATCTAGTTGGCTTCACAAGTGGAATTTTAAATAATAATTTTTGAAATAAAGAATGACAAACCCCTCACTACAAACTGATGAAGTACTAAAATCTACCTAAGGGGTCTTAATTGCACAGGAAAAAAAAAATAATCCTAAAGGAAGAGAAAGCATCAAGAGCTCCTCAGAAATTTCCTCATGGACACATCCATGATGTTATCACAGATCTCCTAAAGCTTCACCTTCACCCACTGGTACCAAGCAGGTATTCAAATCCACTTCCTGATAGAAATTCTCACCAACAGAAAAAAAATGAGAACCAAACTCTGCCCTGAATTTCAGCTGGAGAAATAGTTGGAGTCTTTTGGAAGAATTTCAAAGCTCCCAGAGTAGCAAAGAGCTGAGGTTTCATTTATTACATCCAGGATATCTGAGCAGAACTGCTCCTGAGCTTTCCAAAGCTCTCATGAAGTATCAGCTGCTTTGTAAATATGATTATTGTGCCATGTAGGGATTGAAATTAATTTTATTCCTATGTGATAATTCTGAAGTAAAAAATATCTACGGAGTTGTGCACCTTCTTTAGTTCACATTTCTGTAATGAAGCACAAAATGAAACCAGCCCTTTGCTATAAACAGGGAGGGGCAGGGGCGAAATGAACTTCAAATGCAGCCATTTAAAAATTAATTGACCTGATGGAGCCCAAAAGATCCATTCAGTGTGAAATAAAATACACTTAAATACTACCCTGAAAGGAAAGGGGGGGGAGGGGGAGAAGGGGGGAAAGAAAGAAAAAGGAAACTGCATATAAACAAAAGTGTTGGTTTTGGGTTTTTTTGGGTTTTTTTGGTTTTTGTTTTTTTTTTCCCTAAGCATCTGAGATGGAATAAAAGAGTTTTGGCCAAATCTGGACTGTGCAAAGAAATTTAAAAAAAAATTTTAAAAATTGGGAAAAAAAGGAAAAACTGATCCAGTAAATTCAGGAAAAAGTCCCAAGGACCTCAGTGGGAGCTGGAACAAACACAGAGCTGGTTAACAAAATGTTGACCCAGGCATCACAGATAGACACATCCCTCCTGGCTTACACATGAAGTAGCTGAGGGTGAGTTATTTGCTTGAGCAGTAAAATGACTTCATCAACTTAGCAAAAACAAGCAAACAAAAAATAGAATCTATGCTTCTGCTACACCTCAGACCAACCTGATCAGCCAATATTGTTTCAATATGCTCCCAGCTTGAAGGGGGTTTTTGTTTTAATAGCAGCAGCACAGGTCCCCACCCCCAGCTCTACAATTTTTCCATGTTCTGAGCAAAATCTTCCCCTCCAACTTTCCATGTTTCCCTACAGCAAACGACTCGAAGCCCAATGAGAATAAATCCATGTGCTAAATATAACCCTTCTGGCTGGAGGAGAAGGTGGAGAGCTGCTCCAAGCCTAATCCTGCACCTAAACCTCAGGTAAAGCTGCTCTGTGAAGAAGGTTTACATGGTGAGGATGGAAAAGCCTCTCCCTTCTTCCCATAGCTTTTCCTCACATCCTGCAGTGCCCAGGAGCAGGGTTGGGCTCTCTGGAGCCAGAAACCAAACCAATAACGATCCCATTCCCATCCCACATGGCTCCCTGGCACTATATCCTCAGCCTGATGAAGGAAACTGCATTTAAATGCAGCTTTTTTAGTCCTCCTGAAGTGAGTAGGAAACAAAACTGATTTTTTATCCCCCTGTAACACCAATAAAGCAATAACTCAATATTGCTTCTACCAAAACACTGCTGCTATAAAGTCAAAGATATGGCAAAGACAATTAACTACTGTTTATGACAGCAGTGGGAAGGAGGAAAAGGAGTGAAATAAAAGCAGAGTGCATGCAAAGGGGGAGCTGGGTTCTGTCCAACATGGCCCATCTTCAGTATATCACTTCTTCAGACAAGGAAGTCCACCCCACTTCACAAGACCTCAGCATATTTCAGTTTGCTGTTATCTAACTGATCATTCCAGAAGTTAAAAGGAAAAATAAAAAAACACCCCAGAAGCTGCCTTTCTCCATCAGATATTGATCTTCAGATGCTAAAAGTGAAGCCCCTTAAAGCAGTTCCACACCAATATTTGGTTATTTTATGCACATACACACAAAAAATCTCTTGGGTCATGTCCTCAGCTGGTGAAAATTAGTTTCATTGATGAAAGTCCTTGCTTGGCTTGGCATTGCAGAGGACAGGCTGTGTCTGGTCTTTGCTGGAAGCACAACAACCATCTCTTTGCATGAACAGATCAAGACGGATGCATGCACCCTCTCTTCTTTGCCCTCCACCTTCAGAAAAGCAAAGCAGCCCCCAAAGCTCCCAGAAGCAGCCCCCAAAGCTCCCAGAAGCAGCCGGTAAAGAAAAGCTGGAAGGAAGAAGCAGCAGCATTTGGAATGATCACAGAAAGGCTTAGGGATGGTTGAATTTCATCCTGTTCCTAGTCTGCACAGCTAGGAACAAAACTGTTTGAGCATTTGTCTGTTTGAGATTTTGCTGAGGCAAGTGCAAGGTGTGCAAACTGCTACAAGCAAATTTGGGGTGAAAAACAGAAAACAACCCCCACACACACACTCAGGGAAGTTTGTTTTACTCAGCAGCCAACAGCCCCATCTCCAAAGTGGGAAGCTTCAGCCAGACAGGCATGGATTTTTCTACAGGGGAAAAGCAAGCTATGAATCACTCAATAAAACATCCATGTGAGAACCAACAGCCAGTCCTCTCTGGTGGTGATAAGATAATTTTAAAAACTTGGAGACATTGGGGCATGGTTTGAAAAGAAAGGGGGGAAAAAGCCCAAAATAAACAACAACAAAAACTAAACACACAACACAAGAAAAAAAAAAAAACCACACAACAACAACCCAGCAAATATTACAAATTATTTTAACAGTGTGTTTGCAGAGGGTTATAAAACCAGCTATAATATTTTGGTCTTGGGGTCTCGAATTACCAGGGTGACAGCTAATGCAGTAATGATTTGTTTCAAATGCCAGGGTTTAAGCTGTAGAAAGCTGATTTTTATACTTTTTTTTTTATTATTACTTTTTTTTTTTCCAGTAGGCTGCATTGTAGTTAATGAAATTAAATACACCAATCGCATTTGCCCCCAGGGGATGAGGAACTGAACACGCCACTGGTTTATTTTTTTATTAAAATAAATTGCAGCCAGCAAGATGGACTAATTGCAGCCAGAATTGAAAAAGAAACATTCCATTGATATAATTAAGCCAATTTTCACGGGGTACAAAAATAAAATAAAATTTTAAAAAAATAAAATAGTTATAGCGGGTACAAAATAAGCAGAGCATTCACTGCAGTTTGACTTCTTCCCCACCCTGCAATATTTGGGGAGAGAACATTAACTATTAAGCAAACAGCCATCTACAGCCAGGCTGACAACGTTATCTAGCAGTGATGGCTAAATTGATCCCAACAACTGACGCTGGGGCATTGTGTCCCAGGGTTTTGAGGAGAGCTCTCCCAAAGCCAAAAACAACAGAGCAGCCTAAAAAAAAAAAAAACAAAAAACAAACAAAAAAATACCAAAAACACACACACACAAAAATCACCCACCACCTACCCCCAGCAAAAATATTACCTTCAAGCAAAACACCTGAAAAATGTAAAACTAAATGGAGACAAAACTAAATTGAGACCAAAACAAAACTGCCACCCAAGTTTATTTTGGGTTGTTGGCTTTGCACCCCAAATGCTTCTTGCTGGAGTGCTGCGGGTCCAGCCTCCCCCAATTCCATCCATGGCATAACCATTCCCTTTTTGTCAAGACAAGATGAAGTCTCCCCACAGCAACTCAACAGCAACCACGATTTACTGTGATAGAAGCGTTATTCTGTGGCTTACTGGAAATAATTTGGCTGTCTCAGTCCATTTTCACCCGGAAAATGTCTCCCCAAGAGGACCAGTGGCCTCCTTCGCAGCACAAAAGTGGGTTCAGTGGTACAAAAACAAACAAAAAAACCCTCCAAGAGCCTTGCTAACTTTGTCATAAATTTGGGCAAAGCACATCTTTAGTGGGGGGAGACACACTGAAAGCTCAGCCACCCTCTTCTGAGCAGAAACTTTCTCCCATCACCCAGCATCTGCTAAGTGGGACCTCTGCACAGAGCAACACTTTACTCCACAAAAAGGACCTGATGTTCAGCACCCAGCATCATCCTTCCTGCAGGGAATTCTCTTCCCAATCACACAAACCACAAAAAAAAAAAAAAAAAAAGCAAGCTGCTCATTTGGGGGAGTGAGCATTCAGAAGCACGAAGTACTGCAGGGGTGAAAGTCATATTTCATTTTTATTAGCAAAAAGGGGTCACATCATTCACTGAATGAAGAGAAAAGAGGGGGGGAATACAAGACAGGGACACTCTGTTACAGATTTGGATGCTACAGAAGGCACAACCCACTGAAATGAAAATAAAAATAAACAGCCCATGAGCAGGTAGCAGCGATGCATGAAAATCCATTAAGAAAATAAAAGCAATAATAAGGTCGTAGATCTTTCCCTGCTCTGACATCCCGGACCTGAAATTCCGTCAGAATAAAATAAATAAATAAATAATGGGAGAGGGAAAATGAAATTAAAACATAAAAATAAAAAGGGGGCAATATTTAAACTCAGAAACCCCAGCAGTGATTTTTTGGGGTGGCAGGCTATGGAGCAGTGACATATTCAACAGGCTGTTGCCCAGGGAATAGAAACAAATGTTTGCACCTATCCCTCAGATGCCTTCCTGCTGGAGATGTGTTTATTGATGTGCTGCCTTTACTTACCACCTAACAGAATTTTTTAAAATCTCTTTTGGGAAACAGGCATTAAAAAAAAAAAAAACAAAACACCACACAGAAAACCATTATTCAAGTTAAGATTCTGATCCTTTCTGTTCACATGCAGAATTGTGTCAGTTCATCATTTAAATAATCTCCAGCTGGGGGGAGAAAAAAAATAGTAATAGTGGGAGAGCCATCAAGTTGTGGAACCAAAGCTGGAGCTTGCCCTGGCTGGCAGAGAGCACACCCAGCCTGATACAACATCAGCTTGACACTGAAGGAAGAGCTTGGACTGCAAATGCAGAGGGTTTTGTTCCTGCCACTAAACAATTTCACACGCTAGAAGTTTACTGCAACAGGAGGGGGGGAAAAAGGGGAGGAAAGATAATAAATAGAGAAAATGCCAATGGTATAGTCAGAAATGTAAAAGCAAGGCTGGAACAATGTGTCAGTGGAGTAGACAGGGATCCTCTGGGATCTGCCTCTGCAGATCTAACACCACCTTCCTCACTGTTGAGGTGGCTACTGAGCCCTCACCTCAGCCTGTTTGCAAACTTCTCCAGGCCTTTGTCTTTGAAGCACTGCATTAAATGGTGCAGAGCTTTTATAAAATATATAAGCCATAATAATGGGAGTCATAATAACAATAATAATACTTTTCACTCAGTAGGGCCTTTTCTTCTGTGGATCTCAGGGTGCTTTGCAAACAGTAATGAAGCAGCGATGCCGCAGAAGGATATTTCCTTCTCAAACAGAGGATTCCCTTCTCACTCCCTTCAGGTATCTGAGTTCAGCAGCCAGCCCTCACGGGCAGGTGGAAGCCCTGCGTGCAAGCAGTAGGCTGGAGCACCGGTCACGGAACGTTTCCATCCCACTAAAGGGCTGGGGTATGATTACAGCGAGCAGCAGCGCTGGATTCCCCTGCTCCTGTGTTGTGAAACCCTAGCTCCTGCACCACAGCTCGCCTAGAAGCCAGGGGAGGCTTGGTGTGTTGCAGGTACTGCTCAGCTTTCCCTGCCTGAGAGCTCCCAGTCCTGCCCATCTCACAGTCTGGTTGTACTGGTGATGTAGGACTGAGCACTGGATGGTGTCAGTGTGGGGAACAGAGGAGCAATTCTTTGCTCTTTCTGACCTCAGTGTCCTCATCAGGTACCTTTAACAGCAACCTTCAGAAACGTGCTTGTTTTAAACACACATACACCCATTTTAACTCACTAAAAGACCTGATTTCTATTGCTTGAACTGCAGTCCCAACACAAAGCCAAAACCTGAGGCAACTTTATTTGCTCTTAAACCAAGATTTTGAAACCCCAAGCCACAGTTTCTGCACAGGCAGTTTGTGATCACACAGTACCTGGCATCTCGCTGTGTCCTGCAAGACCTTCGTGTGTGTGTGCATTCAACACTTGGATCTGCACAGACAAGGCTTTTGCACCAGCCCAGCGCTGGGACAGAACTCGGGAATTTCGTGGGATTGGGATAACGTGCCATCCTTTGACGCACTCAAACTCACATTTCTGCAGCACACGCAGGAGTGATGTAATCACACGTGGATGAGCATCACCTGCACCTCACACACAACCTACCCCCCACGCCCACGAGCCCTGGCTGCAATTCAATCCCAAACCTCTGCGTCTTCCCCAGCTGAAACACTTTGGCACCCTAAAGCCGCTTGCCGCCCCGCGGGTGACTTCAAACGCTCCCCCCACGTCAAATGACCGGATCATTCCTTCCCTCTGCCAAGTTTCTTCCCAGGACAGGGAGCAGGAGCCGCTTTGCAGTCGCTCCCTCGACCACATCAAGCAGGGAGGGAAGAAGCGAATTAAGAAATTATATTCGTAGAATTTAGATGTTTTCATTTTATTTTTTAAGACTAAACTGATCTTAAATCCTCGGTAATTTTGGTTGAAGCGCTAATTACACATCATCTTAATTAGCGGATCAATCCCCCCCACCCCCACCTTCCCTGCCCAGAATCCCTAATTGCCTAATTGAACAGATCCGGGGCGGGGGAGGGCGAAGCAGCCGTGACAGAGGGGACCAAGCTCCAGCGGCCTCCCCTCCGCTCCCGCGGAGCGTTCCGCGCACCCAGCCGCGGAATAGGCTGGGTGAGCACGGACAGAGCCTGGACAACGGGAAAACGGGCCCAGAGGAGTGGGAAAGGAGGGATAGGGACGGCACCAGGAGCCCCGCAACTCCACGAGCAGCAGCGCGGCTTCTCCTGCCCTGCGGCAGCTTCCCGGGATTCGTGGGATTGTGTCAGAACCCGGGGTCCTCGGAACCCGTTTCGAGAAGTCTGGGGAGGGACAGGGAAGAGGAGGCTGCAGGCTTGGAGAGGTTTAAAAACAAAACAAAACAAAACCACCACCAAAACAAACAAGCCACCAAACACCCATAAATTTTCGCTCTCCGCGTGTTCCAGCATTGGAACCGTCAGTCCCAGCACGAAGAGAGTCTGGAAGCGATGCTTGGGCTCCAGCCTCTGCGCTCCTTCTCGTCCTTTCCCCTCCATTTCATTAGCCTTAATTAAAAATAATATTTAAAAAAAAATAGCCAAACCCACACCACTTAAGGGCAGCCTGTACTCCGCGAAGGTGAAGCCTTAACCCGAAGAGCAGGTATCGGGACCAACACTCCGAGCTGAGGAGGGCAGAGCTGGATCCCCAAACATTTTCCAATCATTCCAGCCTGCTCGGGAGGATGCAGCAGCTCCGACTGAAAACTCACCCTCGAAAGTTTGTCATATTCCTAACAGTGGTAAACAAACAGGGCTGTACAAATCCTGGCCACCGTTTTTCCCAGCACGAATATTTATTTAGAGCCGGAGATCCAACAAATGCCCATCCGTGTGTGCTTTGGAATTATGGCTGCGTTCTACAAACCTCTTCCAGGGATTTCGAAAGGAAACGAATTTGCTTTAAACGTGAAACGCGAAACTCATTTATTTGCCGCTTTTCCACTTTGTACTCAATAGAAAAATAGATTACCAGCTCTTGCAGCAACTTCTCCCAGTTCACCACTGGTTTCTTTTCTGGAGGCAGGGGCACGGGGTGGCTCTCTCCCACCTGCCCTCTCTAACAGATTCCCCCCTTTTGGGAATCTCTCCTGTCCGCGCCCCCCAGAAGAGCAGAGAAACATCCTTCGGGACCCACAACGCGATGCAAAACGGGGCTGGGTGCGGGGTCCTTCTGACACCCCCGGGGCTGCCGCTGCTCTTCTGACACCCTCACCTCTGGATTTACAACCATGGCTAAGGGCTCCCACCCCGCGAGGAGAGCCAGGAGAGGAGCGAGAGCATTCCCCTTCGCCGGGGCAGCCCCGGTACCTGCCCTTCTCCCGCGGAACCGGCTGGAAATCGCCGGGAATTTCCCACCCCAGCGCGCACACACACGTTCATCCCCTTTTCCAAGTCAGGTAATAGAGTCGAATTCCCAGAGGAGCCTCACATCTGCTTAAAATATTGTCCAATGAAATGAAATTCTACAACATCTTATGTTTTTAATGCACCGGAGGCTGCTGCCCCGCGTTTCTCCTCGGCCGACCGTGGCTTTATCCCGGAGTAGACCCGGGCGTTAATAAATCCAGGGAGGCTGGAGCACCCAGGAGTACGGGGAGAGGGGTGTCAGGGATGGAAGTGCAAGATTTCGGGCAGTGAATTGGGTTCTCATTATCCCGCCGATATATACACACCAAGATCCACACACTCGCGTCCGCGTTAAATCTGTTTGGCAAACAAATACTCCCGGAATATTGAAACCTTAGCTTTGGACTACTGTTCTGAACTGTGATCCCTCAAAATTCCGAGGCTGGAACCCCATAAACCGTTGGGCCTTGTTTTGTGTCAGACACCCAATTTTGGTCAGAGCTCAGCCCCCCGAACGGACCCTTAGATGGGTGCTCGAAGCTTCCCGAGCTCCGGCTCCTTCACCCGAAGGGAAGCGCCGGAACTCCAGTCCCCACACTTCAGATATCAAGCCACGCAAACCTCTTGCTCTTTAAGCTTCAGAAGCTTACTTACTGCTACCGAGCTCGAAAAGCTCCCGAAGAGAGGCCGGTGAAGCGTGTGCGGCTTGTACCGCGCTAGGACCCGGCCGGACCCTGAACTGCATCTCCTCGACACCCATTTGTAAACTCTCGGATCTTGCACTGCACCCCCAGGCATCCATCTGCAAACCCCCAGATCCTTCTGTGTACCCCCAGAGTACCATCTCCAAACCCCCGGACACCCATCTCTAAATTCCTGTTGCTTTTTGTAGAATCGAAAAGAGAAGGGAAAAAGAAAACGAGAACAAAAAATAATAAAAGGGAATAAAGCGGAATATTTCTCTTTTCACCCTCATTTTCATAGCCAAGAGAACTCAGAAAATTACTCTTCTCCTTAACAACCTAAACCAAGAAGTGATGACTTTTAAAATAAGTTATTTGAACGGGGGTGATTTCAAGCTTGTGTTTAATGGAGAGAAAATAAAATCAAGTCCCGGGATTAATTGAAACACAGCTTCCCAAACAGCGACGTGCTGACAGCGGTGCTCGCTGCAGATCCCCCCGGCTCGGAGCCGCGTTTGTCGGGGTGCAGAAGATGCGCGGCTGTCACACGAGCGGGGGCTGTTTGAGAGGTGTCGGGGGTGGGGGGGGTGGGGGGGCGGAATCTCGATGGCGCACACTGTGCGAGTAATTTATTTGGGTCAAATACACCAAATCTGCGGATAGGCAAATTGCGGGGCCTGTGGGTGCCCTGCGTGTTTGAAGACAAGCGACGAGGAAGAAGGGGGGTCGGGACCTGCTTCTACCAAAAAAAGCTCTTGCACAAAGCGAGTTTTTTTGGAAAATTGGGACGAGGAACCGCTCCACTCCGTCGGATATGGTCTGAGAGAAGGAATCCCCCGGGATGGAGCAGGGAATGGCAGCTGGGACCGGGAAGCGGGAGCAGAGCTGCCGCAGAAGCACCCGCTGACCTTGAGGACTTGAAAAGCTCCCGAGTAACGAACTTGAACGACAAAATGAACCTTTGAGCCCTCGCTGGATTCGCTCCGGGTGCCCATCACCCTTCTCCGGCTCGCCTCTGACCTCGACCCGGGATTGCCAGGGCAGGGCAAGGCCACTTCACCTTGGTGGGGGGACCCGGGGAGTCTTCGACAGTCCTAAATCGCCACGCCAAGGACATGCTGGAGGAGCCCCGCACCACCTCACCCCCAAATTCCTCCCGAAATTAAACACGCGATTTAACCGGACCAAGCGCCGCTGCTCCCCAAATCCTGCTCCGAGCACTACAGAGTTTCTAGCAGGCACAGACTGCGCAGGGACTTCTGCAGCCTCCAGATATTTCGCATAGAGCCAGAGCGAAACAGAAACTAAACAAAAATCATCACAATAATCGCGGAACGAGCATCGGGACCCTCCGAGGCACCGAACCCAGCAGTTCATCGGCGAGGAAATGGACAGAGAGCTTACAAACGGGTTCGGGGGGGGGTGGGGGGGGTGGGGGGGAAAAAAATTTTTTTGTTAAAGCCCCTCTTCCCTACAACAGCCACACTCTGCTCCTTCGAAAATCCAGCCCGAGAGCACTTCGGAAGGAAGAACGGGAAAGGGTCCCGGTGGAAGAGGGAAGAAAAAAGCTGCTCGAGATTTAGGAGCTGCAATTCCACCCCCTCCTCTCTTCCCAAAGTAAATTTTAAAAAATTAAAAATTAAAGACACTCCCCCACACTCCCCTCCCCCAGAGCTTCTTAACCCCCAGCTGGGACACCCGAGCTGCCTTCAGGAGCTTCCCTCTTGGAAGCTGAGAATCCAAGCCCCTCACTGAGAGAGCGGATCCATTTATTTTATTAATATTTCCCCCCCCCCCCCCCCCCCTTTTTGCTACAAATTCTCTTTCCTTCGCTCTGCTCCAGGATTGTTCCCGAGACTCAAAGCGTTTCTTTCCTCCTCCCCCCCCACCACAGGCTGTCTGTGCCTGTCTGTCTGTCTCTCTCCCCCCAGCGCTCAGTCTCTCAGCTCTGGGTTGCAGATGCCAAACGCAGAGCTCTAGCGCCCACTATTTCAGGAGCCAGGAATATTATTTCACAAGACTTGGAACGACTCAAAAAAAAAAAAAAAAAGTTGCTATCCCCTTTCGTCAACTTCCAGCTAACTAACTTTCGCTTTTCTCCGCCGCCCCGCGCAGCTCACCGCTCTCCCCGCCGCTCCCCCGGCTCCAGCGCTCCCCGGCTGCGGAGCAACCCGCAGAATAACCGCGGAGAGACCCCGCGGAGCAACAGCGTTCGCGGACTCGGTGCAACCCAGGGCGGGCAGGCGGCCGCGGCTGGTTGCTGCCGGGGGAGGGAAAGGGGCTGCAAGCCCCCGGCCCGGCTCCGCGTTAGCCCCCCCTCCCCTCCTCCTCCTGCAACATCCCCCCCTCCAGCCCCAGCAGCCGCGGAGCAGGGACGCGGAAGGAGGGAGAGAAAGGACCTACTTTTGGGCAGTTTTCTCGCCCTCGCCTTGGATCTCATCGTGTCGGCTTGTGGATTCCTCTCCTCCTCCTTGAGCCCAGAAGCAGCTACACACTATCTTCATCTCCCAAGCATTGTCAGTTTGGACACCTTCGCACATGCGCACAGAGCATTCAATCTGACACCCTCACCAGGGCCAAAAAAACTTTCCAATGTATTCATCATCATCAGGGTGGTTTGGCTTTTTTTTTCCTCCTTTTTTTTTTTTTTTTTTTTGTCCTATCCTCTTCTTCAGACAACTTATCTCACCCCCCTCCTTCTCTCTCCCAGCACCATCTCAGCCTTCCCCTGGTCTGCCCCTTTAAGAAAAAATCAGCCCTCTCTGCTTCCTAACCCGCCGCACACTGACCTTACACACTGGACAATATTTAAGGATCAAGGTGCCATCCTATAAAGAGGTGATTATCCTTATATTATTACTATTATTATTACTACTAATAGCAATACTGTCGAGAGTTTGTTAATGGATGTCATCTTGTCATTGTACCTGTTTTAGACGTGCTTTTATTTTTAAGCTAAAAAAAAGAATGTTTACAGTAACATTTCAATCAGTGCCTGTCTTTTTTTTTTTTTTAACCCCCTTTCCCCCCCTTTCAGCTCGGGGTTTGGGTAACTTTAAAAAAATAGTAATTTTCGCTTTGCCGTAATTTCTCGTGTTTCTCCCAGGATATTTCTACTCGACAGAAAAGCTTTTACTCCTTCTTCCCCGCTTCGATTTATCGTTCTTTTTTGAACGCTTTTAACCCAAAACGCGAACCCTACGTTCCCGCCTCTCCTTCCCGGGAGAGAGGGGCGGGAAGTGGGGTGGGGGGAGTCGGACCGGTCGCCGCTGCTTCTCCCGGGGCAGCTCCGGTTGCTGCTTGGCCGGGGAATGGGACCTGCCCCGGGCTCATCGCTCCCTCAGCTCCCCATCGGGCAGCGCGGAACTCCCGGGGAAACACGGAGAGGAGGCCGTGCCGTTTTATTCTGCGTTTCAGGTGGAAGGAAGCGAGCTCGGGAAGCGCTCCCGAGGGATGGGGGAAGCCAGGAGAGGCGCGGACACCCCAGGAAAAAAAAAAAAAAAAACAAAACAAAAAAACAAACCATGAAAAAAGCACAAAAAAGGAAGGAGAGGAAGGATAAACCCCCACACGTCCCAACACCGAGCGATGCCGGCGAGCCCCGCAGGACCTGCCCGTCCCCCCTCCCGGGAGCGAAGGTAGAGAGAGGCCGGGCAGAGCCGCTTTGAAGAAGGGAGCGGAGTGTAAATAGCCCGCTGATTGATGTGCTGTCTTTGACTGCGGAGAAAGCACTATTTTAATTCAAGTGGCCAGGTCAGATGGTCACGGAAGAAGGTTGAAAGGTAGGATTTAATGAGATTAATATGGAGAAGAGGGAGAGAGAAGAAACGTGCCTTCATAAACATTCAATAAAATAAGCGGGGGTAGGGAGGAGAGCTGCGGTGCGGGGCTAGAGGTGCTAAACCCACGGCGGGGCTCGGCCAGAGGCAAAACCAGGAGCCCTCTCCTGAAGGGCACTGCCAAAACAAAGCCCAACTCCTGCGGGTGCGTCAGGGCTCTGCTGGAAGCCATTCTGCCAGCTGCACTTTTGCCCTGCAGGTGGAACTGGGGAGGGGAAAAGGGGGGAGGGGGGTAAAATATTCTTTCTAATTACTGGGTTTTCCCCTCCTCAATAAACTCTTTAATTGCAAATGGGAGAAGGGCCCTTTCAGATGCTACCTAGGAGCCTGCGTTAAAGGGAAGGGTGGTGGAGCAGGAGTCCAAATAAAATAAATATGTTTGAGGGGAACTTGCAGCCACGTGTCGCCTAAAAATGTTGAAATGGTGCCTGTGAATTCCTTCCCGGGGACGCGATAGGGCACAGGTAGCTGTTTCCCAGCATGGTGGGCATCCCCGGGTTAGTAAAACAAGATTCCCTAAGCCTCCCCGCTGGAACAGGACCTCTCGTGTTCCCAGCTCATTGAAATACGTCTTCCAACGACCTTGGCCGCGGGCTGTCCTCCGCACCCCCACCGAGCTGCTCTTGGTACGGACACATTTCAGCCCCAAAATGTCGTCTGGTGATATTTTTCTCTCTATTAATCCTAAAGTCCGACCCTGAGACCCTCGGCTAGCAATGAGAAGAGCCCCGGTAGCCACGTCCCCGTTGCAGGGACACAAAGGGCACGGGGGCCTGAGGCACCGGGCATGGCTGCAGGGGCACGGCCGGGGCTCTGCCGCAGCCCTCCTCGGCACAAGCCTGGCTGTGGTG
This sequence comes from Indicator indicator, assembly GCF_027791375.1. Taxonomy (NCBI): domain Eukaryota; kingdom Metazoa; phylum Chordata; class Aves; order Piciformes; family Indicatoridae; genus Indicator; species Indicator indicator. The sequence continues at coordinate 1,293,127 of NC_072041.1, forward strand.
GTTTGCTTAGGTTAGGGTTTATTTTTTCCCCTAAATCCCCACAATTCAGATTCCCCCTCGGAAATCGCTCCTGCACTAAAAACCGGCACCGACCGAGCCTCTCACAGATATTTTGGGGGACGCAAAACGCTTTTGGAGGTCCACGGAGAGGGGGAAAGTTTCCTCCACACTATAGCCGATGCTTTTGCAAACGAAGGCGCAGAGAAGCCATCTAAAAGCGGCTGTGAGGCGGCGGGGTCGAGGTTACCCCGGGTTTGCCTTCGCTACCGGGTTGCTTTGCGCTTTCCGGGCAGAGCCGGGCACGGAGGCCGGCAGGGTCGGGCCGGGGGTAGCGTTGGGAAAGGGAGAAAAAAAGAACATAAGGAGAAAATGGAAGAGGGAAAAAAAAAAAAAAAACCACCACAAAAAAACCAAGAACGAATTTTGAATGCAAAGTGCCGCGATGCGCTGGCAGTGGGCTCGGAGGCGTGCGGGAGGGGACACGCTGCCGTCCCCGAGGAGAGCAGGATCCCGTCGGTCATTTCCAAGGTCCTTTCCCATCTACACGGTTCTCTAGTCCCAGCACCTGGCACGGGCAGAAGGTTGAGATCTAGCAGCTGCCAACCCCCGGGAACGGGTCCCTCTTCACAAATATTTTTTAAGAGGAAAAATAATGCTCTAAAGGCGGCAGGGATGGTGGTGAGGGCAGGAGCCGGGAAGGCTGCGGGGACACAGCGTCCTCTCGCTACCCGTTCCGGGACATAGAGATGGATCCATAGCTGCCAAAGGTGCTTCTGCCATGAAATTCTGGGGAGTCCGTGCTCCTGGGCATAGCAAAGCCCCCGGAGCAAGGTGTGCGGCTAGGGGCCAGGAAAAATCCTTGCAGCCTCCCCTGGGGTTCCCACCAGCACCGGTCGGGAGAGCATCCTGCCACTTCCATTCACTTCTACAGCCTGCACCTGCCTGAGTGCGTGGCGCTTCCACAGAAAATGGGAAATTAGTTAGCGTGGAGGAAGGGAGAAGGACCAGGAAGCTTCTTGGCTCTCCCGGGTTAACACATGTGGTTGCCCAGGACCTGGCACCGAGAGCTGCCCGGCCCCACACACCCGAGAACTTTGCGGGGACCTCTGCCCTAGGTGGGCTAGGGGCACCCTTGGAAATGGCTGGAGGGGGAAAGAACATTCCCCTGGAGCTGGACGCTTTTTCGCCAAACCTTAATAATTATTTCCTTCAGGGAAATGAGTAGCTTTTCTCTTTCCCAGCACCCTTTGTGCCAGGAGACAGGGACAGGCAGGGCACAGCCGAGCCGGGGGCTTGACGGGGTACAAGCAAATGCATAGGCAGCGAAATGCGCCTGGGAAGAGTTTATATCATATGCCCTTGCTCCTGTTTGCACCTTCCTCGCCCAGCTAATATACATTTCAACACAAACTCCGCGGCGTGCCACATGCGGGGGTCTGGGGCAGCTCTTTAAGAGGGGGGCTGGAGCTGCTGTAATTTACGGATGGTTTGCCTGGCATTTTCACTACAAAGCCCTCTGTTCCTAGGTACTTTATGAAGCCAGCTTGGAAAATACGCTCCAGGTGAAGCTTTGCGTTCGAGTCTCCCTGCTCCATTTCGTTCCAAAACAGCGGTAACATCGCTGCACCCCCCTCCCCGGGTCCTGGCTTTGCAGTCGATGGAGGGGGGGTGGTACAGGGTGGGTACCCGGGGTTGGCACCCACTCGGCATTTAGGAAAGAAAAAGGCATTTCGCGAGTTGTTATGCCTAAGTATTTTTAAGCAGTAAAGAAGATTAGAACGGCTGGGATAGTCCGGCTTGTCCGCACGCAGGGTCACCCCTTCCCAAGCATTTTCACATCAATTCCTTATTGTTTCTGCGCAAGTTTGTGAGGAGATTAGAGCAATAATATTTTTCAAGTACGCACGATGCTGGTGGCACACAACCGGGGCTGCGCTCCGGGAGGGTCATCCAGCCCCGGTCAGATTAGGTGGTAAGAATGTCACACGCTTCCCCAGGGATTTCTCGTTCCTAATCTGCCATTAATAAGCGGAGGAAGCACACACACAACCGCCACCTTGTAATTAGGCTCTGCCTTAAACCCACGCCATCAGAACAGCTTTGCCTTTCATCCCCGCCGCTGCCAAGGAATTTCAACACCTTTCGGACGCGGAATGAAGCCCCCACCCCCAGAAACCTGCGTGATGCTGGCGCAAGGGGGCGGTTAAGGACAGGCTGGAGCCCGGGGACTGCGGGGTCAGAGCCGGGGGGTGGGAGGGGGACCGTGGCTTGGGAGCACGGACCCGCCGAGTATCCTTCTTCCCTTCCTTCTGGACGAAGGTGTTTCGGGTTCAGAGCAACGGCTGTATCTGCCTTCCTCAGCGAGGGAAAAAAAAAAAAATCACAAATAGTAATAAAATAAAAAGTAATACTGAAAAAATAAAATAAAAATAATAGACTAACAGTAATAAAAAAAAAAAAATCAAAGGCTGGCTGTAGCCTCCCGGCAGTTAGGAGCCGGAGGCAGCCCGCGGGGTCAAAGCAGAGCTGTCGAGCCGAGCCAAACCGGGCTCTCCACCGGCCTCCCCCAGTGCCGGTCCTTGCCCAGAGCCAGCAGCCAAACCGAAGCAGCACTTAGCGAACAGGGCTCTTTATAGGCAGGAAAGGGGTGATTTAGACTGAGTCTATCACCCACGCCATGGACCCGAGTGTCTCCTTCTCTAAATAAATCTATTTGCACACTCATTGGTTTAAAAACCATTTTTTAACCCGAAAAAGCTTTGAGAAACTCCTTAAACACCACGCTGAGAAAGACACAAATGTCTACGTTTTGTACACGTAGGGGGGGAGGGGGGAAGAAATTAAGTCACTCTTAGTGGTCCTTCTAGCAATGAAATACAGCGCGGGGGGGAGGTTAATATCACTGCAAAGCCCAGACATGCATCTCGCTGTCCTGCAGCTCACTTCCCCCATGCTCAAGCTGAACTAAAATCGGGATTTGAACCAAAAAAAAAAAAAAAAAAAGTATTTATCAGACTTTCTACCCCCTCCTTATTTCCCGAAGGAAACGCTGGCTCCTCTGGCCATGAAAACCCACCGTGTAAATCGTCAGTTAGGAGTTTGCAAGAAACCATGCTCAGCTCTAAGAATTCCTACGAATTCGTTACACTTTTCTCTGCCAGGCTAAGCCTTGCTGGATGAGGGGGGACAAGGTAAAAATGCACGTCCTAAAAAAAACCCCACAATTAAGTCATCGAGAGAACAGAAACATTTCCATCTGAATATCAAACTAGAGGGGATTATAATTAGAGTCGTAAAAGATCGGGTGCTGTTGTCTTTCCAACGCCAGCCTCTGAACAGACACTTTTTGGAGGATATAAACACGGCAATTTCAATCCTGACGGTCTCTTGGAACGAAGGGAAATTAAGGAGTTAGAGTAATTGATTTTAATTTTAATATTTTTTTTTAAAAAAAGACGTTTGATCAAAATATTGTTGCATGAAGAGCGCCTGCCAAATGAAAGCAAACTGGAAATGGAAATGACGGGCGCTGGAATTCAGTTTTGTAGTGGAAGGAGCCCAAGTACTATGTCACCCGGGGCAGAAGGGGTTTGGAATGGTCCTCTCCTGCGCTGGTGGCACTGGGAAACAGGTCCCAGGCGTGGAATTTTCGATCAAGCATTTTTCACCCTAAATACAGCATTTTGAAGACAGTACAACGATCTATGCCGTTTTTCTGCTCGAAATTAACAGAGCCCCCCCGCTCCTGAAAGGCTAAATCCAGACGTAACTTGCAGCAGGACTGGGGCGCATTAACCCTTTCATCGGGCACAGGAATTCTCTTTGTCGAGGGCGGGGGGCGGCAGTCCCCTGCCCCCCGGGGGCGCAGCAGCAATCCGGGTAGCCCAGGAGGAAAGTTGCTTTAATTAGTGTTATTAACGAAGTGAACGAACCGAAATACGTCCAAATTTCATCTGCTATCCTGCCAAAGACCCGTTCCGGCCTCGCAGCAGTTACCCCCCACCTCTAGAGGTGCCCCCACAAAATTCCCTTAAGGAATTTTGCTTCCCAGGGGCCAGCACCGTCACCTCAGAGTCTGGGGGTACCCGGGGGGGGGGGGGGGGGGGTGTCCTCCCACTGTGTGTAAACGGGGGAATGGTTAATCCCCTGACCCCTGCCAGCCTGAGGTGGGCTGGAACGCAAGGGGACAAGGTGGCTCTGGTTCTCTCCCCGCCTTTCGACGGGGCTCCGGCGATGGGTGAAGTACAGAGCCCCTGCGGGTTGCGCTGCTGCTTTTCTTGCCCTTCCCCAAATAGTGCTAGCTGCAGCGGAGCTGGCTGTATAATTATTAGCTATTAATTGAGTTCAAGACCTTTTACGGCTGTGGGAAATGAGGAGTACGACCACTAATCCCAAGGAGGGGGTGCGCACAGCCAAGAGCTATGAAAAAAAACATCCAGGGCTGTCCGGGCCCGGCCCGATACAATGTCCCGGAGTGGGGTGGGAGGGGGGGGGCGGGCAGGGAGAGCATTAACCCCCCCAAAAATTCATTAGGTGAAAATTATAGAAACTTTAAACCCATGGATTTATTTACGAGACCCCTTTGAGGGCTGCAACTCGTGGTCCAGAGTTAGGGGGAGAAGGAGACCGAGGTGTGAGAGCCCCGTGGCTGGTGCCCGGATTGGGAAGGGAGGATGAGGATGCTCCGGGCTCCGCCGACAGCTTCATCCAGCCGATAGCCGGTCTGGGCAGGGGGCAGTGAGGATGCCTCAGGCTGCCCCGTCTGCTCTGTCCAGTCGGTACTCGGTTTGGGCATGGAGGATGAGGCTGCCCTGACCAGCCGGTGCTCAGCAAAGGTGAAAAGCAGCGACCAGGACTGGGTTCGACGTGTCCTGAAGCTCGGCGGGTCCCCCCCGAATCCCCACCGAGCAGTGGGGTTCTTACCGATTCACTTTCTTATCTTTACATGCTTCCACCTTCCAATTAAAACTTCCTCAAATTGCCAAAAAGCCTTATTTGCATGCAAGGGACTCTGTTCAAAGATGCTAACTTATTGTCTCCTCTCAGAACTTAACATTTCTCTCTTCAGTTCCCACTTGAAAGAAGTTTTAGAACAGTATTCAAAGACTGTCCAAACGAACAAAACCTTCCCCTCTGCTAGGGAGAGAAATCCGGTGTATTCAATACCAGGGCATATTCTCAGAAGTTTGCAGATTTGCTTTTAAAGGCTTTTATTGTTCGTGCCTCTTTCCTGAAACTTCACCCCCCCTTTCTTTCCAGAGAACGGCCCACATGCCTGCAAAGGATTATTAAAATAAAACATCATAGACTTGGTTTAGTTGGTAAATTTTTTTCCTCCCTCTCCTTTTTTTCACTGTTTAGAATTACTTTTCTGGAAGAGCTTTCTAAGCATCTCCCCTCACCCCCGAGTCATAATTAAGAACATTTCCTCCCCCCCCCACCTCAGAAAACAAGTAAAGAATCAAACCTTCTTCCAAATGCTTTTGGTTTTGCTTTAAACACCAAGTTCTGCCCTTGGGAAATGCTTATCTGCCACAAATACACCTGAAAACTATTCTTTGCTGCTGGAGAGATGTTGTTCATCTCCAGTAGAACAAATTAAACCATGCTTTAATTTGTCTTTCCTAGCCGGCAGAGCCAGAAGCATCTCTGCCAGCATAACAAACACAGACCACAATTCTTACTGGGGTTTCAAAAGCTGTTTACAAGGAGACAGGATCTCTGCTTTCAAACTCCCTGCCCCTTCACACCCTTTACACCCTTTATATTTGTCTTTGTGAGATTAAAAGAAGATGCTCCAACGAGCTGGGGACACCGAATTCCTTTTGGAAATGTGATGAAGTGCAAAAAGCCAGTGGCAAACTCATTTACGATTAACTCCTTTTTATAAAGGTGCATAATGGGAGCAAACAGGGACCTGACAGGACATGAACAGATTTTATTCATTTAATACAAAGCAGCTTTTAAAAAACCCAGAAAAGCACCAAACAAAAAGCAACCCCAAACCTTTAAAAAAGGCATAGTTCAGAGTATAACTCAGGGGTGGGGGGAGAGGAAAACCAGCTGATGGAGTGTGAGGTGATTTTGCTCCCGGGCACAGGATACAGCAAGAAATACTGGGGATGATGCTCAGCCCTTTCTTGGAAGGTTCCTCTCACAGCACCCTGCTGCCCCCCCCAGCAAAGGGGATGACTTCTCCAGGGACCTTCAGCAGAGCACCAGCAGGTCCAAGCTTCTTGTTCCACAAGCCCTTGAGGAGGTCTAAGTGCTCCCATGAAATAATGAAGTGTGCACAGAGCACAAAGAGCTCCTGTCCCAGGCTCTGCAGATCATAACCAGAGATGGGAAAGTATTTAGCAGCACCCTTGAAGTGACTGATGTCACCTCCATCTCCCAGAGAAAGCCACCAGTGCCTAAAGTAATTTTTTAACCATAGGGAGCCAAGAGTTCGTTTTCTTTGCACATTAAATGAAGATTTACTGTAGAGAGTCACTGTAAGAACATGTGCTAAAAACACACCAGAAAGAATTTCACCCATTTCCATGAGAGGTGGACTGGATCCAGGAAGAATGAGTCAACCTCATTCCTTGAGTAAAACTCACTGAACTGAAGAGAATTCCACCAGGCATGCATGTGGATCATCTCATCCCCTCCCATCTCATGTACTGCTGGCTGAGCAGTTATCCCTTCAGTGCTCTTGTGGGTTAGAGCTGGATGGCAACTTTTACTACAAGCTTTTTCAGCACTGGAAAATGGTTTGATAAACATTTTCTCTCCTCCTATGTTACATCAGTTACAAGGAGTTATCCAGCCAGATTCACACACACAGACCAGGAGCCAGGACAGGAAAGCACAGCTCAATGATCAGGGAACAGAGAGGGGAAAAATAATTCTACACATCACAAACTGTTTCTTGCTGTTTGTCCTGCTGCTCGTCCCTGTTTCTCCTTTACCCACATAGTTAACATCACATTTTACAAGGTTTTGGGTTAATTTGTGGAGAGGAAGACTCTTGAAGCCACAGAAACCTCTCCTAACCAGCTCCATTCTTACACCAGAGGGATGCTTTTCACTGCAGAGGGAAAAGCTGCATCTTTAAGGAATGGATAAAGAAATCTCCCTCCAGCCACACATGCACAAACACTGCAGCAATGGTGGTTTGTTTTACAGGTGGAAGAATAAATTGTTTATTAAAGAAACTTGGGCTGCAATCTCAGAACATGGTGGTGGAAGCAACAGGGAGATGAACAGTAATGTGCTGTCAGAGCTTTGCTCTCCTCATTCAGAGCCACAGAGCCTCCCATGCACACACAGTGTATCACACCCCTAGAGATGAGATCATTAGAGATTTTCACCCATTTTACGGGTTGTTTTTAGCCCACAGATTAGCCACAGGAGAGCTTGTGCTTCTCCCAGAGGAGCTGAGCAGTGGTGGTGGTGGAGCCATGAGGCATAGCTGGTGATAAGCTAATTGATGGCGAGTTATCAACCAAGCTCCATTTAAGAGAGTGGTTAGAAAACGAAATGCAAATATATACAAAATACCCAATGGTTTCTATGAATCTAAATGCCTCTCCACCTCATGACTACTATTTTCCAGCCAGCTTTCCAACCAGCCCAGCCTTTGCACTCCTGTATCTACAATTGTACCATTTATAAGCCAGGAGCCCACCTTGCCCATATGCTTGCTCCTACAGTGACTTATGTGCCAGTGGGTTTACTCCTTGTGGGAAAGCAGAGGAGAGAACAGACCCTTTGGAGCAGGAACGCTACATCTTGGAAAGCACCAGACACTCCCTACTCCCTGCTGTCAAAAGCCCAAAGTGCTGATCTACATCTTGCAGAGGATGGTAGAGCATTAGGAGTAAAGAATTTGATACCTGGGTCCAACCATAACAATAGCATTGACTCAGGACAGTCTTCCTGGAGGAATACACTTTGGGACAGAAAGCTCTTCATTTATCCAGCTAAGACATGGCAAATGAACTCTTCTTTCATTCTATTGATCTATTGAAGCACCTCCAACCAAACTCCTCTGAATAAAAAGCTTTCCACCATTGCTTGCTGAATTCAAGAAGAAATTAAAAGTTCAAGAGGAAATTAAGCACCTAGCACCTTATCCCCAAGTTTCTCCACTACAAGCCAAACTGTCCTTAGCCTATTACAGATTCCTGGGTTCTGCAAAGGAATTTTCCTACCTCCCCCACTGAAAAACATCCACCCCAGAGCTCCAGCTGCCCCAGTTCCCACTCCTCACACCAGCTGGGTAGTTTGGGATGTCTGAGGGGATGTGTATTCAAGCCTCTCACTTGGCAGACACTGATTTCAGCCCCAGTACATTGTTTTGCAGCTGCAAAATGTCTGCATTGGCAGAGTCCTGCAGGTACAGCTCCACCCAAATGATAAAGACACTTAGAGACCATGCCCAGCGCTGTCTGCAAGCACAAAGGTTCATATTTAGTTACTCTTTATATTAAGTAGGAAAAAAAAATGGCAAGAAACTTTCCAGGTAATGGCTGGATGAGCTGCAACTCAGGGAGCCAAAAGGACACTGTTTGCAGGACTAGCCTGACTCTACCTCATCCTTTCTACACACCAGTCAGCAAAACAGATTCACAGGTTGCACTGGGTTGGAAGGGACCCCTGAAAGTCATCTTTGTCCAACCCCCCTGCAGTGAGCAAACAGTGCCACTTCCCATTACAGATAAGCAAAGCACCTCCCATGCATTGCTAAACAAGGGACCAGAGCAGTGCCTGCTCAGCTTGGTGGTGTCACCTTTCTCAGGCACTGCACAGGAGGCAAACCCAGAACTGCTGCTGCCAGAAAGGCAGAGCAGCTCCTGAGGCCTGATGTGGGTGGGATGTTCCACAGGGCAAATGCTGCAAAGCCCTGAATGTGTCATTTAGCAGAGAGGATCCTGGCCATTCATTTTCTAGTGGAATGAAGGCCTTGATCCATCAGCAAAGGGAATCCCATTTTCTGCTTGTTGCCAGCAGGTTGGCACAGTGAGCCTTTGAGAGAAGGCAGAGCTCCCTCCTGGCATTGTCATCTCTGAACAAGATAAATGGTGTCCTAAATAGATCCCAAACAAGGAGGAAGAGGTTTTTATCTGAAAACAGCACAGAAAGCTGCAAACTTGAATCCATTTGCTAGAGAAGTGCATCCCATTCTTTGGAGGCTTCTTCCTAGAATCTTCATTTGCTGCACTAAGTCACTCAGACTGTTGCTGGAAGAGAAGCTTCCAGGCTCACTGATGAGAGAGGATAGGAACAAATCAGTGCCTCAGCAGCTGGCCACAATCTCAGAGCAGTGCTTTTCCTGATAGATACCTGAAAGCCTCCTCATATTTTCCCTCCAAATTTTCCCAGTACTGAGGCAGAAACATCACAGATCGCTTGACTACCACTCAGTTTTGTCCCTTCAGTATAAATGAGATGGGGAAATGGTTTCATTTCTCTGATGGATAAAGTTAAATAGAGTGAACTGAGAAGTTTCTCTCAAAATAATGGAGTGAGATCACCCATAGAGTGATTTTTACATAGCTCAAATAAGAGCAGCTCTTGCATTTAGCAAGTACATCCCAAGGAACTGGAGGCTTTCTCAGTTTCAGCCACTTGGGTGCGTTACAGGGGGGGCACAGTCCTCATTCACATCACCTGGGGAGCATATTTGCTATGAAATTATTACTAACAGCTTTGTAACTCCACTCTTAAACATCCCAGAATGTGAATCCATTAAAGATCACAAAAAGGCCTTGACATTTTCAAGAGAGTTTGAGTCTTAATAAATTACTTGGTTACAAACCTCAGCTGACTGAACCATCCAGGCAGTGAAACACTTCACTCCTAAGGATATTTGACCACTAAGCTCAAGCTGGCAGGGCCCAGCAGGGCTGTAAAGAATGGCTGTGAAATAGTAAAAGCCAATGAAGTCACAGCAGGAGGAAAAGTGACCAGTGTCCCTTGAGCTCTTGTCAAAATTATGAAGAGTTGCTGCTCTTTGAGACTAACACTCAGCTCTGCAAAAGCTCTGGCCCACAAAGCAGGTCAGCATTTCTACTTTGGAATCACCTCAGCCTGTCATTTTTACAGCTGGACCTGTTTATCACAGCCTCACTTACACCAGGAAAGGGAAAACTATTGAATAAAGCCATTCAAAACTCCATCTTACTATAAATAAATCACAAACAACAAGATTTATGTCCTCACCCAGACACTGCTGGTCTTCCAAGTTCAGTATTCCCTCCCCCCCTATTAAACACACACATGAACTGATAATACTTTATTTTTCCCACCACCCAGGCTGTTGGGAAGTCACATTTTTGACCATTTCACTGTTTTCTCACCATTCATCCAAGTGTAAATTGTGTGATGAACTTCTGGATGCTTCTGTACTTACAGCACCCCAAAAACTTATCATATCTATATGATAAGATATAAGATATGAAAAATGCTCTGACAGCTGCAAGCATCTAAAGTGTCACAAACTGAGAAGCAGGAGAGGATCTTTTAAAAGAATAACCCAGAATCCATCAGCCAAGAACATTCCTAGCTCACAGAATCACCTATTCAACAGGCAAAGCCAACACTTTTCTCACTCAAGTTGCTGCATTTTAGTTAAAAATTAAAATAATCACAATAAAATAATTTTATTCTGGAAAGATGAGGAAAGAAAACCCCAAAGTTAACCTTGTTTTTATGGGAGAAACAGAGCGCTGGCCTGAAAGCTGAAAAATCTCTCATGCCCTGATCTATAAATAAAACTGGTTGGGCTTTTCTTTTGTGCTAAATTTAAAGGAAAGGCTTTTCCATGGAGAGCTTTCTTTCAAACAAGCTCTGCCCCAGAAGGACTTTAACGATGGTGTTTCCAACGAGCAGCATGAATGAATTAAACAACAACTGTGGGCAGAAAGCAGCTGGGTTTGGCTGAACAGAAGCAGATGAATGTGGAGCTCAAACAGGGCTGCCTTCTCAGGACAGTCCTCCTCCAAACTGCAGCCACAGCTTCCCTTCACCCTCTACTCCAGCACCTTGGCTCAGGTGCTATTCACCAACAAAAGCTTCAAGGTTGCTCCAGTGGCTATCAAGCAGAAATCCCAAATGTCGTTGCTCTCACACAGTACCAAATATTCAGCTTTGCTATGTGCAATGCCCTAAGCTGTGCAGAGGAAGAGGGAGGATTAGTGTTTGGATCTCCTTGATAGGCTCAGGTCAGGTTTATCATTACACACAGCAACAGAGTCTAGCTGCTTGTCTTTACTCAGCTTCTTTCCTTTGAAGATAACCACCAAGCTCTTCTGGAATTGCTGGAGTAGCAGGAGTTGGATGTTTTGGAAGTCTAAAGGCTGAATTTCCTCACACACCAAGTGGCAAGAGGTAAAACATAGCTCAGTGCCGCTCACCTGCTGCTATTTCTATTTCCAGAAGGGAGCAGGAACACTTAAATAAAACCAACCAGCCAAAAAAATCCACAAACCACACCACAAAACAAACAAACAAAAACCCCAGACTAAAACAAAAACCACAAAACAAAAAAACTCAACCCAAACCTGCCCCAGCAAATTCTGCTCTATAGGATGTGCCGTAATGGTGCAAAAGCTTCTGGCAAAAGCAGGGGATTTAAACTGCTCTGCTGTGTTTTACTGTGGTGGGAGTTTGAATGCTGGGAACTGACACAGGAGAACAGACAAACACCTCCAGTGTGTTACAGGGAAGGGAAAACAAAAAAAACCCTAATTTTTTAGGCAAAAATAGATTGAGTTCAGTCTGCTGCCTGCATAGGTTACAGCAAACAAGTGTTTGATGGAATGGATGCTCTCTGGCTACTGCTGGGGAACCTTTGGAGGGAGGTGGCAGATACATGCTGTGGGGAGGTGAAAGGGCACAGAAATGATTTCCCTTTCCCCCCTCAAACCATTTTCCAAGCTCTGTGAGTTTCCCTGGGCTCTGTCAGAGCAGGGTGGCTGACAGCACGCTGCACCCACAGGCCTGGCAGGCCACCTGCTCGTGGCTCCAGGGGGTGATGGGGTTCAGGTCCCAGCTCTGCCCTGCACAGATGGCGTTTGTGAAGGGTTTGCTCCTTCCACAGTGACTGACTGGCCACATGGGTGCTGGGGACTAGGAAGGGACCAGCACAAACCTGATGCCCTCTTGCACTCCCCCTTAAATGAGTCTGTGACCTTTGGGGAGCTGCTCCACCTGCTAGGTGCTCCTCAGGGCAGTGTTTCTGGAGGAGCTGCTCCACCTGCTAGGTGCTCCTCAGGGCAGTGTTTCTGGGGGAGCTGCTCCCCTTGCTAGGTGCTGCTCAGGGCAGTGACTTTTGGGGAGCTGCTCCACCTGCTAGGTGCTCCTCAGGGCAGTGTCTTTAGGGGAGCTGCTCCACCTGCTAGGTGCTGCTCAGGGCAGTGACTTTTGGGGAGCTACTCCACCTGCTAGGTGCTTCTCAGGCTTAGGCCTTAGGTGCTTCTCTATCAGAGCAACTTGAGCAGAGCAACTTGATCCCACACATTTGTCAGCTGGCCACAGCAGCAGCAGTGTAGCTTTCTTTGCTTTGTTCTCCATGCACTGGTGCAGAGGGCAGATTCCTCTGTGACAGTTTGTGTTTGAAGGATCTCCCCTCTGCATCTCCATCTCTGTGCAGTCCCCAGCAAACTGGTCTGTGCAGAACTGTTTCTAAAGCCACCTGCCCTGTGTCACCATGCTGGGGGTTTGTTAACTGCATCAGAAACGGAGGTCTTCATGCAGTGCTGTTGCCTGCAATGGCAGAAGTGCTCTGCAAAAGCCCCATCTGGAAGTCTAAGCAGGGAGGACATCCTGTGCACGCTGATGCTAACACTGCCTCCTTGTCCCCTCTTCTCTTCCCTCTCTCTTTTCCTAATGAAATCTTTCCATATTATTAATGGCTAGGGTGGATCTGCAGAGTGTGTTCCTTCCAGGATTTTCTTGTTTGCTGTAGTCTTCAAATTTTCCAGTTCATTTCCTATTTTCCTGCTCTAAAACCCTTGCCAAAAATAATCCCTGAAGCACATTTTGGTACTTGAACAGAAAAGAAAAAAAAAGAGAGAGAGAGAACAACCCAACATTGGAAGATGGACATTGGATCCAGGCTCTTGTAAATCAGTAGCAGCTCTCCCCTCCAATGCTGAGTCAGTGGCTGACAGTCCCTCAAGGTGAGTTTTTACCTAATTAACCATGCAGAAGGATTCCAGTCACCACAAATGGGGAATGCTGTGTCACTGAATTGGTGTGAAATTAGCAGCCCAAAAGCAAGCAGCCAAAAGGTGAAGGCCAGCCTCCTGATAGGCTGTTTAATGATGGTCCTTTGGGAACTGACATGATTAGAAATTAAATCAATGGAATAGATTCATGTCTAGATATGGGAAGCTCTCAGAGCCCAAGAAGAAACAGGTACCCAAGAAAAGGTTATTCACTCATGGCCTGAGCTGACAGGAACAGAAGTGGCTGTGTAATCCCCCATGGAAAGAATTATTTCGGTTTCATGTTATCCTTCACCAGAAAAATTGGAAACATGGCAAACTCCACTGATATTAGAGCTCCAGTGCCTGCTGGTGCCAATTGGAACAGGTTAGGGGCTGGGGAATTCCTTAGGACATTCGAGGAGTGAAAAAAAACAACCCACCAAAAAAAAAAAAAACCCAGCCTGAAGTAATTTCATGGATTAGTGTTGCCTTTAATCCCCTCCTGTGACTTCTGCAGGGAAATCCTCACACATTTTAGTTGCTCATGACATGGACACTTCCCTGTAAATACAAACTGCACATCAAAGCAGCTGGACCTGGGGCAAAGTGGTGGAACTGCTGTCAGATGAGTGCTCTGGGACTGCTTCTTTCAGTGTGGGGCTGAGCTGAGTGGGTGTGATCCAGCCTGCTCTGCTTGAGCATGAAGTGGCAGAGGATTCCAATGGACCTTTTGCTCTACACCCTCCTCACCCTTCATTTGCTCTTCAGGGACAGACCCTCTCACCCACAGGACCCCTGGGTGTCAGGATTGCTCCATGCAGGGTGAAAAGGCAACTCCCAACATCCTCTCCCTGGAGACTGTGCAAGATTTGAGCCAAAAGAGAGGAGAACAATAAATGTTGGTACCTTGGCTAGGATTTTTCCTTCAGCCACACCTGGGCACATCCATGGGTTTCAGTCCTTCCCCTTCACCTCTGACGGTGACCCTGAGTATTTGATCAGGCAGAGCTACTCCAGTAGCTGGAAGTTGCTGAATATTCCCTAGCAGGTAAATCTGCCTGAAGCAGGACACAGCCCAACCCCAAACCATCACCACCTCCAGTAAGAACTACCTTGGGCTTGCTCTGTGTTCACTTTGAAGTAACCCAGATAATATTTTTATTCATTTCTTCCAGCTTTCAGGTACAACTTTCTAACAACCACCCCCACCTCTCTCTGAAAGTACATCCTTTACATTTCTTTAGGTGTTTTGCACAGTATTTAAGCATCACACAACAGGAACTGCTGCTCAGCAAGACAGAGGCTCAGGTTCAGTTTCAATGATATGCATAAAGAAGACAATTAAATGAGGAACCCAGTCACAGACTCACAGGTTGCTCCAGTTTCAAACCATTGCCCCTCATCCTATCCCCACAGGCCCTTCTGAACAGTCCCTCTCCAGCCTTCCTGTAGGTCCTGAAAGGTTTTTCTCTTCAGTGAATGGAGAGTGGTAAAAGCCCAGCAGCTGACAGGTAGCTGAGGTCTCTCCGCCTCCCTCACTGTTTATCTTAACTGGAGTTCAGAGTTATTTGCTCTGGTTGTAAAAGGTTGGATTTGATGAATCCAGATCTTGGTGACCTGCCCTGGAGAACCTGTGACAGCTCTGGAATGAACACCTTCAAGGGGGCAAGGTGGAGGTTATCCAGGCACTCTGGACAGGCAGGGATCCATTCCTCCTCCCCTCACAAGGCAATAATGACCTCACATCAGTAAAAAGCTCAGTTTTGAACTAAATCCACTCAACACAGGGGTTTGGAACAGCACAGCTGAAATCAGCATCTGGACTATTGTCTTGGATACCTCAAAAGTCCACAGTTCCTCCCTCTGGGGGCATGAGCTTCTAGGAAATGGATATTGCTTTGGCTGGGAGACAGTGCTGCAGAGATGGCGTCAGACCACCAGCAGCGCTGACGGCTGCGCTGCTCCCAGGAGCAACCCGGGAATGACCCTCAGCAACAGCCCTGCCAGCACAGCTCCTTCCCCTTGGCTGGGCAGGGTAGCAACAGACCTGAAGAGCTGAACCTTTCCAAACCTTCTCCTCCAGCACTGTGCTCAGGTTTGGGCCCCTCACCCCAAGGAGGACATTGAGGGGCTGGAGAAGGGCAACCAAGTGGGGAAGGGTCTGGAGAACAGGGCTGGGGAGGAGCAGCTGAGGGAACTGGGTGTGTTCAGTGTGGAGAAGAGGAGGCTGTGGGGAGACCTCATTGCTCTCTACAGCTCCCTGAGAGGAGGTTGGTTGCAGGGAGGTGGGGATTGGTCTCTTCTACCTAGTGTCAGGCGATAGAATGAGAGGGAATGGCCTCAAGCTGCGCCAGGGGAGGGTTAGGCTGGAAACCAGGATAAAAAATTTCACTCAAAGGGCTGTCAGGCACTGGACCAGGCTGCCCAGGAGGTGGTGGAGTCACCATCCCTGGATTTGTTTAAAAGCCTGGTGGATGTGGTGCTTGGGGATATGGCTTAGTGGTGGGCTGGGTAAGGAGGGTGAATGGTTGGACTCAATGGTCTTGAAGGTCTTTCCCAACCTAAACCTTCCTGTGATGCTCAGCTGCTCTGCATTACAAGGATCAAGTGTCTCAGCAGAGGATCCTTGCTTAGTCTGAGGCTCTGACACTAGCAGGGCTCCACTAGATCCAAGATGTCCTGAGAACCACCAGAAGAATCATGTTTGCTAACACCACCAAATTGCCCTCTGTGTCCTGTGTGGGAGAGATTCATTGCAAAACCAAGCAGTAAATCCTGGAAGGCTGCAAGAGAGCAGTGCTGAGGGCCAGGCAAATGGAGACAGATGTCCTGAATTTTGGGACAGTGAGGATGTGGCTCCTGCAGGCAGCTGTGTGAAGGCTCTCAGCACATCCTCCCTCCTCAGACACAGGAAGGAAGCAGATAGAGCAATGAGACACAAGAAATCAGGGCCAGGATGACTGCAGTGGGTGGGGTCCCAAACCTGCAGCCATCCTTGGGGCCAGCAAGCAGAGTCCAGTGCCTGGCTGACTTTCCCAGCTGGATCCCTGCTGCTCAGCACATTCCCATTGCACAGTTTTGACAAATAGAAAGGTGGAAGTGTGGGCAAGTGATGGAGAGGCAGGAAAAGGATTTGTCAGGAAGTCTTGCCAAAGAGAGATTTCATGGAATGGTTTAGGTTGGGAAGGACCTTTCCAGCTCATCCAGTCCAACCCCCTTGCAGTCAGCAGGGACATCCCCAGCTAGAGCAGGACAGCCTGACCTGGAATGGTTCCAGGGATGAGGCATCTGCCACCTCCCTGGGGCAACCTGGGCCAGGGTCTCACCACCTTCAGTGTCAAAAACATCTTCCGTCTCATCTGAATCTCCCTCTTCTAGTTTCAGACCATCACCCCTGTCCTGTCACAACAGGCCCTGCTCCAGATTCTCACCATAAGGACTTTCTTCTCCTAAGAATAACAGTGGTGCCAGGGTGGTCCAAGCACCAAGAAAGAAGTTCAGCAGAGTGGGGTTGGAAGGGAACTCTGGAGTTCATCCAGTCCAACCCCCCTGCTCCAGCAGGGCACCCACAGCAGCGTGCCCCAGGTCACAATTGCCAGGTGGGGTTGGAAGCTCTCCAGGGAAGGAGACTCCACAACCTCTCTGGGTAGCCTGTTCCAGGCCTCCAGCATCCTCACACCAAAGAAGTTTCTCCTCCTGTTCAGGTAGAACCTGCTCAGGTGATCAAGAATCATGTGGACATGGCACTTTGGGATATGGCTTAATGGCCATGGTGGTCTCAGGCTGATGGTTGGACTCCAGGATCTTCAAGGTCTCTTTGTTGGAACAATTCTATGATTCCATAACCTCCTGGGTTCCAGTTCATGCCTGTTGCCCCTTGCCCTGACACTGGGCACCACCAAGAAGAGTCTGGCCCCATCCTCTTGTTATTGATCAGGACTGGGAAGACCTCTCCTGCCTGCTCAGAGCTGGCTCAGATGTCCAAGCCCAGCTCAGATTCTTGCCACACAGAGAGGTGCCATCAGGAACAACCCTGCTGCTGGCTCTAGGTGTGGGATGCTCTGAGCAGCCAGAGCCTCCACCAGCTGTTCCTGTAGCCATAGATACACTGCCCTTGGAGAAATCAGAATCAATTTAGGCACCTAATACTGGGATGTCTGGGGGTGGATTGGTTTGGAATTAATTGAGTAGAACAAGGCAGTGCAAAGCCGTGTGAGCTGTTGGCCTGCAAGGGGCTGCAGCCCTGGGGACAATGCATATTTTACACCCTGCATTTTTCATCAGGGACTGGGGATTGGTTGTTCTTGGTTGTTTTTGATTATTTTTTCTTATTGAATATGAATATTTTACACTTTAGAGCTCGCAACAATGCTTTTTTTGGCTGCCTCTGCACTTTTCATGGTTGTGTACCTTTGCCTTGCATAACTGAGAGAGATCCATTTACACACGGGGGGGAATGGGGACTAATGAATCTCAGCAAAACTAACTTTACTGCCTGTGAAAAAAAAGCACTCTGAAGTTTTCCAAATAAAAATAATAATAATAATAATAAAAAAGAAAAACAAACTCAACATCTATAAAATGCTTGCATGGAATGGCTTCACAAAACCTGTGTGTACAGAGTGGGTGCATGTGTTTGGGTGGCTGTGAGGGGGATGGCTGCAGAGCTTCTCTCACCCTGAGCTACATCTTCACAGAACCCCAGAGTGCCAGGTGGGAAGGGACCCCAAGGATCAGCTGCTCCAAGCTTTCTAGGTGATGGTGGAGTTGAAATGAGCTGGCCCAGCACCCTGGCAAGCTGAGGCTTTCAGCTCTCCAGTGCTGGGGAATCCACTGCTTCCCTTGGAGATGATTCAGGTCTGATTGTTCTCATGGGTAATGTTTTCTTCTGGAGTCCAAAGGGAATCTCCCCAGCAGCAACTTGTCTTTCCCATGGGATTCCTTGTTAAAAGGGCATCTCCATCCTCCTGGTAGCCACCCTTGATGCCCTGGTCCATGGCAATAAGGTCTCCCCTAAGCCTTCTCTTCTCCAGGCTGCACAAACCCAGCTCTCTCAGCCTTTCCTATCATGGCATCTGACTTTATGTAGTGACAGCTCCACTGGGAAAAGCTCTGGAATGTTCTTACCTCCTTCACATCACGTTTCTCATTTTCAGGCACTCTGGATGTTTCCAAAGCAGAAGAAAGAGAAGAGGCTCTGACATCTTGGTGACTAAACTGATGGAGCTGCTCACACTCTAGCACAGGACTGGTATCAATCAGCCTTTGGTAACACCTTTGGGTAACTCACCTGGGCACTGTGATCCTGGGCAACCTGCTCTAGGTGACCCTGCTTTAGCAGAGGGATTGGACTGGATGAGCTCCAGAGGTCCCTTCCATTCTGTGTGTCTGTGTGCCCTTTCTGGTCACATTTACATGTCCACAGAGCCAGTCCTCACCCCCACCCTCTGCAGGACCCCCCTTCAATGTCTGCAGCAAGCAGCTGCGTGGAGCTGAGCTGCTGGCTGGGGCCAAACCACTGCATAGGAGCAGGTTGAGACTTTGAAAGCAATTCCAGTGCAAGCTGCAGGGATGATTTTGTGTTTCTGATCCCGTGGCCCCAGAGTCCCAGATCTTTGCCCTGATACATGCTCTGAAAGCAAGAGGCAGCACTCACCTCAAAGAGCTTGCAGGACAGGTTCAGGATGGCACAAAGGGAGGGTGTTTGTAAGTGGGAATCACTGCCTGATGTGCTCAAGATTTAACTTTTCCTTCCATGACTAATCACTGGTAAGTCCAGGAATTAACTGGGGACTCCAGGAATTAACTCAGGCCTCCTAAATCCCTGAAACCAGACCTGCACCCACCAGCCCAGTGCTGCTTTCCAGAGGCTGAAGAGATCCCAGGCATTTACTGTCCAAACCCTCTCTATATCCACAGGACAGATAGAGCATAGGTGGAAATACACCAGAGGAAGGATTCCTGGAGTTCATTTCCTATGGCATGAGGGCCAAGGGAACAACATCCCAGATGATTCAGAGCTCTGACCTCTTCAAAGCCAACATTAACCTGAAATGAAGCAATGAGTTTCCAAGTGCCCTGTGCATGAGGTGACCAAGAGGCTGAGAGAAGGTCCAGGGCCATGGCCCATGTGCCAAGCCCTGCTATCTTCTTGAGCAAAGCCATGTGTAAGAGCTGAATGGAACCAGCCAGGCCAAACCAGCACTGTGGGTGCTGCATAGCTGTAATAATGGTCTGTTGAATGATTTTCAGCTGGGAGGAGCTGATGTAAAACAAGTTGGGTAGCAAGGAGTACATGGGGCAGTATCTTGTTCTGCAAAGGGTGAGACCTCAGCCCTGGGAGTTCTCCTCCTCTTTGCTTTGCTTCTTCCTGACAACCACCTTGAGCTGCCTCCCCTCCCCTCACTCAGGTGCCCTCAGCTTCCCAGCACACTGCTCTTTGCATTTTTATTTGCATTAGATTATTGGAGCAGGAGTCTAAACACTTCAGTTACTGCAAATCCCTTCTCATATGGAAGGCAGTGAGCTGTAAAATATTTAAACTGTCTACAGTTGTACCTCGCTTGTTTACACATTTCCAGTGGGCTGCTAAAAGGGAACACACTGCAACAGCAGAAAGACCTAAGATTGCTGATTCTGATTTGATAACAGCTTGGAAAGTGCTCTGAATGCTTGCATTAGCCTGATGGAGTAACAGATACCTCAACTTTCTGGAGCCCTAGGGCCCAACTGCAGCAGGGCACCTGCCTGCTTCTATCCTGGCTCTGTGCTGTATCCCTGGGGAAAGTCAAGTTGGGCGAATCCTGCTGTGGTTACAGCTGGAATCACAGAATGGGTTGGAGGAGATCCTAAAGATCATCGAGTTCCAGCCCCCTGCCATGGGCAGGGACACCTCCCACCAGCCCAGGTTGCTCAAGACCTCATCGAGCCTGGCCTTGAGCACCTGCATCCACAGCCTCCCTGGGCTCTCACTCTAAAGAATTTCTTCCTTATCTCCAGTCTAAGTTTCCCCTCTTACAGCTCCAATCCATTGCCCCTCATCCTATCACTCCAAGCCCTTGTGAAAAGTCCCTCTCCAGCTCTCCTGTAGCCCCCTTCAGGTACTGGAAGGCTTCTCTAAGATCTCCCTGCAGCCTTCTTGCCTGCTTAGAGTTGGAGGTGAGCAGCAGCAATCTGTTTGCTGCTTTCCATGAGGATGAAATTCATCCTCTACTTCAATATCTCAGGCTAGCAGCTTCTTCACATCAGCCTGATCCAAGACAGTTACTAACCTGGTGAACCTATCACCCACAAACTGTCCTGCCCGTCTCCTCTGCAGAGAGCTCTTTCAGTCCATTTTATTTTTCCTCTTGCTGTGCTGAAGGAAGGACTCCAGGCGTTGGTGCACAGCAGAGCACAGGGTCAGATGTTCCTCTCTTCAAGAGCTCTTTTAAAAACCTTGCAGAAAAGGCAGGGAGTACTGTGCTTCTTCAAAGGGCAGCCAGCGGAGGTGACAGATGACTAATCAGTCCCAAGGCAGCAGAGGGCATCAATGAGTTTGAAGATTCATCTCCGGAGCTGAATGAAAAGAGCCAGACCCTGCACCGAGCCATTAAGCAGCCACATTGCAGTTCTTTTCCCAGCTTCAGGTTAAGTCTTCCACAAATCCAACAAGTGCTCAGTTGTGGGTTTTTGGTGTTTGGTTTTTTTTTTTTTTTTTCCCCCAGATCATTTTGGAACAATGCAGAAATCGCAGCACTCATTAATTACCTCCACAAAGCCTGAAGAGATTTTTCTGATGCCTGGTTGGATGCAGAGCCTGTGTCTGCAGGTGTGATTTAAAAGCCTCTCTGCAAGAGCATCGTTCTCAAGTTGTCTGTTTGAATGCAGATTTCATGCCTGAAAATCCACACTTTGGGTGTGAATTTGTTATGAACGGATTGGAGCTCCAGGAGGGGAGATTCAGACTGAATGGAGAGGAGGAAGAAATTCTTGACAGTGAAGGTGATGAGACACTGGAACAGGTTGCCCAGGGAGGCTGTGGATGGCTCCTCCCTGGAGGTGTTCAAGGTCAGGTTGGATGAGCCCCTGAGCAACCTGGGCTAGTGGGAGGTGTCCCTGCCCATGGCAGGGAGATGGAACTGGGTGCTCTTTAAGATCCCTTCCAGTCCAACCCATTCTGTGATTCCAGCTGTAACCACAGCAAGATTCACCCAACTCCAGAGAAAATGCTTTTGAAACTTGCAGCAGGACCATCCAGGAATTATTTTTTTTTTTTAATGTGCCAATCTAAGCAGCTGGAGAGCAGTTAATAAATCAGTGCAAAAATAATTGATTTATAGTAAGTGATTTTATAGCACACTAAAGAAAGGTCCCTTGTGCATTGGGCTGAAGAAAGAGGCCTTGTTCAGAGGCTTTATGCTATCCAAGATGTTGGTTCTAATTCTAGAAATGTGTTGATCCCTGCTAGAACTGCAAACAGTTTGTCAGACTTTTAAACACTTGAGAACAAGCCACCTCCAGCCCATGCCCGCGGGGGCTGGCTCCCTGCCACTCACCATAAACTTCCAAAGGGTGGAACCAGAGCTCTGAAGGAGGAACAGAGGGCTCCAGGGTGTCGTTGACCCTTCACCATCACACTGGAGATCTCCTGCAGCAGCCTGGAAGGAGCTCAGGGGGGACTCAACTTCTGAATTGGGTTTTGCTGATGAAATGAAAGAAGTTGATCTGGTTGCTGACGTTCAGCTTGTGAGCCTGGAACATCTCTGCTGCGCAATGTGCTGTGTCCCATCCTGTGGAGCATTGCCTCAGTTTGTCCATCTGTGGGATTTCACTCAGGGGCTACCTGCTTTAGCCAGAGGGGTTGGACTAGAGGAGGGAGGTAGATTTAGTCTGGAGATGAGGAAGAAATTCTTTACAGTGAAGGTGATGAGACACTGGAACAGGTTGCCCAGGGAGGTTGTAGACTCCTCATCCCTGGAGGCCACCTTGGATGAGGCCTTGAGCAACCTGGGCTGGTGGGAGGTGTCCCTGCCCATGGCAGGGGGTTGGAGCTGGATGATCTCCGAGGTCCCTTCCAACTCAAGCCATTCAATGATCTCTAAGGTCCCTTCCAACTCAAGCCATTCAATGATTCTATGATCTCCAAGGTCCCTTCCAACTCAAGCCATTCAATGATTCTATGATCTCTAAGGTCCCTTCCAACTCAAGCCATTCAATGATTCTATGATCTCCAAGGTCCCTTCCAACTCAAGCCATTCAATGATTCTATGATCTCCAAGGTCCCTTCCAACTCAAGCCATTCAATGATTCTATGATCTCTAAGGTCCCTTCCAACTCAACCCATTCAGTGATTCTATGATCTCCAAGGTCCCTTCCAACTCAAGCCATTCAATGATTCTATGATCTCTAAGGTCCCTTCCAACTCAACCCATTCAATGATCTTTAAGGTCCCTTCCAACTCAAGCCATTCAGTGATTCTATGACTTCTCCAGAAGTCCTTATGCCTCAGCATGACAAGGCTGGGTTTGGAGTATCCCACAGCAGCAGGAAGGACAGAATGCAGTGACACCACCCTGCAGCTGCACCAGCACCGCTGTTCCCTCCTGGGAGCTGGGGAATGTTTGGATTGAAGGCCAGCACTTGGGTGTCCTTATTTCCTTCCTGCCTCCCTTCCCTGACAAATTACAGCAGAGAATCAATAGTTTTTTTCAGACCCTCTGGCACAGAGGAGGGTTGCTTACAGTAATTGCATTTGCATTGATTTATATTTGGATTCTGTTTGGGGCTTTGCTGCCTTTCTGAAGGAAACCTTTTTAATGAGGTAAAAAATATTACAAGATGGAGTTTTCAAACAGGAACCCCAGAGAGCTCCAGGAGCTCAGAGGAGACAATCTCTGGAGCACCTCTTCCATGAGGCCAGACTGGGAGAGTTGGGGCTGCTCAGCCTGGAGAAGAAAAGGCTCCAGGGAGACCTTAGAGCTGTACTTCAATATCTGAGGGGGACCTACAGGCAGGCTGGGGAGGGACTGCTCAGAAGGGGCTGTGGGGATAGGACAAGAGGCAATGGTTTGAAACTGGAGCAGGACAGATTGAGGTTGGACACCAGGAGGAAGTTCTGCACAGTGAGGGTGGTGAGACACTGGAACAGGCTGCCCAGGGATATGGCTGAGGCCCTGTCCCTGGAGACATGGGACCCTGAGCAACCGACTCTGGTTGGAGTTGTCCCTGCTGACTGCAGGGGGGTTGGACAAGATGACCCCCAGAGGTCCCTCCCAACCCCTACCATTCTGTGCTACTTCTGGACTATTTTTCTCTGTCCTTGTTACTTCACATAGAGCCTTTTTCTTTTTTATATATATATATTTTTTTTTTTTTTTGTGAAGCAATAATTTCTACCTCTTGCTGGTTTAACCTCTCCCCCCCCCGACAGCTTTAAACAAAGGTTATCAAGACCTTCTAGGGCAAAGAAATTCCTTCCCCTAAGGAATCTCTATCCCAGGCTGCTGAGGAGCTGCCCTGCCTGCAAATAAACAGACATGCAGAGGTCTTCCTCACTTCCCTTTGCTGAGAAGAACAAACTCCTTCTTGGAACCTTGCTCAAAAGGATTAAGAATATCCTGAGACCTTCCCAACCCATCCCCATTGCACACCTGATTGTGGAGGGGGTTTGTTAACTCTTTTTCTTTTTGCTTCAGGAGAAGATTTCCCAAAGAAAGGAATTTCCACAGCCCTGAGCCCAATCAGCTCTGACAATCCAAATCCGTTTACAGAGAAAATTTCCTTTAAAACAAAATAAATCACTATATAACTTCAGCCTGAATCCTTGGGCTGCCAGCGTTTAATTGCTTCTCCTTGTGGCTCTAAATCCAGGGCAGCTTCAAAGCAAGGGTGGCTTCTATTAAATTTAATTACTTTTTTCCTGCAGCTCGCATGGCCGAGGTGCCAGCTACTAAATGAAGGTGGTTATGAATCAGAGGCAGATCCCAAACAGAGATACATCTGAAACTGAAATGTGGAGTGCAGGCAAAAATCAGAGACATTTAGACCTTGAGATGAACTGCTGTTTAAAAAATAAATTAAAAAATAAAAAGCCATAAAGCCACCTAAGAAGCGCTGAGCTCTGTGTGGGTTGTTTCCACTCTGCTCAGATGCCAGACAGGTTTGTGCTGAATGCCACTCTATCCATTTCAGCAATTCCTCTAATCCTCTTAATACTTGTGTACACATATTTCCATGTGGGGCACACTTGTTTCCATGCATGCTTCTATATTCATGTCAACAGGTGTCCTGAGCATTTAAGAGGTTGTTATGTGCATCATGCTAGCAGCCCCATTTCACCCTGCCTGGGCTGCAAGGCAGCTCACAGAGAAGCTCTCTGCTTGCAAGGTGAGGGTTAAAAGCAAAGGAATATCAACAGTGATTAGTAGAGGGCAGGTGAGCCTAGCTGCAGGAGAACTCATCTGTGCCCTCCTATTGGTGCTGTCAGAAATCACCTTAAAGAAGGGCAAGGTGTGAATTAACTCTGTTACTGTGGGGTTTGTAATAAGTCAAATTATTGTTTGTGTTGAGCTGAAGTAGTGGAAACTGTGCTTGCAGAAGAGACAACCTGAGGCACAGAAGCATAGAACTGTTTGGGTTGGAAAGGACCTTGAAGTGCATCCAGTCCAACCTTCAACCCAACACCTGCAAACCATGGCTCCAAGTGCCATGGCCACAGGTTTCTAGAACACCCCTAGGGATGGGGAGTCCACCACCTCCCTGGGCAGCCTCTTCCAATCCCTGACTGCTCTTGCAGCAAAGAAATTTTTCCTCATCTCCAACCTAACCCTCCCCAGGAACAATTTCAGGCCATTTCCTCTCCTCCTATCACCTGAGACCAGAGAGAAGAATCCCCACCTCACTGCAACCTCCTTTCAGGGAACCCTAGAGAGCAATGAGTTCTCTCCTCAGCCTCCTTTTCTCCAGACTAAACTGGAGCTGGAACTCTGCATTGCTGTGATGCAAAGCTTCAAAAAGGTGAAAATCAGAAAACCCAAGAGGGTAGCATGTGGTGGACACAGGTCTCAAGGCAGAGTGTGGTGCAAACAGCACTGTGCTGCCTTTTTATGTACTGTTGTAATTTAGCACTTGCTGGGAGATCCCAAAAATCAACCAAAGGATTTATTGAAGTGCTAAAGCTTAAGTGTTGGAAGTCTGTGCTTTTACAGCTGAAAGATCACAGTTATAGAACCATCTCCCTGGAGCACACATCTGATTTGTGTAACAAATAGGGGAGCATTTATGGAGTGAATCCACATGCATCAAATCCAGCAAGAGAAGGAAATGTGAGGAAAAGAGGCAGTTTCAACCCAGTGGAAGCCTGAATGAAGAGGGACCAAAATCTTCTGGTCAGAAATGTCACCACTGAACACTTATGGGGGGAAGAAGACAAAATGGGGGTTGCTGCCCCTGCTCTGTGCCCTAAAACTTGGAGTGGTGGCTCACAGCCTGTGGAAGAGCCAAGAGCATCATAGAATGCTAGAAAGAGAGGGGTTGGAAGGGACCCCTGGAGATCATTGAGTCCAATCCCCATGCCAAAGCAGAGCCACCTAGGGCAGGTCACACAAAAACACATCCAGGTGGAGCTGGAAAGTCTCCAGAGAAGGAAATTCTCACAACCTCTCTGGGCAGCCTGCTCCAGGGCTCCAGCACCCTCACACCCAAGCAGTTACTCCTCAAGTTAAGGTTCCAGTTTGTGTCCATTGGCCCTCATCCTACCACAGAACATCACTAAAAAGAGCCTGGCCCCTTCCTCTTGACACCCACCCCTCAAATATTTGCAGACATTAAGAAGATCCCCTCTCAGTCTTCTCCAGACCAACCAGCCCCAGGTCTCTCAGCCTCTCCTCATCACAGAGATGTTCCAGACCCTTCACCATCCCTGCAGCCTCCCTTGGGCACTCTCCAGCAGTTCCCTGTCCCTCTTGCCCATCAGATGTTGCAGTGATGACAGACACCCTCACCAAGTGAGCAGGGGAGGACCACACAGAGTTCTGGTGCAGACACAAACTGAATTCATCACTTACATGGAGACAGTGCCTGGAAATCAGTTGGGCTTTGCCAGAAACAAAGAGCAAAAGGCAGATCCTGCTCTGAAGCATTGTCTGGGATGTGAGACCTAAAGAGTGGGTGAGGCAAACAAACAGGTCAGGGAGGAAGGCAAGAGACAGTGTGAAAGCAAACAGTGGGTGAGAGCAGCTCTAGGCAGAGAGAAGCAATAATCACCATCACAGATGCTTAGCTCTAACAGCTCCACGAGATCCCTTTCTCCAGGCAGGAGCTGGCTCTGATTGTTCCCACACTTGTTTCCCATCACAGAGCTCCATTCTGCAACGTCTTCCTGACGCTCCAAACATCCTCCAGAGCGCTTTGAAGTCGAATTTTAATGTGTTTATTGACACCAGTTATGATATTTCAAAACACATGGGCTACAAATTGTTACCATGCACTGCTGGTGTTTACAGTAATCCCTGCATTAAAACAAACTCAGCCCTGCCTGATGATTTTATATCTGACTGCTGCCTCTCTTGCCTCTATTTATTTAAACTCCTGTTGAGAGTGGGGTTTTTTTGTTTTGTTTGTGGTTGGTTTTGTTGGTTTTGGGTTTTTCTTTTAATATTCAACACTTTTAAAACATAAAACCCCCTCCTTACCTGGAGACTTCATAGACCTTTGAAACATTCTGCATCCATTTTTATGGGCTCTACATGGCCAAACCCTCTCCTTCTCCATTTTCCTTGCAGATCTGTGAACTGCACTAAGGGCTTCCCATGCTCAAGCCCAGCAGTTCACCCTGCATGTGCAGCTGGTTCTGGTGTTAGAAATGCTGCCAAGGCCCAGCCCAGTGATGGGTGGCTCCAGAAGCTCAGCTCTGACCAGAGAAGATGGCCTAGAGGAGGACCACATCCTAGAGGTGAGCTTAAAGCTGCACCAAGGGAAGGTTTGAGGAGTCCACAGCA